>NC_041384.1:680747148-680875598 GCF_002162155.2 Triticum dicoccoides | reverse complement strand
GTCCAATTCGGACCAAGGGGGGGAGGGGCGTGCGGCCCATCTCTGTCCACCTCTCCTCTCTTCCACTAAGGCCCACTAAGGCCCATATACCTCCCGGGGGTTCCGGTAACCTCCCGGTACTCCGGTAAAATCCCGATTTCACCCGGAACACTTCCGATATGCAAACATAGGCTTACAATATATCAATCTTTATGTCTCGACCATTTCGAGACTCCTCGTCATGTCCGTGATCACATCCGGGACTCCGAACAACCTTCGGTACATCAAAATGCATAAACTCATAATATAACTGTCATCGTAACCTTAAGCGTGCGGACCCTACGGGTTCGAGAACAATGTAGACATGACCGAGACACGTCTCCGGTAAATAACCAATAGCGGAACCTGGATGCTCATATTGGCTCCTACATATTCTACGAAGATCTTTTATCCGTCAGACCGCATAACAACATACGTTGTTCCCTTTGTCATCGGTATGTTACTTGCCCGAGATTCGATCGCCGGTATCCTATACCTAGTTCAATCTCGTTACCGGCAAGTCTCTTTACTCGTTCCGTAATACATCATCCTGCAACTAACTCATTAGTTGCAATGCTTGCAAGGCTTAAGTGATGTGCATTACCGAGAGGGCCCAGAGATACCTCTCCGACAATTGGAGTGACAAATCCTAATCTCGAAATACGCCAATCCAACATGTACCTTTGGAGACACCTGTAGAGCTCCTTTATAATCACCCAGTTACGTTGTGACATTTGGTAGCACACAAAGTGTTCCTCTGGCAAACAGGAGTTGCATAATCTCATAGTCATAGGAACATGTATAAGTCATGAAGAAAGCAATAGCAACATACTAAACGATCGGGTGCTAAGCTAATGGAATGGGTCATGTCAATCAGATCATTCAACTAATGATGTGATCCCATTAATCAAATAACAACTCTTTGTCCATGGTTAGGAAACATAACCATCTTTGATTAACGAGCTAGTCAAGTAGAGGCATACTAGTGACACTCTATTTGTCTATGTATTCACACATGTATTATGTTTCCGGTTAATACAATTCTAGCATGAATAATAAACTTTTATCATGATATAAGGAAATAAATAATAACTTTATTATTGCCTCTAGGGCATATTTCCTTCAGTCTCCCACTTGCACTAGAGTCAATAATCTAGATTACACAGTAAAGATTCTAACACCCATGGAGCCTTGGTGCTGATCATGTTTTGCTCATGGAAGAGGCTTAGTCAACGGGTCTGCAACATTCAGATCCGTATGTATCTTGCAAATCTCTATGTCTCCCACCTGGACTAGATCCCGGATGGAATTGAAGCGTCTCTTGATGTGCTTGGTTCTCTTGTGAAATCTGGATTCCTTCGCCAAGGCAATTGCACCAGTATTGTCACAAAAGATTTTCATTGGACCCGATGCACTAGGTATGACACCTAGATCGGATATGAACTCCTTCATCCAGACTCCTTCATTCGCTGCTTCCGAAGCAGCTATGTATTCCGCTTCACACGTAGATCCCGCCACGACGCTTTGTTTAGAACTGCACCAACTAACAACTCCACTGTTTAATGTAAACACGTATCTGGTTTGTGATTTAGAATCGTCCGGATCAGTGTCAAAGCTTGCATCAACGTAACCGTTTATGATGAGCTCTTTGTCACCTCCATATACGAGAAACATATCCTTAGTCCTTTTCAGGTACTTCAGGATGTTCTTGACCGCTGTCTAGTGATCCACTCCTGGATTACTTTGGTACCTCCCTGCTAGACTTATAGCAAGGCACACATCAGGTCTGGTACACAACATTGCATACATGACAGAGCCTATGGCTAAAGCATAGGGAACATCTTTCATTTTCTCTCTATCTTCTGTAGTGGTCAGGCATTGAGTCTGACTCAACTTCACACCTTGTAACACAGGCAAGAACCCTTTCTTTTCTTGATCCATTTTGAACTTCTTCAAAATCTTTCAAGGTATGTGCTTTGTGAAAGTCCAATTAAACGTCTTGATCTATCTCTATAGATCTTTATGCCTAATATGTAAGCAGCTTCACCGAGGTCTTTCATTGAAAAACTCTTATTCAAGTATCCCTTTATGCTATCCAGAAATTCTATATCATTTCCAATCAGTAATATGTCATCCACATATAATATCAGAAATGCTACAGAGCTCCCACTCACTTTCTTGTAAATATAGGCTTCTCCAAAAGTCTGTATAAAACCAAATGCTTTGATCACACTATCAAAGCGTTTATTCCAACTCCGAGAGGCTTGCACCAGTCCATAAATGGATCGTTGGAGCTTGCACACTTTGTTAGCTCCCTTTGGATCGACAAAACCTTCCGGTTGCATCATATACAACTCTTCTTCCAGAAATCCATTCAGGAATGTAGTTTTGACATCCATCTGCCAAATTTCATAATCATAAAATGCGGTAATTGCTAACATGATTCGGACAGACTTAAGCATCGCTACGGGTGAGAAGGTCTCATCGTAGTCAACCCCTTGAACTTGCCGAAACCCTTTTGCGACAAGTCAAGCTTTGTAGATAGTAATATTACCGTCGGTGTCAGTCTTCTTCTTGAAGATCCATTTATTCTCAAGTGCTTGCCGATCATTGGGCAAGTCAACCAAAGTCCATACTTTGTTTTCATACATGGATCCCATCTCAGATTTCATGGCTTCAAGCCATTTTGCGGAATCTGGGCTCACCATCGCTTCTTCATAGTTCGTAGGTTCATCATGATCTAGTAGCATGACTTCCAGAATAGGATTACCGTACCACTCTGGTGCTGATCTCACTCTGGTTGATCTACGAGGTTCAGTAGTATCTTGTTCTGAAGTTTCACGATCTTTATCATTAGCTTCCTCACTAATTGGTGTAGGTGTCTCAGAAACAGGTTTCTGTGATGTACTACTTTCCAATAAGGGAGCAGGTACAGTTACCTCGTCAAGTTCTACTTTCCTCCCACTCACTTCTTTCGAGAGATACTCCTTCTCCAGAAAGTTTCCGAACTTAGCAACAAAAGTCTTGCCTTCGGATCTGTGATAGAAGGTGTATCCAATAGTCTCCTTTGGATATCCTATGAAGACACATTTCTCCGATTTGGGTTCGATCTTATCAGGTTGAAGCTTTTTCACATAAGCATCGCAGCCCCAAACTTTCAGAAACGACAACTTTGGTTTCTTGCCAAACCATAGTTCATAAGGCGTCGTCTCAACGGATTTTGATGGTGCCCTATTTAACGTGAATGCGGCCGTCTCCAAAGCATAACCCCAAAACGATAGCGGTAAATCAGTAAGAGACATCATAGATCGCACCATATCTAGTAAAGTATGATTACGACGTTCGGACACACCATTACGCTGTGGTGTTCCGGGTGGCGTGAGTTGCGAGACTATTCCGCATTGTTTCAAATGTACACCAAACTCATAACTCAAATATTCTCCTCCACGATCAGATCGTAGAAACTTTATTTTCTTGTTACGATGATTTTCAACTTCACTCTGAAATTCTTTGAACTTTTCAAACATTTCAGACTTATGTTTCATTAAGTAGATATACCCATATCTGCTTAAGTCATCTGTGAAGGTGAGAAAATAACGATATCCGCCACGAGCCTCAATATTCATTGGACCACATACATCTGTATGTATGATTTCCAACAAATCTGTTGCTCTCTCCATAGTACCGGAGAACGGCGTTTTAGTCATCTTGCCCATGAGGCACGGTTCGCAAGTACCAAGTGATTCATAATCAAGTGGTTCCAAAAGTCCATCAGTATGGAGTTTCTTCATGCGCTTTACACCGATATGACCTAAACGGCAGTGCCACAAATAAGTTGCACTATCATTATCAACTCTGCATCTTTTGGCTTCAACATTATGAATATGTGTGTTACTACTATCGAGATTCAATAAGAATAGACCACTCTTCAAGGGTGCATGACCATAAAAGATATTACTCATATAAATAGAACAACCATTATTCTCTGATTTAAATGAATAACCGTCTCGCATCAAACAAGATCCAGATATAATGTTCATGCTTAACGCTGGCACCAAATAACATCTATTTAGGTCTAATATTAATCCCGAAGGTAGATGTAGAGGTAGCGTGCCGACCGCGATCACATCGACTTTGGAACCGTTTCCCACGCGCATCGTCACCTCGTCCTTAGCCAATCTTCGCTTAATTCGTAGTCCCTGTTTCGAGTTGCAAATATTAGCAACAGAACTAGTATCAAATACCTAGGTGCTACTGCAAGCATTAGTAAGGTACACATCAATAACATGTATATCACATATACCTTTGTTCACCTTGCCATCCTTCTTATCCGCCAAATACTTGGGGCAGTTCCGCTTCCAGTGACCAGTCTGCTTGCAGTAGAAGCACTCAGTTTCAGGCTTAGGTCCAGACTTGGGTTTCTTCTCTTGAGCAGCAACTTGCTTGCTGTTCTTCTTGAAGTTCCCCTTCTTCTTTCCTTTGCCCTTTTTCTTGAAACTAGTGGTCTTGTTGACCATCAACACTTGATGCTCCTTTTTTATTTCTGCCTCCGCAGCTTTCAGCATTGCGAAGAGCTCGGGAATAGTCTTATTCATCCCTTGCATATTATAGTTCATCACGAAGCTCTTGTAGCTTGGTGGCAGTGATTGGAGAATTCTGTCAATGACGCAATCATCTGGAAGATTAACTCCCATTTGAATCAAGTGATTATTATACCCAGACATTTTGAGTATATGCTCACTGACAGAACTGTTCTCCTCCATCTTGCAGCTATAGAACTTATTGGAGACTTCATATCTCTCAATCCGGGCATTTGCTTGAAATATTAACTTCAACTCCTGGAACATCTCATATGCTCCATGACGTTCAAAACGTCGTTGAAGTCCCGGTTCTAAGCCGTAAAGCATGGCACATTGAACTATCGAGTAGTCATCAGCTTTGCTCTGCCAGACGTTCACAACATCTGGTGTTGCTCCAGCAGCAGGCCTGGCACCCAGCGGTGCTTCCAGGACGTAATTCTTCTGTGCAGCAATGAGGATAATCCTCAAGTTACGGACCCAGTCCGTGTAATTGCTACCATCATCTTTCAACTTTGCTTTCTCAAGGAACGCATTAAAATTCAACGGAACAACAACACGGGCCATTTATCTACAATCATACATAAACAAGCAAGATACTATCAGGTACTAAGTTCATGATAAATTTAGGTTCAATTAATCATATTACTTAAAGAACTCCCACTTAGATAGACATCCCTCTAATCCTCTAAGTGATTACGTGATCCAAATCAACTAAACCATGTCCGATCATCACGTGAGATGGAGTAGTTTCATTGGTGAACATCACTATGTTGATCATATCTACTATATGATTCACGCTCGACCTTTCGGTCTCTGTGTTCCGAGGCCATATCTGTATATGCTTGGCTCGTCAAGTATAACCTGAGTATTCCGCGTGTGCAACTGTTTTGCACCCTTTGTATTTGAACGTAGAGCCTATCACACCCGATCATCACGTGGTGTCTCAGCACGAAGAACTTTCGCAACGGTGCATACTCAGGGAGAACACTTCTTGATAATTAGTGAGAGATCATGTTATAATGCTACCGTCAATCAAAGCAAGATAAGATGCATAAAAGATAAACATCACATGCAATCAATATAAGTGATATGATATGGCCATCATCATCTTGTGCTTGTGATCTCCATCTCCGAAGCACCGTCATGATCACCATCGTCACCAGCGCGACACCTTGATCTCCATCGTAGCATCATTGTCGTCTCGCCAATCTTATGCTTCCACGACTATCGCTACCGCTTAGTGATAAAGTAAAGCATTACAGCGCGATTGCATTGCATACAATAAAGCAACAACCATATGGCTCCTGCCAGTTGCTGATAACTCGGTTACAAAACATGATCATCTCATACAATAAAATTTAGCATCATGTCTTGACCATATCACATCACAACATGCCCTGCAAAAACAAGTTAGACGTCCTCTACTTTGTTGTTGCATGTTTTACGTGGCTGCTACGTGCTTAAGCAAGAACCAATCTTACCTACGCATCAAAACCACAACGATAGTTTGTCAAGTTGGTGCTGTTTTAACCTTCGCAAGGACCGGGCATAGCCACACTCGGTTCAACTAAAGTTGGAGAAACTGTCACCCGCAAGCCACCTATGTGCAAAGCACGTCGGGAGAACCGGTCTCGCGTAAGCGTACGCGTAATGTCGGTTCGGGCCGCTTCGTCCAACAATACCGCCGAACCAAAGTATGACATGCTGGTAAGCAGTATGACTTATATCGCCCACAACTCACTTGTGTTCTACTCGTGCATATAACATCAACACATAAAACCTAGGCTCTGATACCACTGTTGGGGAACGTAGTAATTTCAAAAAAATTCCTACGCACACGCAAGATCATGATGATGCATAGCAACGAGGGAAGAGTGTGATCTACATACCCTTGTAGACCGACAGCGGAAGCGTTATGACAACGCGGTTGATGTAGTCGTACGTCTTCACGGCCCGACCGATCAAGCACCGAAACTACGGCACCTCCGAGTTCTAGCACACGTTCAGCTCGATGAAGATCCCCAGACTCCGATCCAGCAAAGTGTCGGGGAAGAGTTCCGTCAGCACGACGGCGTGGTGACGATCTTGATGTACTACCGTCGTAGGGCTTCGCCTAAGCACCGCTACAATATTATCGAGGACTATGGTGGAAGGGGGCACCGCACACGGCTAAGAATATGATCACGTGGATCAACTTGTGTGTCTAGGGGGTGCCCCTGCCTCCATATATAAAGGCTCAAGGGAGGGGGGCCGGCCGGCCAGGAGAGACACGCCAGGAGGAGTCCTACTCCCTCCGGGAGTAGGACTCCCCCCCTTTCCTAGTTGGAATAGGATTCGTGGAGGGGGGGAAAAGAGGAGAGAGAGGAGGAAGGGGGGCCGGCCCCCTCTCCTTGTCCAATTCGGACCAAGGGGGGGAGAGGCGCGTGGCCCATCTCTGGCCACCTCTCCTCTCTTCCACTAAGGCCCACTAAGGCCCATATACCTCCCGGGGGTTCCGGTAACCTCCCGGTACTCCGGCAAAATCCCGATTTCACCCGGAACACTTCCGATATCCAAACATAGGCTTCCAATATATCAATCTTTATGTCTCGACCATTTCGAGACTCCTCGTCATGTACGTGATCACATTCGGGACTCCGAACAACCTTCGGTACATCAAAATGCATAAACTCATAATATAACTGTCATCGTAACCTTAAGCGTGCGGACCCTACGGGTTCGAGAACAATGTAGACATGACCGAGACATGTCTCCGGTCAATAACCAATAGCGGAACCTGGATGCTCATATTGGCTCCTACATATTCTACGAAGATCTTTTATCGGTCAGACCGCATAACAACATACGTTGTTCCCTTTGTCATCGGTATGTTACTTGCCCGAGATTCGATCGCCGGTATCCTATACCTAGTTCAATCTCGTTACCGGCAAGTCTCTTTACTCGTTCCGTAATACATCATCCCGCAACTAACTCATTAGTTGCAATGCTTGCAAGGCTTAAGTGATGTGCATTACCGAGAGGGCCCAGAGATACCTCTCCGACAATCGGAGTGACAAATCCTAATCTCGAAATACGCCAACCCAACATGTACCTTTGGAGACACCTGTAGAGCTCCTTTATAATCACCCAGTTACGTTGTGACGTTTGGTAGCACACAAAGTGTTCCTCTGGCAAACGGGAGTTGCATAATCTCATAGTCATAGGAACATGTATAAGTCATGAAGAAAGCAATAGCAACATACTAAACGATCGGGTGCTAAGCTAATGGAATGGGTCATGTCAATCAGATCATTCAACTAATGATGTGATCCCGTTAATCAAATAACAACTCTTTGTCCATGGTTAGGAAACATAACCATCTTTGATTAACGAGCTAGTCAAGTAGAGGCATACTAGTGACACTCTGTTTGTCTATGTATTCACACATGTATTATGTTTCCGGTTAATACAATTCTAGCATGAATAATAAACTTTTATCATGATATAAGGAAATAAATAATAACTTTATTATTGCCTCTAGGGCATATTTCCTTCAGGGGGTACGTGGGTATATATAGGAGGAAGAAGTATGTCGGTGGAGCAACAGGGGGCCTGAGGGAGTCCTGGATTAGGGGGTCTCCGGACAACCGGACTATATCCTTTGGCCGGACTGTTGGACTATGAAGATACAAGATTGAAGACTTCGTCTCGTGTCCGGATGGGACTCTACTTGGCCTGGAAGGCAAGCTAGGCAATATGGATATGTATATCTCCTCCTTTGTAACCGACCTTGTGTAACCCTAGCCCCCTCCGGTGTCTATATATACCGGAGGGTTTTAGTCCGTAGGACAACATACAATCATACCATAGGCTAGCTTCTAGGGTTTAGCCTCTTCGATCTCGTGGTAGATCAACTCCTGTAATACTCATATCATCAAGAATAAATCAAGTAGGATGTAGGGTTTTACCCCCATCAAGAGGGCCCGAACCTGGGTAAAACATCGTGTTCCCTGCCTCCTATTACCATCTGCCTTAGACGCACAGTTCGGGACCCCCTACCCTAGATCCGCCGGTTTTGACACCGACATTGGTGCTTTCATTGAGAGTTCCTCTGTGTCGTCGCTGTTAGGCTTGATGGCTCCTACGATCATCAATAGCGATGCAGTCTAGGGTGAGACTTTTCTACCCGGACAGATCTTTGTGTTCGGCGGCTTCGCACTATGGGCCAACTCACTTGGCCATCTGGAGTAGATCAAAAGTTATGCACCTGGCCACCAGGTTAGGTTTGGAAGCTGAAACTACACGGCCGATATCCGCGGAGGCTTGATCTTCGACGGATTCGAGCCCCTGCCTTGTGTGCCACGCGGTCACAATGAGTACGATTTAGCTCTACCATCGGACCATATTCAGGAGATCGCACCGGCAGCCGCTCTGAGCCTCAATTCGGAGCCAGTTGCGCCATCCATGGACGGGTGGATAGACCCCGTCACGGAGGCTATATCCTCAGCGGCGATCGAGCCGAATATCTACCTTACCCTTCACGAGAGCGTGTTGCCAAACTGCCGGATCCTTCTCCGGCCACGGACTCCGAACCGCCTGCGCCCGTTCCTGTCGAATCCGATTGGGCGCCGATTATGGAATTTACCTCCGCGGATATTTTTCAGCACTCGCCCTTTGGCAACATACTGAACTCATTAAGGTCTCTCTCCTTGTTAGGAGAGTACTGGCCGAACTACGTCCCGCAGGATTGGGATGTGGATGACAAAGAAATTCGCCACCCACCCACCACCCACTTAGTAGCCACTGTCGATGACTTAACCGACATGCTCGACTTTGACTCCAAAGACATCGACGGTATGGACGACGATGCGGAAGGCGAAGAGGAACCACTACCCACAGGGCACTGGACGCCCACTTCATCACATGACGTATACATGGTGGACACACCCAAAGAAAATAACGACGAGGAACGGAAGGACGCAGCGAAGGGTGGTTCCCTCAAGAAGTAGTCAAAGAGGCGGCGTAAACGCCGCTCCAAATCCCGCCTCGGCAGAAATAACGATCATATAGACCCAACGTTAGAGTAGGGTGAACCATTGCCCGACCACGGCAACACAGAAAATCAAGCCGAACAACCCAACCCCGTCGAAGATAACAGTCCGGACGACATCACACCGGACAGGCGCCAGGAGCAACATAATGCCCACCAAAGGCTTGTTGCCACGGCGAGGAGTTTGAAAAAACAGAAGCAAAGGCTCAAGGCTGCACAAGACACACTCAAAATCAAATGGAGTGAAGTACTCAACATTGCAGCAAAATACGGCAGTAATCACCACACCAAGAGCTATCCGAAGCGAAAGTTGCTACCTGAATTTGATGAGCAGGCCTTAGATCCTCCACAATTAAAAAATAAAACGACCATCCGGTCGGATAGACGACCTCATAGCCAACATAAAGCGGCAAACGACGCCGCACATAAACCAGTACGCGATCCGCGCAAGGGCTCGCATCAAAAGGACGGCGCAACCAGATCCATCTATGGACCACGCAGGCGCGCTCCAACATACAATGCAACACAATAAACATTCGAACACCACGGTACGCCCAAATACAGGGGTGCCGCACACCCTTTATGTTTCACCGACGAGGTGCTGGACCATGAATTTCCAGAGGGATTCAAACCCGTAAACATCAAGACGTACGACGGAACAACAGACCCTGGGGTCTGGATTGAGGACTACATCCTCCACATCCATATGGCTCGAGGAGATGATCCCCACGCCATCAAGTACTTACCCCTCAAGCTCAAAGGGCCAGCTCGGCACTGGCTTAAAAGCCTCCCCGAAAACTCCATCGGAAGCTGGGAAGATCTCGAAGACGCCTTTCGGGCAAATTTTCAAGGGACATATGTCCGACCACCGGATGCAGACGATTTAAGTCATATAACTCAACAACCCGGTGAGTCAGCCCGAAAACTTTGGAACATGTTCCTCACTAAAAAGAACCAAATAATTGACTGTCTAGACGCCAAAGCCTCAATAGCTTTCAAGCATAGCGTTCGAGACGAATGGCTTGCCAGACACCTCGGTCAAGAAAAGCCGAGAACAATGGTAGCATTAACAAGCCTCATGACCCGTTTTTGCGCGGGCGAGGACATCTGGTTAGCCCGATGCAGCACCAGCGACCCAAGTACGTCCGAAGTCAGGGATGGAAACGGGAAATCATGACGCAACAAGAATAAGCACCGGAATAAAGAAGACAACCTGAAGAGCACGGCGGTAAACGCCGGATTTAGAAGCTCTCGGCCAGGGCAGCAGAGGCCGCCCTCCAAAGGCAACAGAGACGAATTGTCCAGCCTAAACAAAATTCTGGACCAAATATGTCAGATCCATAGCACCCCGGATAAACCTGCAAATCATACCCACAGAGAATGTTGGGTCTTCAAACAGTCCGGCAAGCTCAACGCCGAACACAAGGGGCATCATACACCAAGTGAAGACGAGGACGAGCCTTGCAAGCAAAGCATAGGGGAACAGAAGAAATTCCCACCAGAAGTCAAAACAGTCAACGTGTTATATGTGATAAAAGGGAGAAACAGAGCGGCACCTTTAGAGGAACATGCCCCAGGGCCTATGACCGCGGAGCTCCGCCACTGGTCGCCCCGGCCGATCACCTTCGACCATCGGGATTACTTGGCAAGTATCCGGCGTGCAGGATGGGCTGCCTTGGTATTAGATCCAATAATTGACAGATACCACTTCACCCGAGTCCTGATGGACGGCGACAGCAGTTTAAATTGATATATCAGGACACAGTCCACAACATGGGGATAGACCCAACAAAAATTTGCCATAGCAATGCTACCTTTAAAGGAGTAACGCCAGACCTGGAGGCTCACTGCAGGGGCTCCCTGCTACTAGAGGTTATATTCGGCTTCCTTGATAACTTCGGCAGTGAAAATTTAACTTTCCACGTCGCTCCGTTCCAAAGTGGCTATCAGGCACTACTCGGATGCGAAGCTTTCACTCACTTTAACGCAATACTGCATTACGCTTCCCTCAAGCTCAAGATGCCCAGTCCACGCGACATCATTACAGTAAATGAAAATATTGAGCGCTCCTTGCGCACCGAAGACGGTGCGGCCGCCTTGGCCGCCGCACACTAAACGGCCTCACCAACTAAAGCATTTGACAGGTCGTTAAGACCACAGACACGGCTAGACGAGTCCGGCTCAGCTGTATGTAATTAATACATGTTTGATGGCTATATCCCTATTACAATACAAGGGGCTCAACGCGCGTGCAAAAGTGGAAATAAGGCTCACCTTTACTCATTTTCAACTATATATTGTTTATTTAGTATAACTTAACTTTTGCACGACAACTTTTCAATTAAGTTCCTCTCTTTTTCAGATGGCCATCGTGCTACACCCATCCAAGATACGACACAATGGAGACACAGGCACAGACGTGCAGCAGGGACCCGTTCCAAGGATTCTTTGTAGATTAAGACCATGCGTAAACCTTTTTTACTGTCTCTTGTTGATTTACATCCCTCGGATTCTCAGTACAACCGAGAAGGATGCTGGCGTCTTGGCATGTGGCCACGCCAGGATAATGCACGTACCTGGACACCAGGGGCTTATTACAAAGGGTACTGTTTAGACCCGGTTTACACCATAAAGACCGAATACCTTAGGGAGTGTTCGACGTCGCGATTTTGGCCTTATATGCATCAGCTCCGAATCATGTCTTTGGTGAAATGTTGGGTTTGCCCAGCTCCTGTGTTTTGCTGCCTTACGTTCCGCTCTATTGGCTAAGGCGGCACCAGGAGAACTACTTCGATTGTGCCCTGGTTCATCCGGACGAGCACCTTAGTAGAGAAAGCCGAAAACTGACTGTCATGATATAGCGTGAGACTGGTCAACCACTCGATGACTTATTGGAATATTCGGGATTCCTCTGCATTAACGAAGGGCCGTTTCCCGGCCAGGCATGTACGCACCCCAAATCCGGATGAGTGCAGAGCCACCAGGGGCTATATAGTAGCCCCACTATCAAACTCCTATGGCTAAGTGAAAGTGTTAAAGCATTATAGCCCTGTTGCCTAGTTCGCTGTGCTATCACCTCCTTAATAGGACCTAGGCGTTGGATTAAGTGTGAATACGCGTGTTCTGCGAACACCCCCGCATTATATGCGTGGGGGCTGAAGCCGACGATTGCAATATTTCAGGTTATATATAGGTATACATAAACGGCCGCACAGGAGGCATCACAATACTTTCGGGCAAAGGTATAAATACAGCCTTGATAAATTTAATAAAACGTTGTTTTTACAATGGGAATACATGTCACTCAAACATAACATTCTTCGAGCACTGGGCCTCTATCGAATGAGCGCCCTCAAGAACTTCTTCAAAATAGTGCTCGGCAGCCACTCGGCCTATGGCCGAACCCTGCGCCACGACAGTGGTGGCATGCATGTCCGCCCATTATGTTTTCACATGGGAAAGGGCCATCCGCGAGCCTTCTATGCACGCCGACCTCTTCATCGCATTAATGCGTGGCACCGCACCAAGGAACTGCTGCACCAAGCTAAAATAGTTGTTCGGCTTTGGCCTTTCCGGCCACAGATGATCCACGACAGACCTCATGGCGAGTCCGGACAATCTATTGAGTTCGGCCATAGGTTTCACTAGTGGCTTCTCTCAAGAGCATATGTATTCTACGGTGGGTGAACAAATTACTGTTGAGCAATTGATAGAATTGAGCATAGTTATGAGAATATCTAGGCATGATCATGTATATAGGCATCACGTCCGTGACAAGTATACCGAAACGATTCTGCATCTACTACTATTACTCCACTCACCGACCGCTATCTAGCATGCATCTAGAGTATTAAGTTAAAAACAGAGTAACGTCTTAAGCAAGATGACATGATGTAGAGAGATAAATTCATGCAATATGAAATAAACCCCATCTTGTTATCCTCGATGGCAACGATACAATACGTGCCTTGCTGCCCCTTCTGTCACTGGGTAAGGACATCGCAAGATCGAACCCAAAGCTAAGCACTTCTCCCATGGCAAGAACTACCAATCTAGTTGGCCAAACCAAACGGATAATTCGAACAGACTTGCAAAGATAACCAATCATACATAAAAGAATTCAGAGAAGATTCAAATATTATTCTAGATAGACTTGATCATAAACCCACAATTCATCGGTCTCAACAAACACACCGCAAAAAGAAGATTACATCGAATAGATCTCCACAAGAGAGGGGGAGAACTTTGTATTGAGATTCAAAGAGAGAGAAGAAGCCATCTAGCTACTAACTATGGACCTGAAGGTCCAAGGTAAACTACTCACACTTCATCGGAGGGGCTAGGATGATGTAGAAGCCCTCCGTGATGACGGCCCTCTTCCGGCGGAGCTCCGGAACAGGCCCCAAGATGGGATCTCGTGGATACAGAAAGTTGCGGCAGTGAAATTAGGTTTTTGGCTCCTGTCCTGATCGTTTGGGGGTATGTAGGTATATATAGGAGGAAGGAGTACATCGGTGGAGCACCGAGGGCCCCACGAGGCAGGGGGTGCGCCCTGGGGGGGGGCACCCTCGTGACCTCCTCTTTGACTCCCTGGAGTAGGGTCCAAGTCTCCTGGATCACGTTCGGTGAGAAAATCACGTTCCCGAAGATTTTATTCCGTTTGGACTCCGTTTGATATTCTGTTTCTTCGAAACACTGAAATAGGCAAAAAATAGCAATTCTGGGCTGGGCCTCCGGTTAATAGGTTAGTCCCAAAGATAATATAAAAGTGGAAAATAAAGCCCAATATAGTCCAAAACAGTAGATAATATAGCATGGAGCAATCAAAAATTATAGATACGTTGGAGACGTATCACATGGCAACAACAAAACATAGCGTCACATCTCAACCATAACATGGCATGTCAAAGCATGGCATAAGTGCAATCAAGACATGGCATGGCATCATGAAACTATGCTGAAAATAAACTACCGGTCATATCCAATGCAGACATAACATGTGAACTTTATGCAACCATCTCCTGTTCTACCATGGTTCTTTAAATGCAAATAACAACATATTACTCATGCAATGCAACCAAACTTGTGCACCGAGTCTCTCGGACTCTCTTACCAACGGGTTGCCTCACAACCGAACGGTGATCATGATGAATCACAAATGGAACCATACTCGGTTCAACGGGTTACCTTGTAACCAAACGGTGATCACTTACGGATCACAAACGGAACCACACTTGGTTCAACACTCACCGAGACCTCGTCTCGTGATCATATCAACACATCATCATGATTACTCATGACTGTCTCATAGCCCGAGTCATCACGTTATTTGTTACACATCATCCATCAACTTAGTTATTTTAGGTTTATCCTCCATTTCGACCAAGACCTGATAGTGTGACCTACTACGAACTTGTGCCCATGACCGAGGATGCATCTATCGATAGATTAAATACACTCTGCAGAGGTAGCACACTATACCCACACCACGGAATCCATGGCCTCGCACTCCCATTCGGGTGGACCAATGATATTCCGACAAAACCATCCTACTGCCATGACACTCTCCCAGCCACTCCGACCAACACCCCTTGGGGTTCAGTCCTGGGTGGCCCCGTGCCTACCAAAGGCACCAACGGCCGCCGTCGTGTCAAAATAAAAACGGTCCCAAACGGGGAAAAAAGCGCTTACCATCCAACTATGAGCACACAAGGCTTATGTCCGCCTACCTGATCAGGGTAGCGCGTGCCCATAACCTTCCCTCGTTGGAGGCACCGGCGAGAGGCATGACAATAGACCCGGTTAGGGCCTGCCCATAACAGGCAAATGTGGCTGCACTGGAAAAAGTTCGATTTGGTGGCACTATAACCTGATCCCATCGATGATGGAGGAGTTTTGTTATTAAGTCATATTATTAACTTCTCCATCATAAATCATCATGCAAGCATTTTTAACATGGATGCAACATACAGATGTGGTAACAACATCAAGCTTTTCAAGTGTACAGTGATAGCATGTGAAACATGGCAATACCAAGTACTAGTAATTCCACTAGTGCAACATAATCATCATAACATCAATACTACCAACAATAAAATAGAGGCATGATATTATCAGTAATAACATCCAGCTAGCATGTCAACCATTTCATGAAAGTACAAGCATGCATGGCAAATAACAAAATCATATAGCACAACTGAAATAACAACAGACAGAATAGACAAGAAACTACTGCAACTAAACACACACACGAGGTGCAAGCAAAGTCAACATACAAGTTCGGGGCTCATGATAAGAGGTTGGCTTGCCTGGGGTCGACAAATACTCCGGGAAGAAGTGAGAAATGATCGCGGAAAGATTTGCCGGAGACAGTCCTCTCTTGGAGGGGGCTGTTTACGGGTGTCGGTGTCAAAACCGGCGGATCTTGGGTAGGGGGTCCCGAACTATGCGTCAAGGCCGGATGGTAACAGGAGACAAGGGACACGATGTTTTTTACCCAGGTTCGGGCCCTCTCAATGGAGGTAATACCCTACTCCTGCTTGATTAATATTGATGATATGGGTAGTACAAGAGTAGATCTACCATGAGATCAAGGAGGCTAAACCCTAGAAGCTAGCCTGTGGTATGATTGTTGTGTATGGAGTTGATTGCCTATGGACTACAACCCTCCGGTTTATATAGACACCGGATAGGGTTAGGGTTACACAGAGTCGGTTACAATGGTAGGAGATCTTGAATATCCGCATCGCCAAGCTTGCCTTCCACGCCAAGGAAAGTCCCATCCGGACATGGGACGAAGTCTTCAATCTTGTATCTTCATAGTCCAGGAGTCCGGCTGAAGGTATAGTCTGGCTACCCGAACACCCCCTAATCTAGGACTCCCTCAGTAGCCCCTGAACCAGGCTTCAATGACGACGAGTCCGGCGCGCAAATTGTCTTCAGCATTGCAAGGCGGGTTCCTCCTCCAAGTCCTTCATAGAAGATTGTAAACACCAAGAGTAGTGTCCGGTTCTGCAAAATAAGTTTCCACATATTGCCATAGAGAGAATAATATTGACACAAATCAAATCTGCCGACGTATTCTGCAGTGCGTCATCACACTACGGCCAAGTCCTTTACTCGAATCGTTTTTACTTTTCCACCTCAGCATGTTTTGCGAGGCGGTTTCCTTGGCACGTCTTGTCAAAGCAGAGATCGTGTGCCCTTTTTACGGAATTCTCGTCAATACAGACGTGGGTAAACCTAACCGCGCCATTTGTCACGGCGCTTGGGAGACAAGCGAGTTTTACTAGGCTGGTGGGGACGCACAACCGCATCCGCCCATATAAGGGGATAATGATCCACCTTTTTACCTACGCCTTCTTCCTCCTTTGCCTATCCATCTCCTGCGCACTCGAGCTCCAGCGCCCAAGCCCGTACTTCCCACCTCAACCTTCTCCAGCAATGTCCGGAGCGGGAGGCAAGTGGATGGTCTCCTCCGTCACGGAGGGCCATGTCAAAAAGCTAAGGAAGGTCGGATACTTGTCCAAAGACATCGCGCACCGGCTTCCCAAGGAGGGGTAGCTTCTCCCCACCCCAAGGCCCCATGAGAGGGTAGTATTCCTTCCCCACTTCCTCCGCGGACTGGGTTTTCCACTTCACCCATTCGTCCGGGGCTCATGTTCTACTACGGCCTAGATTTCCACGATCTGGCCCCGAACTTCATCCTCAACATCTCGGTGTTTATCGTCGTGTGCAAGGCTTTCCTCGGCATCCGCCCCCATTTTGGCCTCTAGCTCAAGACCTTCAACGTCAAGCCCAAGGTGGTGCGCGGCAGCCAGGCGGAGTGCGGAGGTGCCATGGCGGGCAAGATGGCCAACGTCCTATGGCTCGAGGGCTCCTTCGTGGAGACTCTGAAGGGGTGGCAATCATGGTGGTTTTACATCACCGAGCCGCGTGATCCGAAATGGATTGCAGCCCCTGAGTTCCGATCCGGACCCCCCACGCGGCTTATGTCCTGGAAAGAGACGGGCCTGTCGTGGGGCGACGAAAAAGAGGTGACCGGATTGCAGAAATGCATCCAGTCCCTGGTGAGCAAGCCGATCAAGCTTGTCAATGTAGTCCAAGTTATGCTCGTCCGCCGGATCCTCCCGTGTCAGCAACGGGGCTTTAATCTGTGGGAGATCAACCCGGCGCAGCACCAAACCATTAACCGGCTCTTCGACACGACGTATGAAGACGTTTGGAAGGTGCTAACCAAAGGCGCGGAGGCTCCCACATCCGCGTCCGAGGACCACGGATACAGCTCGCAGCGTCATGCTAGCGAGGTAAGCTATTTTCACCTTTTACAGGATGTTAAGTTTTTTCATAGTTTGACTCTATGCGGGATCTAAACTCCCTCACCTTTGACAGGCTTGGCAGGCGAAGTCCGGATCGATTAACTGTCCGGCTCCCTTGCCCGAAGACCCAGCCCCTGCTCTCCTAGTGAAGCTGCTGGTTCCGGCGCCTTATGTGGTGCCGGAGAAGAAGGCCAAGAATAAGAAGACCACGGGGACTCGAAAGAGTGCCCGTAACATGGTGGTGTCGGACCCGTCATCCGACGAGTTCGAGACGTCCTCCTCCCGTGAGAACAAGGAGGAAGAAGAAGAAAACTCTCCCCCTCCAGCAGGGGGAGGAAAGAAAAGGAAGGCCGCCCCAACAAGGGAGGCCGAAGGGTCCAGGAAGAGGAAGACCCCTCCGCCGAACTACTCCCCCGACGCCGAAGAGGACGAAGAGGAGTGGCCAGATAGGGCCAAGCGTCAGGCGAAATCGTAAGTATTCGAATATCAGAGTAACTCATGACGTTCCTTTGTCGCACAGCTTTCCCTAATGTCAAACATAATTATGCAGCCTGCCCCGGGCCGAACTCAACGAGTCGTCGAGCGGCTCCCTGGATTCATCGGATGTGAACTCAGTTCCGCCCGCTGTCTCCCCCCGCACTGCGGATGACGCCGAAGTGGCGTCGCAACGAGCTCCGGGACAGGAGGAGGTGGTCCCGGAGGAGCCGCAAGGCAACCTCCCGGACCCCAGGAGTAAAGGGGACAAGACCCCCCAGGGCTCCAAGTCCGGCTTTGTGTCGGACACCACGCCGGAATCTTCAACAGTTCCGGACCGCGGTAGGCGAACTCCTTCCAAGAGGAGCAAGCCTTCTGAGCCGGCAGCCTCCGTCCAACCGGAGGTGCCAGACAATCTGCTTGAGGTGCTTGACGGCGCTTCCATCGACGAGGAGCACCGTACTATTATGAGTACGGTGATCCAGAAGGTTCAGTCCGCCAAGAGCGGACTGAGTGAAGCTTGCGCTAGCCTCCTAACAGGCTTCGAGGTAAGTAAAAAATATGTAAAAATATTACCGCATAGACAATAGCCCCTGATGCTCTGTTTGGCGTTCAGAAAGAAAAGCCGAATAGAGGATCTATTAAATTTCGCAGGAGTCTAACAACAAAGAGTCAATACGCGTATGCAGGCTTCGCTGCTAGCCACCGCCGCACTGACTGCGGAGGTGGGTGCCTTGAAACAGGGACTCGAGCGGACCGAGCAAGAGCTCGGCCTTGCCAAGCGGCAGCTCGAGGAAAAAGAAGGTAAGAAATACCTTACAGAAAAAGGTGCCTATGGAGAGGCGTGATTGCAAAAAATAACAGGATTGTACTGCTTATTATAGGGACCACGACTGAGGTGGCGACCCTCAAGCAGGCGCTGTCCGAGGCCGAAAAGAAAATGGCTGCGGAGCTCACCGAGCGAGAGAAACTTGGGGCTCAGGTCGGCGAGGTGCAGCAAGAGCTTCAGGCTCTCATGAAAAACATGAGAGTTTGGAGCTTGAGTCAAAGACCCAAGCGTCCGAGCTCGCGGCGGCCCTTGAGACTGCCAAGTCTGCCAAGGCCGAAGCCCAAAAGGCCCTCCAAGAGTTGGGGGATATGAAGAAGATAGCAGCGGGTAAGGCATTCTTTATGCAAAGCAGAAATATAAAAGTAAACTACTTGTTACTTACCTGAATCCGAAGTTCTCCAGGGGCATTCGCAGATTTTCCCCGCAGCGTATCCGACGCCGCCACATTCTACCAAGCTGAAGAGGGCAGCTCGACGAAGAAGGTGTTCTGGTCTCATTATGCTGAGGCCGGACACCCTGTGCCGTTGAGCGACCAGCTGAAACAGCTGGTCGAGCTCCACAAGGCGGCCGAACAGGCCATGAAGGGCTTCATAGTTCGGCTATGGCCCGGAGAGGCCCTACCTGGGAGCTACTTCGGGCTGGTGCGGCGGCCGGTGGAGGCCTGTCCGAGGCTCGAGGTCATCAAGCGCTCTGTCTGCATCGAAGGTGCCCGTCGGGCCCTTGCCCGTGCAAAGGTGCACTGGGGGAAGCTGGATGGTGAGAAGCTCGTGAAGGACGGGCCGCCGCCGGGGAAGGAGCATCGCAAGCCCAAGAACTATTACAAGGATGTTCTTGTGGGTGCCCGCCTTGTGGTGGATGAATGTACCAAGGATGTAATTTTTGAATAAACTTGCTCGTTTTTATCATGTGCGCTGAAAACTTGTTCATATGCACTAAGCAATGCTTATTGAATTTAAAATATTATTTTTTGTGCGGCCGTTTATCAAAAAATTGAGAGATGGCCAGTCGTCGGCTTCTGCCCCCATGCCACTAGTGCTGGGGTGTTCGGGATAAACCTGAGCGCTCTTTTTCCCATAGTTGGGTCCTTCGAGGGAGGCGTTCAGCACAACGAACCAGGCAATCGGACTATAATGCTTGAACACTCTCACTTAGCCATAGAACTTTATAATTTTAAATTTCGGCGAAGCCCCTAGTTCGGAAGACCGAGTTCGGGGCGCTATCCACGCCTTGGCCGGACAAATCCGGCTCCTCGCTCGAAGCGGCATAAGTCTTTAGGGTCGGACTCGAAAAACCTCTCGAACAGCGACCGGTCTCTCGCCTCATCATGATAGTCAGTTTTAGCTTTCTCCACTGAGGTGCTTAACCCAGATCAACCGGGGCACAATCGCAGTGGTTCTCCTACTGCTACCTTAGCCGATATAGCGGAACGTAAGGCACCAAAACATAGGAGCCTGGCAAACCCAACTATTGACCCAAATCATGATTCGGAGCCGATGCATATAGTGCTATAAGTTCGGGGTGCTGCACTTGTGAAAGTGTACGGACTTCTCACGCCATATTGAAGGGTACTGAAGCCCCCTGGCGTATTTTCCGTACCATCGTGTACGGGTGCAACATGTCATTAATGAACATATATATGAAAAGAGGATAATGCAAAAAATAGACAAAAAGCTATGCATTGTTTATAGAGAGGCTATTTATCAAAGCCGAACAATACAAATAGTGCGGTAAGCAAAAGATAGTGGACTATTCAGTATGTCCTGACCAGGGGCAGGCCGCGGAATTGTATTTAAAACAAGTATACCGCTCGTAACAGAGACCACCTGGGAGTTCCATAATGCGGCATGGCTTGTCTGCTTCCCTGGATCTTGCATTGTTTGTGCGCTAGTTGAATTGCCGAACAGGTCGTCCGAAGTATGGAGTCCTGAAAGTAAGAAAGAATTAAAAAAAAAGAATCCGGCAGCCCCTAGTACGTTTTAAGCCGTGTTTTGGGCGTGCCGTTATTGTGCCCCTTCCCCTGTGCCCATGGTATTTCAAGGGTGTAGTTATGTACGCGAGGTACTGGTTTCGCTATGTCGCAAAAGCTGGGGTTGGGGCCGCATTGCTACGCTTGCTCAGAGTGTGCCAGGCGGTCCTGCTGTAGGTTACTCCGGGCGCGCTTGGCAGTGTCTGGCTTTTTAATGGCCGGACTGGAGAATTGCCTGAGAAGGCTACTTTGTACCTCCGCTATGAGAGCCGCCGTATGCTCCTCCGTACGGAGGGAGCGTTCGGTGTTTCCGTTGACCGTAATTACTCCTCGAGGGCCTGGCATCTTGAGCTTGAGATATGCGTAGTGCGGCACCGCATTGAACTTTGCGAATGCGGTTTTTCCGAGCAGGGCGTGATAGCCACTGCGAAACGGGACTATATCAAAGATTAACTCTTCGCTTTGGAAATTGTCCAGGGATCCGAAGACCACGTCAAGTGTCACTGAGCCTGTACAGTTGGCTTCTACACCTGGTATAACGCCTTTAAAGGTCGTTCTTGTGGGCTTAATCCTTGAGGGATCTATGCCCATTTTCCGCACTGTATCCTGATAAAGCAGGTTCAGGCTACTGCCGCCGTCCATGAGGACTCGTGTGAGATGAAATCCGTCGATGATTGGGTCAAGAACCAATGCGGCGAAGCCGCCATGACGGATGCTAGTGGGATGGTCCCTTCGATCAAAAGTGATCGGGCAGGAGGACCATGGGTTGAACTTTGGGGCGACTGGCTCCATCGCGTATACGTCCCGTAGCGCACGCTTCCGCTCCCGCTTGGGAATGTGGGTTGCGTATATCATGTTCACCGTCCGCACCTATGGGGGAAAGCCCTTCTGTCCATTCTTGTTCGGCGGCTTGGGCTCCTCGTCGTCGCTGTGCAGCCCCTTGTCTCTGTTTTCGGCCCTTAACTTGCCTGCCTGCTTGAACACCCAACAATCCCTGTTAGTGTGATTGGCTGGCCTTTCGGGGGTGCCATGTATCTGGCACAAGCGATCGAGTATTCGGTCCAAACTGGACGGGCCCTGAGTATTCATTTTGAATGGCTTTTTCCACTGACCGGATTTATAGCCTTTGAATCCGGCATTGACTGTCGTGTCTTCATTGCTGTCGCTGTTAACGTGGCGTTTTTGCTTATTCCGACGTGTCTTGCCACTTTTGTCCTTGGTATCCGAATTACCAGGGTTCTTTGATAAGTTGTTACTGCAAGCTAGCCAGCTGTCTTCTCCCACGCAAAAGCGGGTCATGAGTGTCGTGAGGGCTGCCATGGATTTCGGCTTTTCCTGTCCGAGGTGCTGGGCAAGCCACTCATCGCGGATGTTATGCTTGAAGGCTGCTAGGGCCTCTGCGTCCGGACAGTCGACTATCTGGTTTTTCTTTGTTAGGAACCGTGTCCAGAATTGTCTGGCCGATTCTTCTGGCTGCTGAATTATGTGGCTTAAGTCGTCGGCATCCGGCGGTCGCACGTAAGTGCCCTGGAAGTTGTCGAGGAATGCGGCTTCCAGGTCCTCCCAAGAACCGATTGAGTCTGCTGGCAAGCTGTTAAGCCAATGCCGGGCCGGTCCCTTAAGTTTGAGCAGGAGGTATTTGATGGCGTGTAGATCATCGCCGCGTGCCATGTGGATGTGAAGGAGATAATCCTCGATCCATACCGCCGGATCTGTTGTGCCATCGTATGATTCGATGTTTACGGGTTTGAAACCCTCTGGGATTTTATGATCCATTACTTCATTTGTGAAGCATAGCGGGTGTGCGGTGCCTCTGTACTGGGCTATATCACGACGTAGCTCGGAAGAGCTATGTCTGTTGTGTTCGGCCCGGCCGGATTTGTTGTATCCGGCGCGAAGATCATTGTCACATGCCATAGGGCGCCTGCGCAATCCGTAGATCGATCTTGTTTGTCTTGCCTTATCCTCCAATATGTCTCGCAGGTCGGGCGCATTTTCCCGTGCCTTAGTTGAGCGGCGTCGGGGCATGGCTTGGGTGGAAGGCCGAAAGGCCTCTTTGTCGCGGCCGCGAGGTGGCCGGTTTGCCATGTCATGCGCTGGTGATGTAGGTGTTTCCTCCTCTGATCGGGGTAGCGGCCTGCACTTCGGGTAACTCTTGGAGGGGTGTTCGAGTTCATACTCTTCGGCCGCAAGGACTTCAGTCCGTCTGTCAGCTAGCAAATCTTGGGCAGCTCTAAGCTGTTGCTGCTTTTTCTTGAGGCTGCTTGCCGTGGCTAAAAGCCTGCGTTTAAAACACTCTTGTTCGGCGGGGTCTGATGGTATGACGAATTCATCGTCATCGAGGCTTGCCTCGTCTTCGGAGGGAGGCGTATAGTTATCATCCTCGACCTCTCGGTCTGCCGTTTTCTCATGAGGGCTGGCTTCTTCATCTTCCTGTGCCGAATCTTGCTGAGGCGGGTGTTCTTTAGCGCTATCCAGGGTAGTATTATCTCCCGTGCCGGAATCACCATTTTTGCTTTGGAGGGATTTAGAGCGGCGCCGCTGACGCCGGCGCTTTGGCTGTTTCTTGGGGGCGTCATCCCCCACTGTTCCATCGCCATCTCCATCTTTTGGAGTATCCACCATATATATGTCATATGACAAGGTGGCCTTCCAGCGCCCTACAAGTGCTGGTTCTTGTTCGTCTCCTGCATCGTCGTCCATGCCGTCGATGTCTTCAGAGTCGAAGTCAAGCGTGTCGGTTAGATCGTCGATAGTGGCTACAAAGTGGGTGGTGGGTGGGCTTTGAATTTCCTCATCGTCCGTATTCCACCCTTGCTAACCGTAGTCCGGCCAGGGCTCTCTTGATAAAGAGAGAGACTTAAGAGAATTCAGGATGTCGCCAAAAGGCGAATGCTGAAAGATGTCTGCGGTGATGAACTCCATTATCGGCGCCCAATCGGATTCGATTGGCAGGGGCGCGGGGGGTTCGGAGTCCGGGGAGGAGTCCGGATCTTTGGAGTCACGGGTCGTGCAGAGTGCGGGGCTAGCGTTTGGCTCGATCGCTTTCGGGATCGCAGCCCCTGAGGTGATGTCCAACCGTTCATCCTCGATTGGCGCAATAGGCTCCGAATCAATGGTCGAAACTGATGCGTGTGCGGCCTCCAAGGCGCTGTTTGGCGGCAGAGCTATATCATGCCCATCGAAACAGTGCGGCGCGCTTGGCTGTGGCTCGAATCCGTCGAAGATCAAGTCTCCGCGGATGTCAGCCATGTAGTTTAAGCTTCCAAACCTGACTTGATGGCCAGGGGCGTAGCTTTCGATCTGCTCCAGGTGGCCAAGCGAATTGGCCTGCAGAGCGAAGCCGCCGAAGACGAAGATCTGTCCGGGAAGAAAAGTCTCACCCTGGACCGCATCGTTGTTGATGATCAAAGGAGCCATCAGGCCTAAAGGCGACGACACAGAGGAACTCACAATGAAAGCACCAATGTCGGTGTCAAAACCGGCGGATCTCAGGTAGGGGGTCCCGAACTGTGCGTCAAGGCCGGATGGTAATAGGAGACAAGGGACACGATGTTTTTTACCCAGGTTCGGGCCCTCTCGATGGAGGTAATACCCTACTCCTTCTTGATTAATATTGATGATATGGGTAGTACAAGAGTAGATCTACCACGAGATCAAGGAGGCTAAACCCTCGAAGCTAGCCTGTGGTATGATTGTTGTGTATGGAGTTGATTGCCTACGGACTACAACCCTCCGGTTTATATAGACACCGGATAGGGTTAGGGTTACATAGAGTCGTTTACAATGGTAGGAGATCTTGAATATCCGCATCGCCAAGCTTGCCTTCCACGCCAAGGAAAGTCCCATCCGGACACCGGACAAAGTCTTCAATCTTGTATCTTCATAGTCCAGGAGTCCGGCTGAAGGTATAGTCCGGCTACCCGAACACCCCCTAATCCAAGACTCCCTTAACGGGAAAGGGAAAAATAGGCATTTTTAGAATGTGCAAACATCAGGAAAATAGTCCCATCAAAAAGGGCTCGACGAACAAAGAACGTGAGCGTTGGAATCACCTCAATCAGAGTTACAGTTGAAAAGTTGTGGTTGTTCACTTTTAGGCAGAAAAGGCACTAAACAATGAACGTTCACAAAATAGCCACTTCGGCGGGCGAGGCTGAAAAAGAGAAGGCCCATTTCAGAAAATATGTTTCCAAATAACAGAAAGCGTATTTCATTCAGTATGTTTTTAGTAACAGAAAACGTATTACACCGAATACGTTTCCAGAAAAAGAAAACGTATTCCGGCCTGGGCGTCTCCACTTACGCTGACGTGGTGCCCTGCCGTCGCCGACAGGTGGGGTCACGCGGGGAGGGGCCCGCCTAACCTGGCCTTCTTCTTCCTTGTGCTCGATGCGCGCCTGGCCGAGGGAGAGGCCCGCCCCGATGGCGTTCGCCGGCGCGTCCGGCCACGGTAGAAGGCGCACGACCCACCGATCTGTTCAGGGGATGGAGGCGCATCGGATGGCGGTGAGCTCTGCCGCCGAGGAGCGCTGGACTGGCCGCGCTTGAGCCCGCAGTGGAGAGGAGCTTCGGCCACCATCGAGCAAGGTGCTCTGGTAGGGGAGAGGAAGGGCCGAGACCATGGGGAGGCTCGACAGACTCCGGATGAGGCTATGGCGGAGTCTAAATGGCAAGGAGCGCGCGGGATCGCCGGAATTGAGAGGGACCTGAGGCGGCGACCACGACGGCGGTGGCGGTCGAGGAGCGACTCCAGGGAGGGGTGAGTGGATTGGGAAGGCTTGGGGAGAGGTGGAGGGGCTGCTGGTGATCTCCAAATGGTCTCGGGTGGTCTATTTATAGCCGGGGCAAGGGAACCCGAGCCGGGCACCGCTGAGCAAGTTCGGCCACGGCTCTACCGGCTGCAGCAGTCACGAGGGCGCATGGGAAGGCGATGAGGAGGAAGCGGATGAGCGCCAGAGGCTTACGGAGACGAGCAACGCTCGCGGATGAGAGGGAGAAGAGGACAGGAGCGAGGAAGGCGACGGTGCACACGGGCGCACACTATTCGGTCGTTGGCATGGCTCACCAGGGAAGAAAAAGAAGGGGGAGAGGAGTCCAACAGGAAGAGGACGTCGAGGGGGAACTGTAGGACATCATTGGGGAAGCCAAAACCGGTTGGAGCAGCGCTGCCGACGAGAATAGTGTGTAGATCACCGTTTTGGGCTGGCATTACCCGTGGTCACCACCGACAACATGCGCTCTGGCATTCTACCACATGCCAAACTATGTCTACAACGTAGTCCCTCCAATTTAGGGCCAGTTCTTTTCGGCGATTCTCCCAGAATCGCCCCCCTCCCCAGCTTCTCCCTGAATCGCCACTCCATTTTTTTTACAATCCTATCTAGTTAAGGTCTAATTAGCTAGGATTGTAAAAAACATATGAAGTGGTGATTCCGGAAGAAGCTGGAAAGGGGGCGATTCTGGTAGAATTACCCAAAGGAACTAGCCCTTAGAGTGTTACCACGGTAAAGAAATGGGCAGAGACAAAGGGAGATGAGCAAACTAAGCCTCACATGTTTGCTGTTGCAAACTTGGCCACATTCTAGAGATAAAACCAGAGAGGTTAAAAGGTAAAATTGTTGTCTGTGAGGCTTAGGCTAGCAAGGACTACGGTCCTGGGAATTATGAGGTTATTAGGGAAAATATTTAACATAGTTGCAGTGCAACTACTAAATCTGGCCTAGAAACTAAATGAGGAAGGAGCACTCACTAGGAGTGATGGATTAGGCTAAAACTTGGCAAAGCTTGATGATTTAGACATATAACGATGTTGTAAAATTTCAGACCAAATGGACTTGCCAAATTGGTACTTGTTTCACAAACATCTATTCTGTCCAGAAACTTGGTAAAAATCCTCGGGGCAAATGACTAACTGAAATGAGCCAAAATTTGTTGGAGCTAGGTTATAGGAGTAGGAGAAGCTCCAGGAAAATTTTCAGCCATAATGGAGCAAGCTAAAATACACTTGCTTCACAAACTGAAAATTGGGCAGAAAACAAGAATTGCTCCTATGCTCACATAGTTCAATGAAATGAACTGAATTTAGGTGGAGGCTAATGGTTTTAGATAGTTGAGAAGATGGCAAAGTTTCATCCCATTTGGAAACTCTATGAAGATACTTCCTTCATATAGTTACAATCTGGTCAGAAACTTTGAAAAATTTCACAGGGAGTTAAGATGAAGGGATTGAGCTCATCTTTGGTATCCATTGGTTATTTATCCATGTTAATCACCTTGCCAAATTGCAGCTCAATTAGAATTAGGAATAAAGCACTTCCTTTGCAAAATTTTAGAGAAGGCAGAAACTTGCAGTGGATCATGTGCCCAATTTTTGGACTGTAGAATCATAAGATTATGATGGAACTAGGGATTATATAGCAAGGACAAGCTCCACAATTTATGTGGGAATTTTATCTGCTATAAAAATAGTAGTTCCTTAAGGAAGTGGCGGAAATGAAATATTGGCATTAAATAAGAAAAGGCAATTTTCCTTATTTAATTATGGCCAGTATTTTGCCAGAGCTTGGATTGGGCATAAATATCAACTCCGCCAATTTTCATGAATTTAGGAGATGGCTAGCTATGCCTTTGAATTTTATTCCTCAAAAAGGCAAGAAAAGGAATAATTCACAATTCAAACATATTGCATGGGACTTAGCAATATTTTTGAATATCCAGGGTTCAGAAAGGTAGAAGGGTCCCTGGGAACAGATGGGATGATCAACAGATAAAGGAAAATGATGGCTCCTTTGTAATCACAAATGCCACATTCAAATCCCAAAAATTTGGAATTAATGTTTGAGAGGGTTTGAGATGATGCAAATGAGGTCTTGCCCACTGACAAAGACATGCGCAAGGTTTTGAAAGGTTGTAAATGGCAAGAATTCTCAGAGTCATCCAGCAAACTCAGGAGAATTTTTTTGAAAAACGATTGTCATGAAGGAATAACAACACAAAAATTGATAACCCAATTTTGGGGCTGTTACAACTCTTCCTCCCTTAAAAAGAATCTCGTCCTCAAGATTCCTAGGGTTACATCACAAATGAAAGGATAACCACTCCGGGGAAAAACCTCAGGGTTAATTTTAACCCTTTGGCCAAATTCAAATGAGTTGGGGGCACCGATAATTGGTACACCTGGGGAGGGATATGGCAAACCTGTTTATATCCACGACTAGGGGCACTCGAGATCAAACTCCCAAAAATTGCTAGATGCACCCCAATGAATAGTGGTTTCACCTGCTGACACGTGGGTCCAGGGCCTGCTGGCAGCCTCCTTCTTCTACCTCCAGCTTGCTGCTTCTTCATTGCTGCTGCTCCGCGTGTAGCTTGGTGCAACGCGCATCTAGCTCCTAGGGCAATGAGGACCCTAGTGCCGTAGTGCGCGGCATGCACGACGCCGGTGCAGCGAGCACTCACATCGCGGGCCAGCACCTTGTCAGCACTGCTCGCGGATTCGCCTCCTAGATGCCGGTGATCGGGCGACGAGCGGTTTTCCTGGACCTCACTCACCGTACATCGGGGTTGGGCTATAAAAACGGCAACGCGACTCTCTTCCAACACACAAACATAATGCCGCTCTACTACCTCTTTGGTTTGGGCGAGATCGAGCCGAGCTCCTTCGGCGAGGAAATGTTTTTGGCGGCGCTACAGTTGTTCCTCACGGCGCTGCTGGGCACGTTGATCGGCTCGTCGATCCTCCTGCTGATTCTCATCAGGAATGATCGGGTTCGGGACAACGCGCGGCTGGGTGTGGTGGCTCGATATGCGGGAGAAGATGGTGCACTGCGCGGTCCTCCGCCATGCTTGATCCTCCATCGCTTTGCGCCAGTGGAGTGATCGTGTGCTGCGCGGAGCGATGGTGGCGATCTGCCTGCACCATGCAAGGCAGTGACGGTGGTGGTGGTGTCCAGATGCAGGTGAGGTGGCGGTACCAGCTCAGGAAGCATGCTGGGGTACGGGAAAATTTCGCGGATTGCTCCATGAAATGTAGGTGTAGACGTAGAATCAGAGTTTAAATCTGTATTGGGGTAGATGTAATGGATTGAGTGAAATAAAGTTGGCAGTGTTCCTCTGGAAATGAAATCGGGAAAAAGAATTGGAGCAGAGGAATTACCAGACGGAAATGCCTCTGCGAGGCTCTGGGTCTAGAAATCTGGCACACGGGGTATGCATAGATGGAGAGGGATATGTGACTTTGCATTCCCCCGAGTACTGCCCTAAATGTACTCGTGGGTGAATCGGGTATGCATGAAGTATGCAGTAAAATCTAAACTAGCAAACAGATAGAGGCAATAAACATGCAACGAAAAAACACACCAGACAAAACATACTAAAGTGTTTTAATGCTAGTGGGTATATGTACTCCTGGCATACATATACCTACACCAGCGCGTATTTTATTGTAGACTCGAGACGAGTCAATGTTATTTAGTGTATGTGATCTACTGATTAAAATCTTGTTAACCACATAGTGTCAACCCGGTCAAACATTTCTTCTTGACATAGAGACAAGAAAAAACAACACAAAAACCAAAAGCACGAAAAGATACATAACATATGGGTTACAGCAGTACCGGCATACAACAAGGACGAACGCGCTACGCGTTAAACGAAACTACTCACTCTAGGATACATAGTTCTATCCTCATATCAAGGATGAACAGACTAACTAACCTACTTGCAGAATCACCTCACTGCGTGACTGAGGTCATGCAGAGGACTGGCCTTGCTGGGAGCCTTGTCGAGGGTGACGATGTTTGGCTTAGGCCACAACACAGGCTGAGAGGGTAGCACTGGTTCGGATGGCGTTGGGTGAACGGCTTGGGATGCAAATTTATGAGCCTGACGATAAGCTTTCGTGACAACTTGTACCGCATCGCTGTCCATAGTTCTAAACTCGGCAAGAATCTTGGAGATCATCATCCCCTGGGCAGTGATATATTGCACCAGGCGAGTGATTGCTGGGTCATCTCCCTGAATAGTGATAGGAGGCTGAATTCCTGCTTTTGTCACAACCAGGAAAAAGCAGAACTCCCACCTCTCTGCCACTTGCGGAAACTTGGTTCGGAGGTATAGGATAGCTTCCACAGCAGCGGCCTGAATTGCCAAATCAGTAGTGGGCATGGCTCTGCCCTGAAAAACCAAGGGCTGGCCATCTGCTGTGGGACCTGGGCAGATTTGCACTCTTGCATCATAGCGGTGAAGGTGAGGGACGGGTGCCGATTGGAACACCAAGTAATCGGGGCTAGCATTACAGCCAAAGGCTTTGGTGAGCATCTCAGTAAGAAGGGGTGGAAAGCCTGCATGGTTGACGGCAAAGGTGCCGGTGTAAAAACTGGGAGCTTTGAGCACGTGAGTCATGGCTGGGGTGTTACTAGCTTGGCTTCTCTGGAGGGACATGGCTGACTAAGTAGTGAGCAACACGGCTAGCGGGAAGGGGATTTTATAGGCAACTATGGGGACATGCCCGCATGGTGTGGCCCCTTTCCCTTAATGGCGAAGGGTAAGCGGTGCGGCCGACCAGAAATGATAGGGTTGCTATCCGACCATGGATAACTAGGCGGGGACAGCGGGGTGAGGACGTGTCGGTCCCAACTGCGCCACCTGTTGATTAACAGTGGCCATGCCGGATGCCAGGGAAGGGTCAAATCCCTTAGGGTCATTACGGGTGAATGATAGCGGTGATCTAATGCTAGGATAACCTATGCCAGCCTGGCTGCTCTGATACCATCTCCTGTCGCACCCCGATACACATGGAGTAGGGGGCCTTCGCACGTCATCCCAGGATAACACCTGATGCACGATAGGTCCATGATACAGCATTCCACGTACAATAATATTCATCAAATACATGTGTATATGATTACATCTTTGATGAATACAATTATCTGGCATAGCCCTAAGGCTATTCAAATGGCGCGGAAGTCTATTTAAATGGCGGCGGAAGTCTTGGTTTGGTAGCATAGTAACTCTAGCTAGGCTCCACAACTCACAGGACTGGCAAGATTACTGTAGCACGATGGAACAAGCGAACAGTTCAAGCACGACCTACAAAACTGGCATGACACGCCAGGTCAGTACATTTGAATGTACTTGCAAGACAACCAAATACATAGCGTCCAAACGAACAGATGACAAAGCAAGAACCAAGCGTCTGCAATAACCTATCTCATAGCAGAAACTAAACATGTCATGACATTAACTAGAGACATGGATCAAAATAAGCATGATCAACATCATGGCATCTACTAGCATGGAAATAGCATGGCAATTCTAGCATGGCAACAACAAAACATAGCATCACATCTTAACCATAACATGGCATGTCAAAGCATGGCATAAGTGCAATCAAGACATGGCATGGCATCATGAAACTATGCTGAAAAAAAACTACCGATCATATCCAATGCAGACATAACATGTTAACTTTATGCAACCATCTCCGGTTCTACCATGGTTCCTTAAATGCAAATAAAAACATATTACTCATGCAATGCAACCAAACTTGTGCACCGAGACCCTCGGACTCTCTTACCAACGGGTTGCCTCGCAACCGAACGGTGATCATGACGAATCACAAACGGAACCATACTCAGTTCAATGGGTTACCTTGTAACCAAACGGTGATCACTCACGGATCACGAATGGAACCACACTTGGTTCAACACTCACCGAGACCTCGTATCATGATCCTATCAACACATCATCGTGATTACTCACGACTGTCTCATAGCCCAAGTCATCACGTTATTTGTTACACATTATCCATCAACTTAGTTATTTTAGGTTTATCCTCCATTTCGACCAAGACCCAATAGTGTGACCTACTACGAACTTGTGCCCATGACCGAGGACGTGGCTATCGATAGATTAAATACACTCTGCAGAGGTAGCACACTGTACCCACACCACGGAATCCATGGCTTCGCACTCCCATTCGGGTGGACCAATGACATTCTGACAAAACCGTCCTACTGCAATGACACTCCCGACCACTCCGACCAACACCCCCTTGGGGTTCAGTCCTGGGTGGCCCCGTGCCTACCAAAGGCACCAACGGCCACCGTCGTGGCAAAACAAAAATGGTCCCAAACAGGGACAAAAGCAATTATCATCCAACTATGGGCACACAAGGTTTATGTTCGCCTAGCTGATCAGGGTAGAACGTGCCCATAACCTTTCCTCACTGGAGGCACCAGCGAGAGGCATGACAATAGACCCAGTTAGGGCCTGACCATAATAGGCAAATGTGGCTGCATTGGAAAAAGTTCGATTTGGTGGCACTATGACTAAATTTGATCGACGAGAGAGGCGTTTTTTTATTAAGTCATATTATTAACTTCTCCATCATAAATCATGATGCAAGCATTTTTAACATGGATGCAACAACTAAGATGCAACATACAGATGCGGTAACAACATCAAGCTTTTCAAGTCAACAGTGATAGCATGTGAAACATGGCAATACCAAGTACTAGTAATTCCACTAGTGCAATAGAATCATCATAACATCAATACTACCAACATTAAAATAGAGGCATGATATTATCATTAATAACATCCAGCTAGCATGTCAACCATTTCATGAAAGTACAAGCATGCAAGGCAGATAACAAAAACATATAACACGACTGAAATAACAGCAGGCGGAACAGACAAGAAACTACTGCAACTAAACATGCACACAAGGTGCAAGCAAAGTCAACATGCAAGTTCGGGCTCATGATAAGAGGTTGGCTTGCCTAGGGTCGACAAATACTCCGGGAAGAAGTGAGAAACGATCGCGGAAAGATTTGCCGAAAATAGTCCTCTCTCGGAGGGGGCTGTTTACAGGCAAGGAAAAATAGGCATTTTCAGAATTTGCAAACATCAAGAGAATAGTCCCATCAAAAGGAGCTCGGCAAACAGAGAACGTGAGCGTTGGAATCACCTCAGTTGGAGTTACAATTGAAAAGTTGTGGCTGTTCACTTTTTAGGCAGAAAAGGCACTAAACTGTGAACATTCACAAAATAGCCACTTCGGCGGGCGAGGCTGAAAAAGCCAAGGCGCATTTCAGAAAATTCGTTTCCAAATAACAGAAAGCGTATTTCAGTCAGTACGTTTTTAGTAACAGAAAACGTATTACACCGAATACGTTTCCAGAAAAAGAAAACGTATTCCGGCCTGGGCGTCTCCACTTACGCTGACGTGGTGCCCCGCGGTCACCGACAGGTGGGGTCACGCGGGGAGGGGCCTACCTGGCCTGGCCTTCTTCTTCCTCGCGCTCGATGCAGGCCTGGCCGAGGGAGAAGCCCACCCCGACGGTGTTCGCCGGCGCGTCCAGCCATGGCAGAAGGCGCACGACCCACCGATCTGTTCAGGGGACGGAGGCACATCGGATGGCAGCTAGCTCTGCTGCCGAGGAGCGCTGGACTGGCTGCGGTTGAGCCCGCATCGGAGAGGAGCTTTGGCCGCTGTCAAGCAAGGTGCTCTGGTAGGGGAGAGGAAGGGCCGAGACCATGGGGAGGCTCGACGGACTCCAGGTGAGGCTATGGTGGAGTCTAAATGGCAAGGAGCGCGCGGGATCGCCGGAATCGAGAGGGACCCAAGGCGGCGACCACTGCGGCGATGGCGGTAAGGGAGCGACATCGGGGAGGGGTGAGTGGCTTGGGGAGGCTTGGGGAGAGGTGGAGGGTCTGCTGGTGATCTCCAAATGGTCTCGGGTGGGCTATTTATAGCCAGGGCAAGGGCACCCGAGCCGGGCACTGCCGAGCGAGTCCGGCCACGGCTCTGCCGGCTGCAGCAGTCACGGGGGCGCACAGGAAGGCGACGAGGGGGAAGCGGACGAGCGCCAGAGGCTCATGGAGACGAGCAATGCTCACGGACGAGAGGGAGAAGAGGACATGAGCGAGGAAGGGGACGGTGCACACGGGCGCACACTATTCGGTCGTTGGCACGACTCACCAGGGAAGAGAACGGAGGGGGAGAGGAGTCCAGCAAGAAGAGGACGTCGAGGGGGAACTGTAGGACATTAATGGGGAGGCCAGAATTGGTCAGAGCAGTGCTGCCGACAAGAACAGTGCGTAGACCACCGTTTTGGGCTGGCATTGCCCGTGGTCACCACCGACAACACGCGCTCTGGTATTCTACCCCATGCCAAACTATGTCTACAGCGTAGTCCCTCCAATTTAGAGTATTACCATGGTAAAGAAACAGGCAGAGACAAAGGGAGATGAGACAAAGGGAGATGAGCAAACGAAGCCTCACAAGTTTGCTGTGCCAAACTTGGCCACATTCTAGAGATAAAACCAGAGAGGTTAAAAGGTAAAATTTTTGTCTGTGAGGCTTAGGCTAGCAAGGACTACGGTCCTGGGAATTCTGAGGTCATTAGGGCAAATATTTAACATAGTTGCACTTCAACTACTAAATCTGGCATATAACTTTGATAAATCATAGATATAAACCACTAGGAGTGATGGATTAGGCTAAAACTTTGCAAAGCTTGATCATTTAGACATATAATGATGCTGTAAAAATTTCATACCAAATGGACTTGCCAAATTGGTACTTGTTTCACAAACATCTCTTTTGTCTAGAAACTTGGGAAAAATCCTCAGGGCAAATGGCTAACTGAAATGAGCCAAAATTTGTTGGAGCTAGGTTATAGGAGTAGGAGAAGCTCCAGGAAAATTTTCAGCCATAATGGAGCAAGCTAAAATACACTTGCTTCACAAACTGAGAATTTGGGCAGAAAACAAGAATTGCTCCTGTGCTCACATAGTTCAATGAAATGAACTGAATTTAGGTGGAGGCTAATGATTTTAGGTAATTGAGAAGGTGGTAAAGTTTCATCCCATTTGGAAACTCTATGAAGATACTTCCTTCATACAGTTACAACCTGGTCAGAAACTTTGAAAAATTGCACAGGGAGTTAAGATGAAGGGATTGAGCTAATCTTTGGTATCCATTGGTTATTTATCCATGTTAATCACCCTGCCAAATTGCAACTCAATTGGAATTAGGAATAAAGCACTTTGAAAAATTTCAGAGAAGGCAGAAACTTGCAGTGGATTATGTGCCCAATTTTTGAACTGTAGAATCATAAGATTAGGATGGAACTAGTAAGTCTTGTACTACAATACATGCAAATGTTGTGTTTAGGCGGAGCTATGTAGATTGTCGGGGGTTAACCCCTCGACCTTAGATAAAATTGTGAAGCTCTGTTTAGGATTGTTAGATTATATTTGTCCCCACCCTCCCAAACACAGATTGGTTGTGCACCCCCTCCTCCCCGGGAGAATATGATGTGCCCCACACCTTAGATGTTATATGCTGATATGAGTTGCTTGGAGCTTGTAGATATGAGATATTGCCGCTCACAGGATGTCTTAATGTTTTTACAGGAAACCTTAATGAGTTTGAGAATTGCACACAATTTGTACAAAAACTACTCACATGCCCTTGGATCCCATATCCAACGACCTCAAAGCTCGTATCACCGTAGCATCTGTTACAGCATATCTCTCTCAAGGTAGTTTTGGTGATTGATGACAACATGTTTGCGGAGTAATCATGTGCTTTGAATAGTTCACAGATTCACCCCTGGCACGAGACGTTTTCTTCCCTTCGGAGTGTCTTTCAAGACGGTGTAGCTCTTTCGTTTCTCTCTCGGTGGACTAGTTGCATAGAGGGCATCGTACTATCAAGAGGGGGTCCGCTGGCGTATTGCATGGGTGGAATCAACACGTACACATCAGCTTCTCACCCTCCGAGCTTGTCCATTCCATTGAAGAGATCTCTCCGCTTTTCTTTGTCCTGTCTGGGTCCCAGCGGTAGTACCGCGCAACCCAGCCGTAGTACCGCTGAGGAGCCACAAGCGGCAGTACCGCTCCACAGCGGTAGTACCGCCCGTGACTCCATAGCAGTAGTACCGTTGGGGTGCCTGGCACCACTGCCTCGTCCTCAGCCTCTTTGGAGAGATTCTCTCTCTCTCTTCAGTGTCCCAGCGGTAGTACCGCACTACCAGCGGTAGTACGGCCGAATGGTCACAAGCGGCAGTTCCGCTCCACAGCGGTAGTACCGCCCATGACCCCGCTGCCGTAGTACCGCTGGGCTGTCTGGCTCCTACCGCCTCGACTCGAGGGGTCTTTTTCTCGTGTCGGGTTTTGCGGCACTAGTTGCGGTTATAGAGGCGGTAGTACCGTTTCAGGAGCGGTAGTACCGCCCTACCACCGCGGTAGTACCGCGTTGGGTCCTATTCCCTACTAGTCTCCTCTGCGCGGTAGTGCCGCTGGCTAGTGCGGCAGTACCGCTGACCTAGCGGTAGTACCGCCCCCTCTTAGCGGTAGTACCGCCCTGTGCGGGGCTGGTTGGTGAGGGGCAACGGTTGGATTGTTGCCCCCACTATAAAAAGGGGTCCCCTTCTTCCCTTTGACCTATCTCTTCCCCCTCAAGCTCCATTTATTGCTCAAGCTCCATTAAATGCTCCAAGCTCCATTTTCGCCCGATCTATCTCTCTAGCCAATCAAACTTGTTGATTTGCTCGGGAGTGGTTGAGAAGGCCCCGATCTACACTTCCACCAAGGGATTTTCGATTTCCCCACTCATCCCTAGCGGATCTTGTTACTCTTGGGTGTTTGAGCACCCTAGACGGTTGAGGTCACCACGGAGCCATAGTCCATTGTGGTGAAGCTTCGTGGTTTTGTTGGGAGCCTTCGATTAAGTTGTGGAGATTGCCCCAACCTTGTTTGTAAAGGTTCGGTTGCCGCCTTCAAGGGCACCAATAGTGGAATCACGGCATCTCGCATTGTGTGAGGGCGTGAGGAGAATACGGTGGCCCTAGTGGCTTCTTGGGGAGCATTGTGCCTCCACACCGCTCTAACGGAGACGTACTTCCCCTCAAAAGGAAGGAACTTCGGTAACACATCCTCGTCTTCACCGAATCAACTCTTGGTTATCTCTTACCTTTACTTGTGCAAGCTCTTTAGTGTTACTTCTCTTGCTTGCTTGTATGCTTGTTGTTATTGCATCGTATAAGTTGCTCACCTAGTTGCACATCTAGACAACCTACTTTGATGCAAAGTTTAATTTGGTAAAGAAAAGTAAAAATTGGTAGTTGCCTATTCACCCCCCTCTAGTCAACCATATCGATCCTTTCAATTGGTATCAGAGCCTCGTCTCTTTATTAAGGACTTTACCGTCCAAAGAGTATGGTTGATACCGTAGACGGTGTGGAGGAACACACTGGTGTGAATCCGATCTTGTCTACGGGTGATGGGGGAACCTCGATCTCTCGTGAGGAGTTCAATGTGGCCTTGGAGACATTGAAAACCTCCATGACGACCGAAGTTGAAAGCATGTTTACTAAATTTCTCAAGGGGCTTAAACTTTCCACCGCACCGTTGAAAGTGGGTGACCCTGTCGTGGTTTTGTCACGGCAGATGTCCTAGAGAAAGGACTTAGTCATGGAGCCATCGCAACGGGTTAGCTTGAAGGGGTTAAAGCGGACACAGGGACGCAAGAGAGTTTATACTAGTTCAGCCCCTTCGATGAAGGTAAAAGTCTACGTCTAGTTGTGATGGAATTGATGGGGTTTCGATGACTAGGGAGCAAACAAGCTTCACCTAAGTCTCAAGTTGTTGTCTGTTGTCCTTGAACCGCCGCCGGGTCGTCCCCTTATATACACGGGTGACGCACGTCGGTTCACAGAGTCCCAATACCGGCTCATAGATGTGTCCGGTTTGGTCTCTACTTATTCCTAACTTACAATACAAGTTAAATACCAACGCCGGTTTATGGCTACATGCCTTGAGCCGACCATGGGCCTTGAGCCCTCATCTGCCTTCTTGGGCTTTAACATACTTAACTACTGACGAAGTTAACCCGGCCCAGATAGGCTGGTTTATGCCCAGTAGTAATATCCCCAACATTAGGCCCCAGATTGATTTGAACATGTTCATGTCAATCCTTTAGCAAAAATCTTCATCTTCAATATCTTCTTGTAGTTTGTTGAACCGCCATGATGTCATCTTCTCTGGTCATTGTAAACCGGCGTGACGTCACCTGTTATAAAGGACCTTAATAGGTCTGCGACAATTAAGGCGACATCTTCATTTCCAGACCCACGGTCCCTTGAGTTTTGCGCCTGACTCCTGTCCCTTGCCTTATAAATAGGACTGAAGGATCATTTCTTTTCCCCCTCCGTGCCCTTCTGCTTCGTCTTCCTCGCGTCGCCCAGCTTCGGAGCTCCGCCGCCACCGTCAACCTCTGCATCAACCTTGGTCGCTGCATCAACCTGGGCGCACTAGAGCACCGCAACAACCTTCCGTGTCTTTCTCATCTCAAGTAAGTCTTCTGTTCTTTTCAACATAGATCTGCTCTAGGGTTTCATGTTCTTCTAGTGTTCATCACCTGTTCCGTGTTCATACGATAGCTCCTAGATGCATCTGTGAATCCTTGCTCTGTGTAGCGGTAGGTTTTAGCACCCGCCTTCAGTTTCATGCTTCAAGACCATAGATCTATATGTATCTCTGCCCATTGATTCAGTATTGTTCTTTTTTGAACCTTGAATATTTTCCTTCTTTTCTGAACTTGCTTCAGATCCATCGCTGTAGAGAAGTCTTGTGAAATCTTTTTCTGTAAACTTACTCATATGCTTCAATGTTTAGACCAGGCGGTTTAACTTTGTAGAAAAAATTGCCAAACCGGTATATACCATTAGTCCCCTTGTTGAACCGCCAGATGTTGTTGCTTCATAAAACTCCGGTTTAGATAGATCTGTCTCCGGTTTAACATTGCACATACCAATGTACCTTAATCAATGCATTTTTTGAACTGGGATCACCTACCTTGTAGATTTCATCATGGCCAAGCAAGTATATGAGTGCAACTGGGTTCCTTCTTGCGTCACAAAGGCTCGACTGGACGATTTAGTCCTGATCGGCGCCTTAGGCAGCAAAGATACCATCCATTGGAGGGTTCCTGGCAAAGAATGCCCTCCCACACCTCAAGAAGGAGAGGTCGTCGTTTTCGTAGATCACTTAGCCCGGGGCTTTAAGACGCCCGGTTCTAAATTTTACCGGGACGTTTTAGTCGATTTTCAACTCCACCCACAAGACACTGGTCCCAACTCTGTTACAAACATGTGTCACTTACAAGTGCTCTTTGAGGCGTTCTTTCAAGAGGAGCCCATAGTGGAGTTGTTCAGAGACTGTTTCCATCTAAACCGCCGTACTGAGTTTTCTGATGGTTCCAATACGGAATTGGGCGGTGTGGCAATTCAGAAAAGGAAAGAGGTCACATACCCTCATGCCAAGCTGCATAGCCACCCCAAAGAGTGGAATCAAACATGGTTCTATTGCAAAGACACCTCCCCTGCTAGTGAAATCCTTTGCCTGGCTTTCGTCCGGAGCGGCTTAGCAATACACACCCCTTTCCGCAAAGGTTGACTGCAAGGAGAGAAGCAAATACGGTCCTCAACTATCCAAGCTCAGAGCCTTCATGGCCAACAGTTTGACAGGGGTTGATCTCGCTCGCTGTTGGATATCATGGAGCATACTACCCCTTAGTCAGCGCTCCGGTTTGACGTGCGAGTATACTGGCAGTGTTGATGACCCACCGCGACATGCTAACATCCAGCTCACCGACGAAGAAATCACAGAAGCTGTGAATAAGATGCTGAATGAACCGGAACACATCTGTGCTAAAACTAGCCTGCTTCCCTTCTGTGCCACCAACAAACCGCCAGCTGTAAGAGTTTGATTTTTCCTTTTGCTGAACCTGTTATTGATATGTCTGGTCATTGTTTAATATCAGTGTCTGTGTAACCAGGGCAATGATCCGTTTTGGAGCAAGAAACTACCGCAGGAGAAACCAGAAAAACCAGACAAACCGGAAAGATCAACCCGGCAAAAGACTAAAGCTGTGAAGAAGACTGCCCACAGGAAAAGAACCACTGCATCCTCTAATCCAGCCCCTGATGATGATGTGGATAATCCGGATCTTGAGGTAGGGCTTGACTCACTTGGCTTATTTTTCATGCGTCTTATTGATGGTGATATTTGTCAGGATGATGCCGAAGCTAGCCATGCTGATGCTGCTGAGGTAATTATTCTCTCTTCCGATTCAGAACCTTTGCCTTCACTAAAAATCCGTCAGGCAAACCGGAAAGTTAATTTTTCTCATCCTCTCGCTTACTTGGATCCAAAATTTCTTATGAAGACCCAACAACACGAAGCTCGCCGCACAACCCGGCACAGCGGCCAGGTAGTTACCTCCACCGGTTTATCGAACAGTCCGGTTCAGAAACGCTGTTCAGAGGTCTCTAATTTGCTTGTTAGTGCTTGTCGTAAAGCGGGCTGTTTTCGACAACCTCTTAATCCATCTGACTCCGATTATCAGGTTACTTCCCACTCATCCTCTGGCGAGTCATCGGCCACTCAGCTGCCACCACTCAAAACGGTGCTTGGGTAAGCCATACTTATCTTAATATTTCTGATACATCACCTTGGAACATATGCTGTATTTGACTTTGTTATTCCTTTCAGGGCCAAGCCTAGGACGAGCAAGAAGGCTCGCCTGGATAAAGCGGCCGAGGAGGATGCCGTCCCTGAACCGGGCAAAACACCAGATCTTGAAGCGGCTATTCCCGAAGACATACCCAATGATCCACCGCAACAATATGACGATCTTATTGCTGAAGAGAGGCCTCTTGATACTCAAGTCCTGTCAACCAGCCCACAAGCCCCATCCGCATTGAGAAATCCAGCAATCCAACAAAGCCTACTGATAGGCTAACGGCCCCAGTTCAAACCGGTGATGCCAAGGATGATATGGTTGTCATTACTGGCATTGGTCGCACAGAGCCAGGCAATCCTATCGCTTTGTCTAAACATACTACCAAGGAAGAATTTGCTGCCTTTGGCAAAGGCAAGTGGAATATTGATCTGGCGACTTACGCTGCTCTGAACGCCCAAGACATCCATTCCGGCTATCTGAACTGGCTGTATACCAGTCGTGACTATGAAGTCGGTCTGGTTAACATGATGAAAGATAAATATGAGGTAACTTCCATATGCTCTTTCCTGCTTGTATATTTCAATTCTTGCTGACTCTCCTAGCCCCCAAGGGCCGGTTTGTAATCTTCTTTCAAACTGGGACTTACTAATATCAATCTTAATGCCTCGAAATTTGCTGATGTAGCCCCCAAGGGCCGGTTTAACTTAGTGTAGTTAAACCGGGACTTAAGTAATTAATATCTCCGCATCAGAACTTTTTTGAACAAATAGCCATTAGCCCCAAGTGCCAAGTTAAATACTTGTATTAAGCTTGGGACTTTGTAATCAATTGAAAGATGACGATCAAATAGGCATTAGCCCCCAAGCACCAAGTGCATAACTTGTTATGTGGTTGGTGCTTCAATTCTTGCACTGCTTACTGAATCATATAACTGTCTGTATGCAGGCTGAGCTGAAGACAAAAGAGAACCAAATCGCCGATCTCCAAGAAACTCTCAAGTCCCAATAGACTGAAACCTCAAAAGCAAAAGAGGAATTGACCAGCGCCTTAAGCGTCATGGAATAGCTTAAGAAGGATTTCGAGAAGGAGCGGGCGGATTGGGCTATTGAAAAATCTGCTTTAACCAAACGAGCAGAACACGCCGAGGCTGCACTAAAACCGGTAGTGGATGAACTGGCCAGCATAAAGCGGCACGTGCATTCCATGACCGCTGCTATCTTTGGTAAGCCGGTTTGATTTTTGAATTGATTCTGCCGTCTTACAGAGCTACCGGTTTGTTAACCCTTGGTGATATTTCAGGGACACACATTGGTCACTTGGGGTCAGATGTGCGGAAAAAATTGAAAGCCGCCTACACGTTGATCGAACAACTGTACACTGGTGCATAGCGGATCATCTGTACTGCATCCCACAACAAGCCGGCGCCCACTTTGATTAAGGACACTCTGATGAAACTGTCGGTGCTTCCTGCCTGGGTTGAAGAGCTGAAGAAATCTGCTGCTCGAACTGGTGCGATCAATGCCTTAATCCGGGCAAAAGCTTGGGTGCCGGATTTTGATCCTATTGAAGCAGCTCAGGGCTATCCCAGCTTGAAGGAAGACGGGTCAGAGTTTAGTGAAGCGGATCTGCGAGCAATAAACCGGGAGGTGCGTTCGCTAGCTTGTCAATTAGCTGAAGAAGCAGACTTGTCTCATTATCAAGCTCAATATGACAATCAAAACAAGCGAATAGCTGCACCAATTCATGAAGCGGAAAATCTTATCCCTCCAATCCGTAAGCATACTTATGCTCCCGATATTGACCCGTCGTTGCTGATCCATGATGAAGCTGTCTTTCAAGCATTAATGGGAATCAACTGGACAACTGTTGATTTCCAGCCGCTGGGTAGAGAAACTGAAGCTGAAGCGGCGCGGGATGATCCACAACCATCAGGCCAGGCTGGTGACCAAGCTTGAACCGGAAGCCGGTTTAAAACTACTTCTTCCTTGCGAAAAACAATGATCTTATTGTGGGCACCGTGTTGCCTTGTAATAGGCTAGCTGATACTTTTGATGTTGATATGCCTTCGTGCATAATTACTGCAACTTGCTCTTTGTCGGTGTCAAAACCGGCGGATCTTGGGTAGGGGGTCCCGAACTGTGCGTCTAGGCCGGATGGTAACAGGAGGCAGGGAACACTTTGTTTTACCCAGGTTCGGGCCCTCTCGATGGAGGTAATACCCTACTCCTGCTTGATTAATATTGATGATATGGGTAGTACAAGAGTAGATCTACCACGAGATCAAGGAGGCTAAACCCTAGAAGCTAGCCTATGGTATGATTGTTGTGTATGGAGTTGATTGCCTATGGACTACAACCCTCCGGTTTATATAGACACCGGATAGGGTTAGGGTTACACAGAGTCGGTTACAATGGTAGGAGATCTTGAATATCCGCATCGCCAAGCTTGCCTTCCACGCTAAGGAAAGTCCCATCCGGACACGGGACGAAGTCTTCAATCTTGTATCTTCATAGTCCAGGAGTCCGGCTGAAGGTATAGTCCGGCTACCCGAACACCCCCTAATCCAGGACTCCCTCAGTAGCCCCTGAACCAGGCTTCCATGACGACAAGTCCGGCGCGCAAATTGTCTTCGGCATTGCAAGGCGGGTTCCTCCTCCAAGTCCTTCGTAGAAGATTGTAAACACCAAGAGTAGTGTCCGGCTCTACAAAATAAGTTTCCACATATTGCCATAGAGAGAATAATATTGACACAAATCAAATCTGCCGACGTATTCCGCAGTGCGTCATCACACTACGGCCAAGTCCTTTACTCGAATCGTTTTTACTTTTCCACCTCAGCATGTTTTGCGAGGTGGTCTCCTTGGCACGTCTTATCAAAGCAGAGATCGTGTGCCCTCCTTTTACGGGATTCTCATCAATATGGATGTGGGTAACCCAATCGTGCCCCTTAGCGTGTTTTCTCGATTAAAGGCGAGTCCCAAACGGTTATGGGGAGGGCTCCTGGTATTCAACCTCTTATAAAGAGACCAAGGCCTTACTCCTTTTTCCAATCTCAAACGAGTTCGCCCGTCGCCTCGAGTTCCAACACCCTAGGCTCCAGATTCGAGGTGCTTCGGACCTTCGACAATGTCTGGTTCCGACCTTCAAGGCCAATGGATGCCCTCCTCCGTCACGGAGGAGGACGTGCTAAAGTTGAGAGAGGCTAAGTTCTTGACCGCCGAAATTCCTCATAGGTTGCCTGCTCAAAGGCAGGCTATTCCCAGTCCCCAGCCCGGTGAGAGCGTAGTGTTCATGTCTCACTTCCTTCGGGGGTTAGGCTTCCCGATGGATCCCTTCGTGAGGGGGCTGCTATTTTATTATGGGCTGGAATTTCATGACTTAGCTCCGGAGTCCACCCTCCACATTTCCTCATTTATCGTTGTGTGCGAAGCGTTCCTCTGTGTTACTCCTCACTTCGGATTATGGCTCAAGACTTTTGGAGTGGAGCCGAAGATGATCGAGGGACGGCACGCAGAGTGCGGAGGCGCTGTCATAAGTAAGAATGTAGATGCTCCATGGCCCGAGGGCTCCTTTCAAGAGGAGCTCGGCTTGTGGCAACGAGAATGGTTCTATATCACCGCTCCCAGGAGCGCCAAGTGGGCGGCGCCTCCTGCCTTTCGCTCGGGTCCCCCATCACGGCTAGCGTTTGGGTCAACAAAGGATTAGATTGGGGGTTATCCAAAGACGTGACCCTGTTACAGGGCCGAATTAAGGATCTCTTGGAAGGAGACCTCAATTTGGTCAAGGTGACGCAGATCATGCTGATTCGCCGAATATTGCCCGGCAAACGTCGCCCCCTTCGCCTGTGGGAGTTTAATCCAGAGGGACCACGAGCTCTCCAGAATTTTATGGGCGCAACGCCCGCGGAGATGTATAGACTGTTCTTCGGATCACAAGAGATGTGTCCGGATTTAACCGAGGACGCAGGCCTAAGCTGCAATCGCCCGGATACTCAAGTAAGCAACCTTGTGCCCGGACCTTCTATCCGTATAATTGTCATAAACTTGCCCCTAAAAGAGCCGTCCTTTTAAACAGGAGTGGATAGCGAAGGCAAAGCTGATCAGGTGTCCAGCTCCCCTTCCTGAAACCAGGCCGAATCCCGTGCTGGTCAGGATGCTGGAGATAATGCCTTTGGAGGGGGAGGACAAGGAAGCTATGGCCTCCTCGAAGGAGGCTGCTCCGAAGGGAGGAACCGACAATTCCTCTCCTAAGGGGAAGAAGAGAGCCGCCTCCGACGACCCGGAAACCATGGCCTCGAAACAGGGGAGAAAATCCTCGTCAGAGGGTCCGACGCCGGGGAGTTCCTCGGCCGGACTACGCCCTCAAGGGGATCAGCCCTCCAGCGAGCCGTAAGTAGAGAGAGGTTTTCCTTTTGAGGGATGAGAGAAATCCTTGATTTATATCTGAGAAGATTAACCGAAATTTTACCTTGTAGATCAGACCTCAGCCCTTCTCAGCAGAGCTCGTCTTCGGGGGATCTTCTTCCGGAGATGATGGAGAGCGGGATGCCTCCCCCTGCCGTAGCGCCTAGCGAGGCGGGCGACCCTGAGGTGTCGTCACGGAGGGTTTCTCTGAATCCGGCAGGGGCGGAATATAGCTATGTGGCCCCCCAAGGTTCTCCGCGTCCGGCCTTCAAAATAGGCCATAGGACAAGTCCGGCACCGCCTGGTGCTCGGCCGGAGGAGCTAAAGATTCTGCTGGGGCGAGCTTCTATCTCAGAGGAGCACCATGCATTGATGGGCACGGTGATTGAAAGGATTTCATCCACAGAAAGCGGATTGCATGAGGCCGTCAAAAGTTTACTGACGGGTTTTGAGGTACGTTAGATAACGTACACTTTTGTCATTTGCGCATAAGTAAGATGCGCCCTGTGTAGATAGTAGCCCCTGAGACTCTGCGCGTTGTCAAGAAATGACAGCACACAGAGGATCATAATCCCAGGTCTAAGATGTCGCCTTTGAATGTAGGTGGCGAGGTGTCCGGAATCAAGCCGAACTGATGATGTGGCCGAACTAAAGCGGCAGCTGGACGTGGCAGATGCTGACATCACGCTTGTCAACAAGCGGATTGATGAGGCTCAAGGTATGTAATTCTTCGGGCGGCATCAGGTAAGAGGAGCTTCATGCCAGTGTCTTACAATGTGTGTGCTTGACGCAGATGGTACGGCCGCCGTGGAGAATCTTAGGGCAGAACTTGCCCGAGCTAAGGAGCAAGCCAGAAAAAGTGATGCGGCTGCCGAGAAGGCCCTTAAAGGGCTGAGAGCCGAACAGGCTGCTCACTGCCGAAGCAAAGAAGAGATGGCCGAGAAGTTAAAGAGTGCTGCAGACCGTTGCAAACTTCTTGAGAAAGAAGACCGGGCGAGACAGACGGACCTAGAGAAGGTCGTTGCCGATGCCAAGGACGCTCGCTCTGCGATGAGAGCTGTGAAGGAGGAGCTGCGTCAGGCCGAACAGATTGCGGCTGGAAAGCCCTTTATGCTGCGGAGGAAGTTTTGTGACCCGAAGCTTGCTCCATTGGACCGGATGTGGAGTGTGGAGGACACCTATCTGGACTTGGCAGCAAGTGCTGCTGATGCGACCGAACACTTTCGAGATCAGAAAGATCGCGAAGTGGAAAAGCTTTTCTGGTCGCAGTTTCACAATCCAGAGCGTCGACTGGCAGTGGACAATTGCCTGGCTCAATGGGCCGAGCTGAATAGATTGTCTGGACTCGCCATGAAGTACGTCATGGGTCATCTGTGGCCTGGGAGATCGGAGCCGAAGAGTTATTTCAGCTTGGTGCAGCAATTCCTTGACGCGGTGCCGCGTATAAATGCAATGAAGAGGTCAGCATGCATAGAGGGCGCTAGGATGGCTCTTGCCTGTGTTAAGACATACTGGGCAGAGATGGAGACCACCGTTGTTGCGTCCTGAGATTTGGACAAAAGCCGAGTACCCTCCGAGCACTATTTTCAGGAAGTTCTTGAAGGCGCTCGTGTAATAGAGACGCAGTGCCCGAAAGATGCTATGTTATGATAGCATATGTATTTATAAAGTAATATTTTGATAAACTGTAGTGGCCTTTTTTATACTTGTGCCTCCAAGTATTGGGAACACCTCCTGTGCGGCTGTTTTAATATATATATATATATATATGGAATCTGAAAGATGGCAGTCATTGGCTTCAGCCCCCACGCACATAGTGCGGGGGTGCTCGCAGAAGACGCATTTTCACACTTAACCCAATGTCTTGGTCCTACAAAGGAGGTGATAGCGCAGCGGGCCAGGCAACCAGACTATAATGCTTTAACACTTTCACATAGCCATAGGAGTTTGACAGTGAGACTATTTAGGTAGCTCCTTGGTGGCAACTGCGTTCGTCCGAGTTCGGGGCGCGTATGTGCCTGACCGGGAAGCGGCCCTTCGTTAAAGCGGAGGAATCCGATAGATTCTGATAGGTCATCGAGTGGCTGAACAGTCTCACGCTACATCATGGCAGTCAGTTTTCGGCTTTCTCTACTGAGGTGCTCGCCCTGGCCGAACCGGGGGCACAATCGCAGTAGTTCTCCTGGTGCTACCTTAGCCGATAGAGCGGAACATAAGGTAGCCGAACTCAGGAGCCGGGCAACCCAACATTTGACCGAAGACATGATTCGGAGCTGATGCATATAATGCCAAAACTCGCGACGCCGAACACTCCCTAAGGTGTTCGGTCTTTATGAGTGCGGGCGAAACAACACTCTTTATTAAAAAAGCCCCTAGTGTCCGGGTACATGCAAAAATTCTGACGTGGCCACATGCCAAGACGCCATCCTCCTCCTTGGTTATATTAGAAAGAAAAAACCAGGGGATGTGTAGCAACAAGAGACAGTAAAAAAGGTTTACGCAGGGTCTTAATCTAAAAAGAATCCTTTAGGATGGGTCCCTACTGCACGTCTGCGCCTGTGTCTCCGTTGTGCCATATCTTGGACGGGCGCCGCACGATGTTCATCTGTAAAAGAGAGGAACTAAGTTGAAAACGGGTCGTGCCGAAAAAGTTTAAAATAAGCAAAGTATGAAGTAAGATATATAAGTGTGAGCTTTATTGTCTCTTATTGTTTATGCGTGGAGCCCCTAGTGCGGGGGTATATGGCTTCTAGGCCTGCATCAATGATGATTTTGCACCGAACTCATTTATCCGGGTTCGTGGTCTTGAGTGACCTATTTCAAAGTTTTTTGGCCGATGAGGCCATTTTGCTGTGGGGCTGTCAAAGCGGCCGCACAGTCCTCCGCTTGGGGAGGCGCACTTTAGTGCTTCCCCTTCAAATAGATGATGCCTCGTGGACCGGGCATCTTAAGCGTAAGAGATGCATAACGCGGTATTGCGTTAAAGCGAGCGAAAGCTTCGCGTCCCAGTAGTGCTTGATAGCGACTTGAGAACGGGACGATATGGAAGGTCAGCTTTTCGCGGCGGAGGTTATCGGCAGAGCCGAATGTGACTGTGAGCCGGAGAAAACCCATACAATGGGTGTCCGGACCAGGTATTACCCCTTGAAAGGAGGTTTTGCTGCGGTGGATTCTTGCTGGGTTTATCCCCATGTGCTGGATTGTATCCTGATATACCAGGTTTAGTCCACTGCCGCCGTCCATAAGGACATTTGAAAACTGGAGTCCGCCAATTATTGGATCGATTATCAAGGCAGCCCAACCTACATTCTTGATATTCCTAGAATAATCTAGCTGATCGAAGATGATCGGTTTTGACAACCAGTGGCAGGACCCTTTGGGGATGGGCCGTGTGGTGCGTACCTTTACGGGCGCCACACTTTTTGTTATGTGAAGTGAGTTCACTGTTTTTACTTCTTGTGGGAAGTTCTTTTGTTTCCTAGTGCTCTGCTTTTGGTGTTCGTCCTCGTCTTTGCTTGGTGTGTCGAGCCCCTTGTGTTCGGCATTGAGTCTGCCGGATTGTTTGAAAACCCAACAGTCTCTGTGGGTATGGTTAGCAGGCTTCCCGGGAGTACTGTGTATCTGACATATCCTGTCCAGGATTTTATTTAGGTTGGATGGATCGTCCTTGTTATCCTGGGGGGGGGGGCGATTTTTCCTGATTTTGTCGTGAGCCTTTGAATCCGGCATTGACTGCCGTGCTCTTCAGACTTTTGTCTTTAGTTCAGCGACGGTCCTTGTTGCATCGCGGTTTTCCATTTCCATCCCTAGTTTCGGATGTACTTGGGTCGCTGGGGCTGCACCTTGCCAACCAGCTGTCCTCCCCTGCACAAAAGCAGGTCATGAGGCTTGTTAGTGCGGCCATTGTTCTTGGCTTTTCTTGGCCGAGGTGTATGGCGAGCCATTCATCTCGGACGTTATGTCTGAAAGCTTCTAAGGCTTCGGCGTCCGGACAGTCGACTATCTGATTCTTTTTAGTGAGGAATCTATTCCAGAACTGCCGAGCTGATTCTCTGGGTTGTTGAGTTATGTGACTAAGATCGTCTGCATCCGGAGGGCGGACATAGGTCCCTTGAAAGTTCGCTCGGAAAGCATCCTCGAGCTCTTCCCAGCTTCCAATTGTGTTTTCAGGAAGGCTTTTAAGCCAATGCCGGTCTGGCCCTTTAAGCTTAAGGGGTAGATATTTTATGGCGTGGAGATCATCTCCTCTAGCCATGTGTATGTGGAGGATATAATCCTCGATCCAAACTCCATGGTCTGTTGTTCCATCATATGCCTCTATGTTTACGGGTTTGAATCCCTATGGGAATTCATAGTCCAGGACCTCATTGGTGAAACATAGGGGGTGTGCAGCGCCCCTGTATTTGGGTGTGCCGGATTCTGATGATGGCTTCATAGCGTTGCTTACGAGAGCTTGCTTTCTTGGCCCATAAATGGACTTGACTGGGCCATGATGCGAATCCTTAAGTGGGTCGCATGCCGATTTAGGTGCGGCGCCGTTTGCCACTTTATGGGTTCGTCTATCCGACCATGTGGCTTTTTCATTTTTTGGGTGCGAGGGCTCTAGGGCCTCTTCGTCGAATTCAGGCAGTAGCTTTCTTTTCGGATAGCTTTTAGTGCGGCGACTGTCGCTGTACTTATCTGTGGTATTGATTACTTTGCTCCATCTAATCCGGAGTGCATCTTCCGCTGTTTCTAGCTTCCGCTTCTGCTTTTTTAGGTTGCGTGCAGTTGCAACGAGCCTCTCGTGGAGATTCTTCTGCTCCGTAGGTTTATTCGGCGTGAGGTCGTCCGGAATGCCGTTTTCGCCGGAGGAGGGATGTTCGGTTTCTCTATCCGTGTTGCCCTGTTCGGACGATTGCTCTAAGGCCTGCTCGTCGTCTACCGGCTCGTCCTGCTCTATGGCTGGGTTTTTGTCGAGGTGGGGCTTGGGTCGGCGTTTACGCCGACGCTTTGATTGCTTTTCGGGGGGTCGATCTCCCATCCCATCCCCTTTTTCCTTGTTGTCGCTTCCTTTAGGGGCATCCACCATGTACACATTGTGAGATGAGGTGGCTGTCCAATGCCCTATGGGCGTTGGTTCGTCGATATCTCCTGCATCGTCATCCATGCTGACGATGTCTCCGGAGTCGAAGTTGAGCACGTTGTTTAAATTGTCGACAGTGGCTACCAAGTGGGTGGTGGGTGGGCTTTGAATTTCTTCATCGTCCGTATCCCATCCTCGCTGACCGTAGTTCGGCCAGGGCTCTCCTGATGAGGAGAGAGACTTGAGAGGGTTCAGGATATCGCCACAAGGCGAGTGCTGAAAGATGTCTGCGGCGGTGAACTCCATTATCGACGCCCAATCGGATTCGATTGGCAGGGGCGCGGGGGGTTCGGAGTCCAGGGAGGAGTCTGGATCCTCGGAGTCACGGGTCGTGCAGAGTGCGGGGCTAGCGTTCAGCTCGATCGCTTTCGGGATCGCAGCCCCCGAGGTGACGTCCGACCGCTCATTCTCGATTGGCGCAATAGGCTCCGAGTTAGGGGTCGATGCCGATGCGTGTGCGGCCTCTAGGACACTGTCCGGGGGCAGAGCTAGATCATGCCCCTCGAGATAGTGCAGCGCGCGTGGCCGTGGCTCTAACCCGTCGAAGATCAAGTCTCCACGGATGTCAGCCGTGTAGTTTAAGCTTCCAAACCTGACTTGATGGCCAGGGGCCTAGCTTTCGATCTGCTCCAGGTGGCCGAGCAAATTGGCCCGTAGAGCGAAGCCGCCAAAGACGAAGATCTGTCCGGGGAGAAAAGTCTCACCCTGGACCGCATCGTTGTTGATGATAAAAGGAGCCATCGGGCCTAAAGGCGACGACACAAAGGAACTCTCAATGAAAGCACCAATGTCGGTGTCAAAACCGGCGGATCTCGGGTAGGGGGTCCCGAACTGTGCGTCTAGGCCGGATGGTAACAGGAGACAAGGGACACGATGTGTTTTACCCAGGTTCGGGCCCTCTCGATGGAGGTAATACCCTACTCATGCTTGATTAATATTGATTATATGGGTAGTACAAGAGTAGATCTACCACGAGATCAAGGAGGCTAAACCCTAGAAGCTAGCCTATGGTATGATTGTTGTGTATGGAGTTGATTGCCTACGGACTACAACCCTCCGGTTTATATAGACACCGGATAGGGTTAGGGTTACACAGAGTCGGTTACAATGGTAGGAGAACTTGAATATCCGCATCGCCAAGCTTGCCTTCCACGCCAAGGAAAGTCCCATCCGGTCACGAGACGAAGTCTTCAATCTTGTATCTTCATAGTCCAGGAGTCCGGCTGAAGGTATAGTCAGGCTACCCAAACACCCCCTAATCCAGGACTCCCTCACTCTTCCTTTGGGTGATGAACTTTCCAAAGTACTTTCTGCAACAAAAAAAATCTTAAAGTGCCACCGCGGTTGTACCGTCAGGCGGAATATGATGTCTGCATACATGAAATCAAAACATCCGAAATTTTTAAGTATATGACCAAATTTTTGAGATACATAATACCTGCCATCGTTGGGCGTGAAGTTGGCTTGGCCAATCTTGAAGCGGAGTTTTATAAACCCACACTGTTGGAGGAGATAGCAGCTCCTGTATATATATGATGCCGGTTTACCATGTAAACCGTGCCGGGTTATAATAAACACCGTGTTACTCCGTAATAGGATGTTAAGAAAAAATCAAATTGGGCAAATAGTCTCCAGATTAAAAATGAACCGTGTTCCGTCAATTGATAGTGTGAACCGGTTTTTAAAATTTTGTCGGTTTAGAAAACGCAACAAAAAGAAAGAAATATCTATCAAAGAAAATTGTGAAGCAAAGGCAATGATAAAACCATTTACAAAAAGAGGCTTATTTGAGCCGATCAGATGGCGTTACCATGGTCGGACATGACCAAGCTCCCGATAGGTGTAGCTATGGTTTAGTTCAGCTAGGTCCCCAAATGAAACCGTGGCATTTATGCCGATCAAGTGGCATGGCAATGGTTCGGGTTCGACCAAGCCCCCAAGTGATTCTGTGGCCTTAGGCCGATCATGAGGCGTGACTGGTTCAGACGTGACCAAGTCCCCAAGTGATCTGGTGGCTCTCGCCTATCAAGAGGTGTTGCATTGGTTCGGACACGACCAATCCCCCAAGTGATATAACATGATGCTTGTTGAAAAGCTACCTCAAGGGGTAAATCGGAGGCCGCTTTAGAACAACTCCGTGTAACCACACATGATGTAAAAGGATAGATACCCCGCTTTAGTTGAGGTTCTGGTTTATTATATTTAATCATAATATATACATCATCGTAATATGTACACAAGTAGAGCGAATGGCTCAGGTATAGTAAGGCCGAAGATGAGCTATGTTCCACGGCCTGTTGGTCTCCTCCTCTGATGTACGTGAGTCTTTATGATCTCGAATATCGATCAGATAGTATGACCCGTTGTGCAGATTCTTGCTGACCACGAAAGGTCCCTCCCAAGGTGGGGATAACTTATGCATATCCGTGTGATCTTGGATGAGCCGAAGCACCAAATCTCCTTCCTGAATGGTTCTGGTTCTGACTCGGCGACTGTGATAACGACGAAGATCCTGTTGGTAAATCGCTGAGCGGGCGGCTGCTATGTCACGTTCTTCATCCAATAGGTCCAAAGCGTCTTGCCGTGCTGTCTCATTGTCCGCTTCAACATAAGCCGCCACACGGGGTGAATCATGACGGATATCACTGGGGAGAACCACCTCCGCTCCGTAAACCATGAAGAACGGTATGTATCCTGTTGATCTATTGGGTGTAGTATTGATGCTCCATAACACAGATGGTAACTCTTCTACCCAACAACCCGGTGTTCTCTGCAAAGGAACCATAAGCCGGGGCTTGATGCCTCTCAAGATCTCTTGATTAGCCCTTTCTGCTTGACCATTGGACTGTGGGTGTGCCATTGATGAAACGTCGAGCCGGATGTGCTCCCGTTCGCAGAACTCCTTCATGACCCCTTTGGATAAATTGGTACCATTATCTGTGATGATACTGTGTGGAAAGCCAAACCGGAAAATCACTTTTTTGATGAACTGAACCACCATGGCCGCATCACACTTGCTAACAGGTTCTGCCTCCACCCACTTTGTAAACTTGTCAACCGCCACCAGGAGGTGGGTCTTCTTATCTTTGGACCTTTTGAAAGGCCCAACCATATCCAGCCCCCAAGTCACAAACGGCCAAGTAATTGGAATCATTCTCAATTCTTGAGCCGACACATGAGCATGTCTTGAAAACTTTTGGCAACCATCACATCGTCTGACCAGATCCTCCGCATCAGCATGAGCAATTAACCAATAGAAGCCATGGCGAAACGCTTTAGCCACCAAAGATTTTGAACCGGCATGGTGACCACAATCTCCTTCATGGATCTCACACAAAATTTCACGGCCTTCTTCAGGAGACACACAGCGTTGAAACGCCCCTGACACACTGCAATGATGCAACTCGCCGTTGATAATAGTCATGGACTTGGATCGCCGGATTATCTGTCGGGCCAGAGTCTCATCCTCTAGTAACTCGCCCCGGTTCTTGTACGCAAGGTAAGGAAGCGTCCAATCCAGAATAACATGAAGAGCTGCCATCAATTGAGCCTCTGGATCAGGAATAGCCAAATCCGCTTCACCAGGGATCTTGACCGACGGGTTGTGCAGCACATCCAGAAAAACATTGGGCGGGACCGGTTTGCGCTGAGAGCCCAACCGGCTTAAAGCGTCCGCCGCTTCATTCTTCCGCCGGTCCACGTGGTCCACCTGATAGACTTTAAAGTGACCTGCAACAATATCCACCTCAAGAAAATATGCTGCCATGAGTGGGTCCTTGGAGTCCCAAGTGCCAGATACTTGCTGAGCCACAAGGTCCGAGTCACCGAAGCACTTAACTCGACTTAGATTCATCTCCTTAGCCATCCGGAGACCATGGAGCAAGGCTTCATACTCAGCTGCATTGTTAGTACAAGGGAACATTAAGCAGGAACGTAACAACTTATCACCTCGTGGGGAAGTTAATACGACTCCAGCCCCCGAGCCTTCCAATTGCCTGGATCCGTCAAAATGGATGGTCCAATATGTGTGATCCGGCTTTTCTTCAGGTGCTTGCATTTCCGTCCAATCATTGATGAAATCAACAAGTGCTTGAGACTTAACCGCCGTCCGAGGCACATACTTTAAACCGTGCGGCCCAAGCTCTATAGCCCATTTGGCAATCCGGCCAGTCGCTTCCCGGTTCTGGATGATATCCCCCAAAGGAGCAGAACTGACCACCGTAATTGGGTGCCCTTGGAAGTATTGTTTAAGCTTCCGGCTTGCCATAAAAACTCCATACACCAGCTTCTGCCAATGCGGATACCTTTGCTTGGACTCAATGAGTACCTCGCTGATATAATAGACCGGACGTTGAACCGGATGCTCCTTACCTGCCTCCTTTCGCTCCATCACAATAGCCACGCTGACGGCACGAGCATTAGCAGCAACATATAGCAGTAACGGCTCCTTGTCAATGGGAGCGGCGAGCACAGGCGGATTGGCCAATTGCCGCTTTAAGTCCTCAAATGCTTCATCAGCAGCGGAACTCCAGACAAACTAATCCGTCTTCTTCAACATATGATACAAAGGGATTGCCTTCTCACCAAGACAACTGATAAACCGGCTTAACGCGGCAATTCGGCCTGCCAGGCGTTGAACATCATTGATACACTTCAGTTTAGCCAGGGAGGTGATGGCTGTGATCTTCTCCGGATTAGCCTCAATTCCCCTGTTGGACACCAGAAAACCCAATAACTTGCCCGCCGGTACACCAAAGAAACACTTGTCCTGATTAAGCATCATCTTGTACGTCCTCAGGTTATCAAAGGTTTCCTTCAAATCATCAACCAGAGTCTCCTTCTCCCTAGACTTAACCACGATATCATCCACATAAGCATGTACATTACGGCCAATCTGCTTGTGAAGACAATTTTGTACACACCGTTGATAAGTTGCCTGGGCACTCTTGAGCCCAAAGGGCATAGACACATAGCAGAAGGCTCCAAAAGGAGTTATGAATGCCGTCTTCTCCTGGTCCTTAACTGGCATTTTGATCTGATGATAGCCAGAATATGCATCAAAAAAACTTAAACGTTCACAACCCGCCGTAGCATCAATAATTTGATCAATACGGGGGAGGGCAAAAGGATCTGCTGGACAAGCTTTATTAAGATCTGTGTAATCCACACACATGCACCAGGTGCCATTTTTCTTAAGGACTAGCACCGGATTGGCAAGCCACTCAGGGTGAAAAACTTCAACAACAAAACCAGCTGCTAAGAGCCTGGCTACCTCTTCTCCAATCGCCTTGCGTCTTTCTTCATTAAACCGGCGGAGGAACTGTTTCACCGGTTTGTATTTAGGATCCACATTAAGGGTGTGCTCAGCGAGTTGCCTCGGTACACCTGGCATGTCAGAGGGCTTCCATGCAAAAATGTCCCGATTCTCACGGATGAACTCGATGAGCGCGCTTTCCTATTTCGGATCCAAGTTGGCACTGATGCTGAACTGCTTGGACGAATCGCCAGGTACGAAGTCAACAAGCTTAGTTTCTGCTGCCGATTTGAACTTCAGGGCCGGATCATGCTCCATAGTTGGCTTCTTTAATGGAGTCATGTCCGCCGGATCAACATTGTCCTTATAATACTTTAGCTCCTCGATGGCACAAACCGACTCTGTGTAGGCCGCATCTCCTTCCTCGCACTCCAAAGCGATTTTTCGGCTTCCGTGAACCGTTATTGTCCCCTTGTGACCCGACATCTTGAGCTGCAAATACACATAACAGGGCCGTGCCATAAACTTGGCGTAGGCCGGTCGCCCAAACAGGGCGTGATATGGACTTTGGATTTTCACCACTTCAAACGTCAATGTCTCCGACCTGGAATCATGATCATCCCCAAAGGCCACTTCCAGAGCTATCTTACCAACATGATATGCTGATTTGCCAGGTACCACACCGTGGAACACCGTATTAGACGGTTTGAGATTTTTATCTGTTAGTCCCATACGACGGAAGGTCTCATAGTACAAGATATTAATGCTGCTCCCTCCATCCATGAGCACTTTGGTGAACTTGTAACCTCCCACCTGAGGCGCCACCACCAGAGCCAACTGACCCAGATTATCAACCTGGGGAGGGTGATCCTCTCTGCTCCATATGATTGGCTGTTCAGACCAGCGTAGATAATGGGGCACGGCCGGTTCAACAGAGTTGACTGCCCGCCTCTGAACCTTTCGGTCTCACTTGTCCAAGCTAGTGGTAAAGACATGGTACTGCCCACTACTCAACTGCTTTGGGTTGCTCTAGTAACCTGACTGTTGCTGCTGTTGGTTGTAACCACCCTGGTTGTTCTGGTTATTTTGATTATTATGTCCGCCCGGATTACCATTAAATCCTGAACCGGAATTTCCTCCACCGTAACCCGGCCCGGATCCTGAGCCACCGCCGGAGCCGTGATCATACCGGAAAGCATTAGAATTTTTGAACTCCTGCATAATGAAGCAATCCTTCCAAAGGTGGTTGGCTGGCGCCTCCTTCGTCCCATGTCTCGGACAGGGCTGGCTCAGTAGATAGTTTAGGCGGTCCGGGTTAGGGTTGGGTGCCCCACTGCGATTTGGCGGTTTACCCCTGCGTCGCTGGCCTTTGTCCTGCGCATTGGTATTAGCCACAAAGTCCATGTTACCATCCGCTTTACGCTTGCCTCCACCACCATTGCCTACCAAGTGATGCTGCTGCCCTTTGGAGTTGTTGTTCCTCTTTCCCTTTCCTGCCTTGTCATCATCAGATTCTGGATCCTTGGTACTATCATAATCAGCATACTTTACCAAAGCAGCCATGAGGGTCCCCATGTCAGTGCAATGACGCTTCATCCGTCCCAACTTCAGCTTTAGGGGCCCAAACCGGCAGTTGCCTTCTAGGGTTAATACTGCGGTGTCATCGTTGATGCGGTCTGATGAATGCAACGCTTGTGAAACCCGGCGCACCCAATGAGTCGTCGATTCTCCTTCCTCCTGGACACAGGCAGCTAAGTCTACTATCAACATGGGCTGCTTACATGTATCCTTGAAATTATTGATAAACCGGGCTCGTAATTCGGCCCATGAACTGATAGAATTGGCTGGTAAGCTTTTTAACCAAGTGCGGGCTGTTCCTTCAAGCATCATGGTGAAGTATTTCGCACATGCCGCATCATCCACATCCAGCATCTCCATGGCCATCTCATAGCTCTCCACCCATGTCTCTGGAGGTTGATCCGCCGTGTAATTTGGCACCTTGTGCTGGCCTTTGAAATCCTTGGGCAGGCGCACAATGCGTAAAGTGGGGACAAGGCAAGGCACCCCCAAAGAACTAGAAGTAACACCAGGTTCAATCGAGATAGTTGGACGAACCGGCGTAAGCTGCCGAGCCTGATACTGTGCGGCTAACTCGGCCTCCCTGCGCGCTCGGGCGCGGTCCACCACTTCCTGAGCGTTATCAGCACCACCCGCCGGGTTGTTGCCACGGGGTGCTCCACGTCGTTCATTACTCGACACTGCCGGTTCATCCATATGCCTGCTATAGCTCCGGCTTGGACGGGGGGTCGAGTGGATCCGGTCGCAGCTGTACGAGTATGCTTCCTGTTGGACCAAAGCTGTCCTCAGAAGCTCCTTGACCCGTGGCGTCTCTACTACCTGCAGCGAGTCACCTTCAATTGGAATGGCCTCCAGCCGTGCAGCTGCGGCAACGAGATTGTCCATCGGGTTGGAGTAGTGACCCGGAGGTGTCGAAGCAGCCTGAGGTATAACAGTATTTTGACGAGGCAGATCCATCTGACGGGGCTGAACCAGCGCACCGGTCGCTGGGGCTTCCTCCCGGTTTACCTCCAGCGGATTACTGGTTCCTGCTCCTGGGGTGTTGAAAAGGTCTCTGGCCTTGAAAACCGAAGGAAAACGGGATCGGTACTTCCTCTTCATGACTTCATGCGACGCGTTCTGGTCCAACATGAGCCTGTAGGCTTGTGCGTCTAAAGCGGCCCGCTCTGCGGTCATCCTGGCATCCTCAGCTGCCAGGTCCGCCTTGGCCTGGGTGATCTGTTCCTTCACCTTTGCGATCTCCACGTTGTGGACTTCCTGATCCTCCGGATTAGCTTCTACCAAAAGCACAACCAATGAATCAAATAGATCTGATAGAACTTGAGCCAGCGGGCGCGCAGAGCTCCCTGCCCCGGTAGCTGTCGCCGCTGCTAAACCGGAGGTTATTGGCGCAGCGGTCGAAGAATGAAGTGCTGCTTGTGTGCCAGCCATGAATATTCCAACTCGGTTGGGTAGATCAGAGGGGTCCGGAATACTGTCGCCACCGGAACAGCCCCCAATCCGGTCGTCTTGTAGCTGATATAGAGATTCGGTTTCTCCGGTTGATGACTCGTCGTCGGAACAAACGACGGTCTCGCCGCGGGATTCCGATCCATCCTCATAACTTCCTCCATGGATGACTCCCACGAAGGCACGCCTCACGGCCGGTTTAACCCGGGCGGACCACGCACGCTGAGCCGTTTCGACGAGGTCGGTGCAGATGCCCGGCTCAGGGCCTGGTTCACCGATCTTGCTGATGAAAACGTGTATGCCACCAAAGGGGACCCGGTACCCATACTCAACTGAGCCGGCCTTGGGGCCCCAGCCTGCATCGTTGATGTAAAGCTTGCCGCAACGACTCTTAGTCATCCGGCCTACGGCTAAGCCCTCGAGTCCTTCAAAGCAGCCCTCCAAGAACTTGAAACCATCGTGCGATAGCCCCACGGTGGGCGCCAACTGTCGTGGTTTTGTCACGGTAGATGTCCTAGAGAAATGACTTAGTTGTGGAGCCATCGCAACGGGTTAGCTTGAAGGGGTTAAAGCGGACACAGGGACGCAAGAGAGTTTATACTAGTTCGGCCCCTTCGATGAAGGTAAAAGCCTACGTCTAGTTGTGATGGAATTGATGGGGTTTCGATGACTAGGGAGAAAACAAGCTTTGCCTAAGTCTCGAGTTGTTGTCTGTTGTCCTTGAACCGCCACCGGGTCGTCCCCTTATATACACGGGTGACGCCCGTCGGTTCACAGAGTCCCATTACCGGCTCATAGATGTGTCCGGTTTGGTCTCTACTTATTCCTAACTTACAATACAAGTTAAATACCAACACCGGTTTACGGCTACAGGCCTTGAACCGACCATGGGCCTTGAGCCCTCATCTGCCTTCTTGGGCTTTAACATACTTAACTACTGACGAAGTTAACCCGGCCCAGATAAGGCGGTTTACGCCTAGTAGTAATATCCCCAACAGACCCCGCCAACAAGGTGACGGATGCTATTGTAACGCCCAGATATTTAAGCTATAGTAATCCTCTGTTGACTACACCGTTGACTGAGTCAACAGGGACCCCTGGACCCACTGTCAACCTTCGATGGCCCTGCTGTGTGCACTCTGCTGGGTGCATATAGCATTTTGCTATTATTACCAATTTGTTAATAAATTCAGTAAATGCAATAAAACTTTGGAAAATCATATAAAATAAACCGTAGCTCAGATGAAAATACTTTCTACATGAAAGTTGCTCAGAACGATGAGGCAAATCCGGTTACGCAGCCCGTTCGTCCGACATGCATCCCTAGCATAGCGAACACGCAACTTTCCCCCTCCGGCTCCTCTGCCCAAAAACGCGAAACACCGGGGATAATTTCCCGGATGTTCCCCCCTTCACCGGTAACACCTCGTACCGCGTTAGGGCACAACTAGCATCACGCTTTGCCATGTCATGCATCGTCATGCATTTGTTTGCATTATATTTATTGTTTCTTCCCCCTTTTCTCTCGCTAGACACCAAGATCGATGCCGCTGCTACCCAGTACGACTACAATGTTGACGGCCCCTCTCTCTTGCCAGAGCAACCAGGCAAGCCCCCCTTGATCACTAGATATCGCCTACTCTACTCTCTATACTTCTTGCATTAGAGTAGTGTAGCATGTTACTGCTTTCCGTTAATCCTATCCTGATGCATAGCCTGTCCTTGCTACTACTGTTGTTACCTTTACCTGCAATCCTAATGCTTAGTATAGGATGCTAGTTTATCATCAGTGGCCCTACATTCTTGTCCATCTGCCATGCTATACTATCGGGTCGTGATCACTCGGGAGGTGATCACGGGTATATACTATTTACTTTATACATGATACATGTGATGACTAAAAGATGGGTCGGCTCGTAGGAGTACCCGCGAGTGGATCTTTGTGGCGAAGCGACAGGGCAGGTTGAGACCACCTAGGAGAGAGGTGGGCCTGGCCCTGGTCGGTGTTCGCGGTTATCTCAAGATAACACGTTTAACGAGATCTTGGTATTTGATCTGAGTCTAGCCACTGGCCTATACGCACTAACCATCTACGCGGGGACAGTTATGGGCACTCGACGTCGTGGTATCGGCCGAAGCCTTCGTGATGTCAGCGACTGAGTGGTGCGCGCCGGATTGGACCGTAAGCCTGCTCTTGTATTAAGGGGGCTAGTTCTGCTTCCGGCCGCGTTCACAATGTGCAGGTGTGCAAAGGGCGATGGGCCCAAACCCCTGCACCATAGGATTTAGTCTGGCGTGCTGACCTCTCTGTTGTGCCTAGGTAGGGCTGCGACGTGTTGATCTTCTGAGGCCGGGCATGACCCAGAAAAGTGTGTCCAGCCAAATGGGATCGAGCATGTTGGGTTATGTGGTGCACCGCTGCAGGGAAGTTAAACTATTCGAATAGCCGTGATCTTCGGTAACAGGATGACTTGGAGTTGTACCTTGACATTATGACAACTAGAACCGGATACTTAATAAAACACACCCTTCCAAGTGCTAGATACAACCGGTGATCACTCTCTCACAGGGCAACGAGGGGAGGATCATCGCTTAGGGTTATGCTATGCGATGCTACTTGGAGGACTTCAGTCTACTCTCTTCTACATGCTGCAAGATGGAGGTGGCCAAAAGCCTAGTGTCGGTGTCCAAACCGGCGGATCTCGGGTAGGGGGTCCCGAACTGTGCGTCTAGGCCGGATGGTAACAGGAGGCAGGGAACACTTTGTTTTACCCAGGTTCGGGCCCTCTCGATGGAGGTAATACCCTACTCCTGCTTGATTAATATTGATGATATGGGTAGTACAAGAGTAGATCTACCACGAGATCAAGGAGGCTAAACCCTAGAAGCTAGCCTATGGTATGATTGTTGTGTATGGAGTTGATTGCCTATGGACTACAACCCTCCGGTTTATATAGACACCGGATAGGGTTAGGGTTACACAGAGTCGGTTACAACGGTAAGAGATCTTGAATATCCGCATCGCCAAGCTTTCCTTCCACGCCAAGGAAAGTCCCATCCGGACACGGGACGAAGTCTTCAATCTTGTATCTTCATAGTCCAGGAGTCCGGGTGAAGGTATAGTCCGGCTACCCGAACACCCCCTAATCCAGGACTCCCTCAGTAGCCCCCGAACCAGGCTTCAATGACGATGAGTCCGGCCCGCAGATTGTTCGGCATTGCAAGGCGGGTTCTTCTCCAAATCTTGTGTACCTATAGGAATAATGTCCGATTTTTGTAGTGCTCCTCGGCTTCCATGCCCAATAATGGCCGTCTTCCATGTGTTCAAACGAATGCGAAAAGCTGGGGTGTTTTTACATCCACACCCCTAGCCATATAAATGAGCCGCCTATTAGCGGGATGGGGATTTAGGTCCAAACCACATCTTCTCCTTTCTGCGAGTTATCATCAGAGCGCTTCCAGCAAAGGTCCATTCCAACATGACCAGCCGTTGCAGCTCCTCCCCTCGCCCCTCCGGTCCCAAACCCGGGGACTGGGAGAGTTGCTCCATCCCGCATAGCGAGTTAGCGTCACTTCAGGCCAAGGGATTTCTCCCTCAGGCATACATGGTGCCGATCCGGGCCGGTCTCGCCACCTACAATGGCGGAAAACAAGCGGAGAGCACCCCCAATCCTTCTAAAGGAGAGCGGGTTTGCCTCGTCCCCTATCTAATAAGGGGACTGGGATTTCCAATTCATCCATTTCTCCGCGGGCTTCTGGAGTTCTACGGCCTCTAGCTGCACAATCTCACGCCCGCCTCCGTATTGCATATTGCGGGCTTCATCGCCCTCTGCGAGCTATTTTTAGGCGTTGAGGCTCATTTCGCGCTGTGGAAGAGGTTATTCTGCCTGGTGCCCCATTCTCAAAAGGGGTCTATATACCAAGTGGGCGGAGCCGAAGTATGGCGCATTGCCGGGACCAGATACCTATCCGGAACCCCAAAGAAGGTGTCCGAGGACTGGCCTTCGGAATGGTTTTATATAGATGACGTCTCGCTACCGGACCCTATCCGGGTCGGTCTCCCTGAGTTTAACAGTGCTCCATTGAAGAAACACTTGAGCTGGCGTCCGCGGAGCTCTCAGAGAGAAAGCGACAGAGACGTCCTTTACTTGATGGGGTGGATAAGACTGTTGGCTCATTCCGGACTAACCATGATTGGAGTCATGGCCGCATGCATTTTGCGGGGGGTGCAGCCGCTTCAATATAGAGGCCACCCCATGTGGGATTTCAATGGGGAGGATGATGCCACACATTACGGTCATAAGGGGCCGGCCTCAGCGGCCGCCTTAGTAAAGATCTTATCCTCTTTGTATAAGGGAGAAAAGGAGGAATTCCTCCGCGTCAATCCACAGGCCGGATTTACTATGTACGATCCTCCAAGTTGGGTAAGTGAATAATTGACTTGCTTGTTTGTTCTATACTCCCACGGTTAGATATGTAGTCTAACGACTTCAGTGCAGGAACTGCGACAGGAGGTAAAGGATATAAACAGCCGCCCTCCACAGCCCGAGGACCCAGAACGGTCCCTCGATCCGGACTCCGAAGAGGATCTGGACATATCGGTGGAGCTTATCGACGGGGTGTTCCATCAGCTAAGCAAGGACAATACCTTGGTAGCCATCACGGCTGATTACCCAGGGTTAATCCCGGCCTCCCAGGTGACAGAAACCGGAGTCTCATTCCCTCGAGAGAGATTGCACTCTCGCGTATTCCGGTGTTTCTGACGACAACCGTGTCTTGCAGGGGAGTTTTCCGAGGCAGGAGGCCGAACCTGCGGCGGCTAGCCAATGAGGGGCCGCAGGGCCCCATGGGGCAAAAAGGAATGAAGTCCGGACTGAGATGCCGGCGCAAAGGTATAACGCACCCTCTGTTTCCCTGGTGTTATTATGTCAGGGCATATTAACGTTCGTGCTATCTTTAGAACGAAGAGACCTCGCCGGACTACATCCGGAGAGGTTGCCAATCGCGCCTCCACCAGCCAGGCTCCAACGTCTGGCCAGGAAGCGGAGGCGAGCACAAGGCGCGCACCGGACGCTCCTCCGACAGAGGATGAGGACAGGCTGTCTGCCACAAATTCTGAAGTGGAGAGTGCCATGAACCACAGGCGTCGCCGGACAGTTCTACGCGACGCTTGTTTCTCCCAAGAGGCTTTAGATGCCTTTAATTCGGGAGATGCGTACTTCCGTGCCGCTCAAAATGGTTTAGCCAGATCCACGGAGCAGTATGTAAAAGACATACGGGTAAGAAAATTTTGGTCAAATTTATATATACCAGTAGCCCCCGAGACTTGAAACAGTTAGAGCAACTGATTTAAGGATCTTTTAATATGCAGGTTCTTAGAAAGAAGAATACTGTACTGTCCCAGGAGCTGGAAAAGTGCAAGGCCCAACTAGAGGCCGCACTAGCCGCAGCAGGGGAGCCCAAAGAGACCCCCTTAGGTAAGATACACTTCGAAAGATTAGTATTGTGCGGTGTGGGTGCAAATCTGACAAATCATATTGTAGATGGCGCCGGACTCGATCCGGACAAGCAACAACTCTTACACCGGCTAAAGGCTGGTGAGAGTATGTTGACAGAGGTGAGGCGAGAGAAGAATGATCTTCAGGATGCCAACACCAAGCTGGTCGTCGAACTTAAAGATGTTCGTGGCCAGCTGTCAGACTCCACGAAGGAGAATCAGCGGCTTCTACGCGGCATTTTTAGTAAGTGCTTGAACGAACTTTGAAAAAAGAGTTTGGTGAGGAGGTCGACTAACAGAGTAATGTCTGTAGGTTTGCTCACAGGTCGTCCTGCAGAGGAGATGCCCGGTTCTATGGGTGACCTTCTTCCCGAACTCATGCAACTGCACGAGCGAATTCGGCAGGCGATGTGAGGTGTTGCCCAAGCCTTATGGCCTGCCCACTCCATGCCCGAGGGCCTTGGAGAGCTTGCGGAGAAGCTGAAGGGAGCTCGGCGGCGCTTCCGGTTGTGGAAGATATCGGCCTGCCGACAAGGCTCTAGGGAAGCCTGGGCCATGGTGAAGACCCGTTTTACGAAGTCTGACCCAAACCACATGGCCGAGGTCGGACCAGTGGGGCCTGACGGGAAGGAGATCCCTGTGAGCTTAGTATACGGCCAAGTAGAGTTGGCCGCGAAGTATTCCCAGCAGGACTGTAAATTAGACAGCCTGTTAGATGGTATAGAAGAGGAATACAATCAGTCAGAATGACTATGTAATTTTGAATTGACATGTGTAATGCCTTCTAGCCGGATTGTAGATCGTTTGTCGTTGCCGACCTTTTCGCTTCAACCTCGGGACCTGACGGTCCGGAGTGTGTCCGAATACCATAGCGGTTATATAAGAACCTGGTATGCGTGGAGACCAGGCGTAGGGGTCATTAGTGCTTTATCATACAAGTGCCCGACTAGTTATGTTATATTACATGGTTAGTAAGAAACATCTTCCAGAGAGAATAGTTCCGTTAGGGGTTCCTTTCGCTGGGAGGCATGCCCTAAAGTGCATGTTCAGACTGCGTAAAAAGACACAGAAAAAGCATCTGGGGGTGCATACAATGAGTAAAAAGATCATCTTTTATCTCACCGACCGAATATTCCCTTAAGAACGCTAGCTTTCGGCTTCACCCAGTCTGAGGTACACATCCGGCTGACCCGGTAGTAACAATCGTAGAGGTGCTCCCTTTACCACCTAGCCGAACAATCGGGAACGTAGGGGTAAGCACAGGAGCCAGGCAACCCAGCTTGGCCAAAACTTAAGTCATATGATGCATATAATGGTGAAGAAAAAGGTACATGCGGAAGTTTGACGCATGTGTTGGGTGTGAAGCCCGTATAAATAAGCTTCTGTCAAAGAAGCCCCCAGGTTTAATGAGCGCGAGTGGCGCGTCACTAGATAAGCCTTTAAGGGCTATATAAGAAAAGAGGGGAAGGAGAGAAATGTAAGACAGAAAAATGCAAAAAATGGACAAAGGAAGGAGATGAACACAGAGTCCGGCGCTAGGCATAGAATCTTTGGAGACGGGTGGCGTTCCACGGGTTCGGCTCGAGTCGGTTATCCGATGCATCTCGCAGGCAGTACGCCCTGCCAGTCAGGACTTGGTCGATTATGAATGGACCTTCCCACTTGGGCTTGAGTTTGTCCTTTTTCTTATCCGGCAGGCGTAGAACTAGTTCACCAACATTGTAATTTTTGGCCCGTACTTCTCTGCTTTGATATCTTCGGGCCTGCTGTTGATAAAATGCGGAACAGGCTTTTGCCACGTCATGCTCCTCCTCCAGGGCGTCCAAGTTGTCCTGCCGATCGAGCTCGGCTTCTCTTTCTTCATACATGCGCACTCTAGGTGAGTCATGAATTATGTCGCAGGGCAGAACTGCCTCTGCGCCGTACACCATAAAAAATGGTGTGTATCGGTGGTGCGATTTGGCGTGGTCCGCAGCCCCCATAGCATGGAGTCGAGCTCCTCTACCCAGTGCGTGTTAGATTCCTTGAGGGACCGCACCGGTCTGGGTTTAATGCTGCTCATTATAAGACCATTTGCACGTTCGACCTGGCCATTGGTTTGTGGGTGATAGACGGAAGCATAATCGAGCTTGATGCCCATGTTTTTGCACCAGAGTTTTACCTCGTCGGCGGTAAAGTTTGTACCGTTATTGGTTATGATGCTGTTGGGGATGCCATAATGGTGTACAACCCCGGATATGAAGTCTATCACAGGTCCGGATTCGGCCATTTTAACAGGCTTGGCTTCTATCCATTTGGTGAATTTGTCCACCATGACCAGTAAGTATTTTTTCCTATCGGTCCCACCTTTAAGGGGTCCGACCATGTCAAGCCCCCAGACCGCAAAAGGCCAGGTGATGGGTATAGTTTGGAGTGCGGTGGGTGGCATATGACTTTGGGTGGCAAAAAGTTGGCAACCAGCGCATCATTGAACTAGGTCCTGAGCGTCTGCCCGGGCCGTCAGCCAATAGAAGCCTGTATGGAAAGCCTTGATAACAAGGGACCGAGCATTGGCGTGATGACCACCGAGTCCAGCATGAATTTCAGCCAGAAGGTTCTGCCCTTCCTCTTCGGAGATGCACCTTTGAAGGACTCCGGTAGTGCTTTTCTTATAAAGCTCTCCCTCATGGACTCTATAGGATTTAGATCGCCGCGCTATGCAGCGGGCCTCGTTTTGGTCCTCCGGGAGTTCCTGCCTAGTAAGGTAGGCTAGGAATGGTTCTGTTCACGGGGCGATGACCGCCATTATTACGTGGGCTGAAGGTGTAATTTCATTGGTAGAGCCTCCAATTGTGTCAGATTGTTCGACGTCGAGTGGTGCGGCTGGGTTCGGGCTGTTATTTGCGGGTTCCCCCTCCCATGCTACGGATGGCTTGAACAATCTTTCCAAAAAGATGTTGGGGGGACTGCATCGCGTTTTGCTCCGATGCGTGCCAGGACGTCCGCTGCTTGATTGTTTTCTCGAGCTATATGGTGAAACTCCAACCCTTCGAACCGAGCTGACATTTTTAGGACGGCGTTGCGGTAAGCTACCATTTTTGGGTCCTTGGTGTCGAAGTCTCCATTTATTTGGGATATCGCAAGGTTTGAATCCCCGTGTACCTCTAGGCGCTGGATACCCATGGATACTGCTATCCAGAGACCATGTAGGAGGGCCTCATATTCGGCTGCATTGTTGGAATCCATGTACATGATTTGGAGCACATATTGGACTGTGTCTCCTGTGGGGGACGTCAGGACGATGCCAGCCCCCAGTCCGGCCAACATTTTGGAGCCGTCGAAATGCATAATCCAGTTTGAATATGTGCCGTACTATTAAGGGAGCTCGGCCTCCGTCCATTCTGCGACGAAGTCGGCCAAAACTTGCGATTTAATAGCTCACCGTGGCTTATAGGTTATATCGAACGGGAGAAGCTCGATGGCCCATTTTGCAATCCGGCCCGTTGCGTCGTGGTTGTTGATAATATCGTTGAGTGGTACTTCCGAGGCTACTGTTATGGAACACTCTTGAAAGTAGTGTCGTAGCTTCCGGGATGCCAGGAATACCGCGTATGCAATCTTTTGATAATGAGGGTACCGTGATTTGCATGGAGTGAGGACAGTGGATACATAGTAGACCGGCCTTTGAAGGGGGAATTTGTGTCCATCCGTTTCCCGCTCGACAACGAGCACTGCGCTGACAACTTGATGTGTTGCTGCAATGTACAATAACATTGGTTCGCCGGAGTTCGGCATGGCCAGGACTGGGTTTGTTGCCGATATGGCTTTTATTTCATCAAGTCCGGCCGTGGCGGCCTCCGTCCACTCGAAGTGTTCGATGTGCCGAAGGAGGCGATAGAGGGGTAGTGCCTTTTCTCCCAAGCGGGAGATGAAGCGGCTTAAAGCCGCCACGCATCCGGTTAATTTTTGTATTTGTTTGAGGTCCTTTGGGATATCCAATTGTGACAAAGCGCGGATCTTGGCTGGATTTGCTTCAATTCCTCTACCGGATACAATGAAGCCCAAGAGCTTTCCGGCTGGAACGCCGAAGACGCATTTTTCCGGGTTGAGCTTGATGTCATATTTTCGGAGGTTATCGAATGTAAGCCTCAAGTCGTCTATTAGAGATTCGACATGTCTTGATTTGATGACCACATCATCCACATACGCCTCCACTGTTTTGCCGATCTGATTTGCCAGACATGTCTGGATCATGCGCTGATATGTTGCGCCGGCGTTTTTCAGCCCGAAGGGCATTGTGTTAAAGTAGAATGGGCAGTATGGTGTTATGAATGCTGTTGCAGCTTGGTCTGATTCTGCCATCTTGATTTGATGGTAACCGGAGTATGCGTCGAGGAAACACAACGAGTCGTGTCCTGCGGTGGCATCGATAATTTGATCGATACGGGGGAGGGGGAAGGGATCCTTTGGGCAAGCCTTGTTAAGGTATTTAAAATCGACACACAGGCGCCAGGATTTGTCCTTCTTTGATACCATCACCAAGTTTGCTAGCCAGTCCGGATGTTTTATGTCTCTAATGAATCCGGCCTCCAATAGCTTGGCTAGCTCTTCTCCCATAGCATGTCTCTTGGGTTCAGAAAAACGCCGAAGGGCTTGTTTGATAGGTTTGAATCCTTTTAGGATATTTAGGCTGTGTTTGGCCAGCCTGCGTGGGATCCCTGGCATGTCTGAAGGGTGCCAGGTGAAAATGTCCCAGTTCTCTCGTAGGAACTCTCGCAGTGCGGCGTCTACATCAGGGTTTAGTCGTGCCCCGATGGAAGCTGTTTTATTGGGGTCCGTTGGATAGACTTGGAATTTGACTATTTCGTCAGCTGGCTTGAATGATGTGGATTTGGATCTCTTATCGAGTATCACATCATCCCTGTTAACCATGGAGCGCAGCACAGTCAGTTCTTCGGCCGCTAAGGCTTCGGATAGTGCCTCAAGGGCTAATGCGGCCGTCTTGTTTTCGGCGCGGAGTGCTACGTCCGGATCACTAGCTAGAGTGATAATTCCGTTCGGCCCGGGCATCTTAAGCTTCATGTATCCGTAATGGGGTATTGCTTGGAAGATTGTGAATGCTTCCTGTCCCAGTAAAGTGTGATGTCCGCTCTTAAACGGGGCCACCTGGAACGTGACTTCTTCGGACCTGTAATTATCCGGCATGCCGAACACCACATCTAGTGTGATTTTTCCTGTGCAGCGCGCTTCCCGACTGGGGATTATTCCTCTAAAGGTTGTGCTGCTTCGGTCGACGCAGTTCCAGTCTATTTCCATTTTTTGAAGGGTTTCCTCATAAATGAGGTTCAGTCGGCTGCCTCCATCCATGAGCACCTTGGTGAGACGAAAGCCGTCCACTATGGGACTGAGGACCAATGCGGCTGGTGCTCGGGCTGTTCGGAATTTAGGTTCATCACTTGCGTTGAAGGTAATAGCAGTGTCGCTCCATGGATTTATTGTTGCAACTTGATAGACTTCGGCGAGGCTGCGGAGTGTTCTTTTTCGCATATTATTTGATGCGAAAGTCTCGAAGACTGTGAGAACGGTACTGGTGTCCTCGGGATGGCTTTCCGCGGCCTCCAGAATTAAGAGGTCCTCGCCAATTTTGGCCACCTGCCGGAGTATCCAACATGCTCTAAGGCTGTGAGTTGGTGTGGCATCCTCTGTACTGTGAATTCTACAGGGTCCATCAAGCCACCTTTCCAGTACGGTTCCATGTCCTGTAGAGGGTTTTGGCTTTTTGGTGTTTATCCCGGGCGTCCTATGATGATGCACCCTCTTAGTTCGGACGGGATTACTATTCAAGGCCGGATTATCCCAAAATTTTATTTCAGTTTTCCAGGCGCTTTCCATCGCACAGTATTTTTGTACTATGGATGCCAAGTCAGCGAAGCGTGTAATATCACGATGACTTACGGCGTTAAGGATTCCCTCGTCCGTGCAATTACTGCAGAAAATTGAGATTGCGTCTCCCTCGCGGCAATCCTTTGTCCTGTTCATAACCAGGAGGAATCTGGCCCAGTAATGATGTACTGTTTCCTCGGGCCTCTACCTGATTTGGGAGAGATCTCTTATGTTCGGGTGGGCGGGTGTCGTTGAATCTGAAACCTCACCCAATCCAAGATTCGGAGGCCGAAGAGTTTCCGAACTCTGAAGTTCGGATTCTTGGATATTGTCCAACGAATCTAGCCCGTTGCCTGATTCTAAGCTCAGGTCTTGAGTTACATCCTCCTCTCCGCGGGTATCCGGCTTGGAGGAGTCGGGAATTCGGACGTAGCTAGTCCTTAAAATAGATGAAGGGTCACCGCACTGCGCCTCTACCATGGCAATATGGTGGGTGACTTGGGGAGAGTTAATTTCTCTTAGATCGGGTTTAAGCCCAACCTGGTCATAATCTGTAGCGACCCCCAGGGCGGCGATGCGATCCAAGAGCTCGTTTATGGAAGAGAGCTCCATTGGATCTAGCTGCTCGGCGAGCTCCGAGCTGATGTGTAGGTTGCTTTTGATGACCCGAGAGGTCACCGTCGGCGCAATAGCCGAACAGGCGGTCATGAGGAAACCACCTAGCCGGAGGGTTTGGCCGACAGCCAAGGCTCCCTTAGCAATGGTGCCATCTTTAAAGACGGGAGGAGGCATCCTTCCTGATTGTGACGGCACAGAGGAACTCTCAATGAAAGCACCAGTGTTGGTGTCAAAACCGGCGGATCTCGGGTAGGGGGTCCCGAACTGTGCGTCTAGGCCAGATGGTAACAGGAGGCAGGGAACACTTTGTTTTACCCAGGTTCGGGCCCTCTCAATGGAGGTAATACCCTACTCCTGGTTGATTAATATTGATGATATGGGTAGTACAAGAGTAGATCTACCACGAGATCAAGGAGGCTAAACCCTAGAAGCTACCCTATGGTATGATTGTTGTGTATGGAGTTGATTGCCTACGGACTACAACCCTCTGGTTTATATAGACACCGGATAGGGTTAGGGTTACACAGAGTTGGTTACAACAGTAAGAGATCTTGAATATCCGCATCGCCAAGCTTGCCTTCCATGCCAAGGAAAGTCCCATCCGGACACAGAACGAAGTCTTCAATCTTGTATCTTCATAGTCCAGGAGTCCGGCTGAAGGTATAGTCCGGCTACCCGAACACCCCCTAATCCAGGACTCCCTCACGTAGTCTTCGACAGGATTAGCTATCCCCCTCTTATTCTGGCTTTCTGCAGTTCAGTCCATCGATATGGCCCTTTACACATTTACCCATGCATATGTAGTGTAGCTCCTTGCTTGCGAGTACTTTGGACGAGTACTCACGGTTGCTTTCTCCCTCTTTCCCCCTATCCCTTCTACCTGGTTATCACAACCAGATGTTGGAGCCCAGGATCCAGATGCCACCGTCGACGACGACTCCTACTACATCGGAGGTGCCTACTACTACGTGCTGCCCGCTGACGACGACCAGGAGTAGTTAGGAGGATCCCAGGTAGGAGGCCTGCGCCTCTTTCAATCTGTATCCCAGTTTGTGCTAGCCTTCTTAAGGCAAACTTGTTTAACTTATGTCTGTACTCAGATATTGTTGCTTCCGATGACTCATCTATGATCGAGCTCTTGTATTCGAGCCCTCGAGGCCCCTGGCTTGTAATATGATGCTTGTATGACTTATTTTATTTGTAGAGTTGTGTTGTGATATCTTCCCGTGAGTCCTTGATCTTGATCGTACACATTTGTGTGCATGATTAGTGTACGGTCAAATCGGGGGCGTCACAAGTTGGTATCAGAGCCGACTGCCTGTAGGAATCCCCCTTCCACACTCCTTGGCCGAAGTCGATTCTAGACATTGCAAAACTTTTTACTAATATGGCTGTGTGTCTTACGGGCACACGTCGCCATTGGGTGGTAGTAGGATCTTTTATTCCTCAACCTATACACTGGGACTCTGACATCTCTTCTATTCGGGTTAAACGATTTTACTAACTCTGACTCTAGGTTCTCGATAATACTTTCTCCCGGAGAGCCCTTTATTACAGATGGTCGTCTGCTGCACCAGAAGAATCCGAAGATACTCTCCGATGTTCTCTTGAGACTTTATGGCGACGCTTTTGCAATTCCCTTCCATCGATAAACCCCTGTGGATAACCACGTATACTCGCCTTTCATATGATGCTTCCCAGCTGATCTTGTTATTACGAGATACCTCGAAATTCTCTCTGTTGTTCCGAGAATCCTTTGAGCTTACTGCCTTGCTATTCTCTGTCACCTGAATACTGTTGGGGAACGTAGCATAAATACAAAATTTTCCTACATATCACCAAGATCTATCTATGGAGTCATCTAGCAACGAGGGAGGAGTGGATCTACATACCCTTGTAGATCGTGCGCGGAAGCGTTCAAGAGAACAGGGTTGATGGAGTCGTACTCGTCGTGATCCAAATCACCGATGATCCTAGCGCCGAACGGATGGCACCTCCGCGTTCAACACACGTACGGAGCAGCAACGTCTCCTCCTTCTTGATCCAGCAAGGGGGGAGGAGAGTTTGATGGAGATCCAACAGCACGACGGCGTGGTGGTGGAAGTAGCGGGATTCCAACAGGGCTTCGCCAAGCGCTGCGGGAGGAGGGAGATGTGTCATGGGAGGGAGAGGGAGGCGCCAGGGCTTAGGTATCGTTGCCATCCCTTCCCCCCACTATATATAGGGCCAAGGGAGAGGGGGAGGGCGCAGCCTTGCCCCTTCCTGCAAGGAAGGGTGCGGCCAAGGGGGGGAGGAGTCCATCCTCCCCAAGGCACCTCGGAGGTGCCTTCCCCCTTTAGGACTCTCCACTCCTCTTGTCCCTTTGGCACATGGGCCTCTAGGGGCTGGTGCCCTTGCCCCATGTAGGCCAAGGCGCACCCCCTACAGCCCATGTGGCCCCCGGGGCAGGTGGCCCCACCGGGTGGACCCCCGGGACCCTTCCGGTGGTCCCGGTACAATACTGGTGACCCCGAAACTTGTCCCGATGGCCGAAATAGCACTTCCTATATATAATTCTTTACCTCCGGACCATTCCGGAACTCCTCGTGACGTCCGGGATCTCATCCGGGACTTCGAACAACTTTCGGGTTACCGCATACTAATATCTCTATAACCCTAGCGTCATCGAACCTTAAGTGTGTAGACCCTACGGGTTCGGGAGACATGCAGACATGACCGAGATGACTCTCCGGTCAATAACCAACAACGGGATCTGGATACCCATGTTGGTTCCCACATGTTCCACGATGATCTCATCGGATGAACCACGATGTCAAGGACTTAATCAATCCCGTATACAATTCCTTTTGTCTAGCGGCATTGTACTTGCCCGAGATTCGATCGCCGGTATCCCGATACCTTGTTCAATCTCGTTACCGGCAAGTCTCTTTACTTGTTCCGTAACACATCATCCCGTGATCAACTCCTTGATCACATTGTGCACATTATGATGATGTCCTACCGAGTGGGCCCAGAGATACCTCTCCGTCACACGGAGTGACAAATCCCAGTCTTGATTCGTGCCAACCCAACAGACACTTTCGGAGATACCCGTAGTGTACCTTTATAGCCACCCAGTTACGTTGTGACGTTTGGCACACCCAAAGCACTCCTACGGTATCCGGGAGTTGCACAATCTCATGGTCTAAGGAAATGATACTTGACATTAGAAAAGCTTTAGCATACGAACTACATGATCTAGTGCTATGCTTAGGATTGGGTCTTGTCCATCACATCATTCTCCTAATGATGTGATCCCGTTATCAACGACATCCAATGTCCATGGTCAGGAAACCGTAACCATCTGTTGATCAACGAGCTAGTCAACTAGAGGCTTACTAGGGACATGGTGTTGTCTATGTATCCACACATGTATCTGAGTTTCCTATCAATACAATTCTAGCATGGATAATAAATGATTATCATGAACAAGGAAATATAATAATAACTAATTTATTATTGCCTCTAGGGCATATTTCCAACAGTCTCCCACTTGCACTAGAGTCAATAATCTAGTTCACATCGCATGTGATTAACACTCACAGGTCACATCGCCATGTGACCAACATCCAAAGAGTTTACTAGTGTCACTAAACTAGTTCACATCATCATGTGATTAAGATTCAATGAGTTCTGGGTTTGATCATGTTTTGCTTGTGAGAGAGGTTTTAGTCAATGGGTCTGCAACATTCAGATCCGTATGTACTTCCCAAATCTCTAGGTCATATTATAAATGCTGCTTCCACGCTCCACTTGGAGCTATTCCAAATGGTTGCTCCAATATACGTATCCGGTTTGCTACTCAGAGTCATTCGGATAGGTGTTAAAGCTTGCATCGATGTAACCCTTTATGCCGAACTCTTTATCACCTCCATAATCGAGAAACATGTCCTTATTACTCCAAGGACAATTTTGACCGCTATCTAGTGACCCACTCCTGGATTACCTTTGTACCCTCTTGCCAGATATGTGGCAAGGCACACATCAGGTGTGGTACATAGCATAGCATACTGTAGAGCCTACGTCTAAAGCATAGGGGACGACCTTCGTCCTTTCTCTCTATTCTGCCGTGGTCGAGCTTTAAGTCTTAACTTCATACCTTACAACTCAGGCAAGAACTCCTTCTTTGACTGATCCATCTTGAACACCTTCAAGATCATGTCAAGGTATGTGCTCATTTGAAAGTACTATTAAGCGTTTTGATCTATCCTTATAGATCTTGATGCTCAATGTTCAAGTAGCTTAATCCGGGCTTTCCATTGAAAAACACTTTCCAAATAACCCTATATGCTTTCCAAAATTCTATGTCATTTCTGATTAACAACATGTCAACAACATAAATTCATCAGAAATTCTATAGTGCTCCCACTCACTTCTTTGGAAATACAAGTTTCTCATAAACTTTGTATAAACCCAAAATCTTTGATCATCATCAAAGCATACATTCCAACTCCGAGATGCTTACTCCAGTCCCTAGAAGGATTTCTGGAGCTTTGCATACTTATTAGCATCTTTCAGGATTGACAAAACCTTCCGGTTTGTATCACATACAACCTTTCCTAAAAAAACGTCGAGGAAACAATGTTTTGACATCCTATCTGCAAGATTTCATAAATAATGCAGTAACCACTAATAGAATTCCAACAGACTCTTAGCATCGCTACGAGTGAGAAAGTCTCATCGTAGTCAACTCCTTGAACTTGTCGGAAAAATCTTAACGACAAGTCGAGCTTTCTTAATGGTGATACTTACCATCATTGTCCGTCTTCCTTTTAAAATCCATCTGTACTCAACAGCCTTACGACCATCGAGCTGTTCCGCCAAAGTCTACACTTTGTTTTCATACATGGATCCTCTCTCGGATTTTATGGCCTCGAGCCATTTATTGAAATCCGAGCCCACCATCGCTTCTCCATGGCTCGTAGGTTCATTGTTGTCTAGCAACATGACTTCCAAGACAGGATTACGTACCACTCTGAAGTAGTACGCATCCTTGTCATCCTATGAGGTTTGGGAGTGACTTGATCCAAAGTCTCATGATCAATATCATAAGCTTCCACTTCAATTGGTGTAGGTGCCACTGGAACAACTCTTTGTGCCCTGCTATACACTAGTTGAAGTGACAGTTCAATAACCTCATCAAGTCTCCACCATCCTCCCACTCAATTCCTTCGAGAGAAACTTTTTCTCGAGAAAGGACCCGATTCTAGAAACAATCCCTTATTGCTTTCGGATCTGAGACAGGAGGTATACCCAACTGTTTTGGGTGTCCTATGAAGATGCATTTATCCGCTTTGGGTTCGAGCTTATCAGCCTGAAACTTTTTTTTCTCATAAGCATCACAGCCCCAAACTTTCAAGAAATGACAGCTTAGGTTTCTCTAAACCATAGTTCATACGGTGTCATCTCATCGGGATTACATGGTGCCCTATTTAAAGTGAATGCGGTTGTCTCTAATGCCTAACCCATAAACTATCGTGGTAATTCGATAAGAGACATCATGGTATGCATCATATCCAATAGGGTGCAGTTATGATGTTCGGACACACCATTACACTATGGTGTTCCAGGCTGTATTAGTTGTGAAACAATTTCCACAATGTCTTAATTCTGTGCCAAACTCGTAATTCAGATATTCATCTCTATGATCATATCATAGATCTTTTATCCTCTTATCACGATGATGTTTCAACTTCACCCTGAAATTACTCGAATCTTTCAATAATTCAGACTCGTGTTCATCAAGTAAATATACTCAACATCTACTCAAATCATCTGTGAAGTAAGAACATAATGATATCCACTACATGCCTCAGCACTCATTGGATTGCACACATCAAAATGTATTACTTCCAACAAGTTGCTTTCTAGTTCCATTTTAATGAAAACGAGGCTTTCAGTCATCTTGCCCATGTGGTATGATTTGCATGTCTCAAGTGATTCAAAATCAAGTGAGTCCAAACGGTCCATTTGCATGGAGTTTCTTCATGCATATACACCAATAGACATGGTTCGCATGTCTCAAACCTTTCAAAAATGAGTGAGCCCAAAGATCCATCAACATGGAGTTTCTTCATGCGTTTTATACCGATATGACTTAAGTGGCAGTGCCACAAGTAGGTGGTACTATCATTACTATCTTTTGGCATGAACATGTGTATCACTACGATCGAGATTCAATAAACCATTCATTTCAGGTGTAAGACCATTTGAAGGTATTATTCAAATAAACAGAGTAACCATTATTCTCTTTAAATGAATAACCGTATTGCGATAGACATAATCCAATCATATCTATGCTCAACGCAAACACCAATCTCGATGGTAGAGGGAGCATACGATATTTGATCAACCTTGGAAATACTTCCAACACATATCGTCATCTCACCTTTAGCTAGTCTCCGTTTATTCCGTAGCTTTTATTTCGAGTTACTAACACTTAGCAACCGAACCGGTATCTAATACCTGGTGCTACTAGGAGTACTAGTTAAGTACACATTAACATAATACATCCAATATACTTCTATCGACCTTGCCAGCCTTCTTATCTACCAAGTATCTAGGGTAATTCTGCTCCAGTGGCTGTTCCCTTTATTACAGAAGCACTTAGTCTCGGGTTTGGGTTCAACCTTGGGTTTCTTCACTAGAGCAGCAGCTGATTTGCCATTTCATGAAGTTTCCCTTCTTGCCCTTGCCCTTCTTGAAACTAGTGGTTTCACCAACCATCAACAATTGATGCTCCTTCTTGATTTCTACTTTTGTGGTGTCAAACATCGCGAATATCTCAAGGATCATCATATATGTCCCTGATATATTATAGTTCATCACGAAGCTCAAGTAGCTTGGTGGTAATGACTTCGGAGAACCATCACTATTTCATCTGGAAGATCAACTCCCACTCGATTCAAGCGATTGTTGTACTCAGACAATCTAAGCACAAGCTCAACAATTGAGCTTTTCTCCCTTAGTTTGCAGGCTAAGAAAATCGTCGGAGGTCTTATACCTCTTGACGTGGGCACGAGCCTGAAATCCCAATTTTAGTCCTTGGAACATCTCATATGTTCTGCTATGTTTCAAAAACGTCTTTGGTGCCTCAATTCTAAACCATTTACGCACTGAACTATCATGTAGTCATCAAAACGTGTATGTCAGATGTTCGCAACATCCACAGACGACGTTCGAGGTTCAGCACACTGAGCGGTGCATTAAGGACATAAGCCTTCTATGAAGCAATGAGGACAATCCTCAGTTTACGGACCTAGTCCACATAATTGCTACTATCAACTTTCAACTAAATTTTCTCTAGGAACATAACTAAACAGTAGAACTGAAGCGCGAGCTACGACATAATTGCGAAGACCTTTTGACTATGTTCAGGATAATTAAGTTCATCTTATGACCTCCCACTCAGATAGACATCCCTCTAGTCATCTAAGTGATTACATGATCCGAGTCAACTAGGCCGTGTCCGATCATCACGTGAGACGGACTAGTCAACATCGGTGAACATCTTCATGTTGATCGTATCTTCTATACGACTCATGCTCGACCTTTCGGTCTTCTGTGTTCCGAGGCCATGTCTGTACATGCTAGGCTCGTCAAGTCAACCTAAGTGTTTGCATGTGTAAATCTGTCTTACACCCGTTGTATGTGAACGTTGGAATCTATCACACCCGATCATCATGTGGTGCTTAGAAACGAACGAACTGTCGTAACGGTGCACAGTTAGGGGGAACACTTTCTTGAAATTTTAATGAGGGATCATCTTATTTACTACCGTCGTTCTAAGCAAATAATATGTATAAACATGATAAACATCACATGCAATCAAATAGTGACATGATATGGCCAATATCATATTGCTCCTTTTGATCTCCATCTTCGGGGCTCCCTGATCATTATCGTCACCGGCATGACACCATGATCTCCATCATCATGATCTCCATCATCGTGTCTTCTTGAAGTTGTCACGTCATCTATTACTTCTACTACTATGGCTAACGCTTTAGCAATAAAGTAAAGTAATTACATGACGTTTATGTTGACACGCAGGTCATAAATAAATTAAGACAACTCCTATGGCTCCTGCCGGTTGTCATACTCATCGACATGCAAGTCGTGATTCCTATTACAAGAACATGACCAATCTTATACATCACATATATCATTCATCACATCCTTTTGGCCATATTACATCACATAGCATACCCTGCAAAAACAAGTTAGACGTCCTCTAATTGTTGTTTGCATGTTTTACGTGGCTGCTATGGGTTTCTAGCAAGAACGTTTCTTACCTACGCAAAGACCACAACGTGATATGCCAATTTCTATTTACCCTTCATAAGGACCCTTTTCATCGAATCCGATCCGACTAAAGTGGGAGAGACAGACACCCGCTAGCCACCTTATGCAACTAGTGCATGTCAGTCGGTGGAACCAGTCTCACGTAAGAGTACGTGTAAGGTCGGTCCGGGCCGCTTCATCCCACGATACCGCCGAATCAAGATAAGACTAGTAACGGCAAGCATATTGAACAAAAGCAACGCCCACAACTACTTTGTGTTCTACTCGTGCATAGAAACTACGCATAGACCTAGCTCTGATACCACTGTTGGGGAACGTAGCATAAATTCAAAATTTTCCTACGTATCACCAAGATCTATATATGGAGTCATCTAGCAATGAGGGAGGAGTGGATCTACATACCCTTGTAGATCGCGCGCGGAAGCGTTTAAGAGAACGGGGTTGATGGAGTCGTACTCGTCGTGATCCAAATCACCGATGATCCTAGCGCCGAACGGACGGCACCTCCGCGTTCAACACACGTACGGAGCAGCGACGTCTCCTCCTTCTTGATCCAGCAAGGGGGAGGAGAGGTTGATGGAGATTCCAACAGGGCTTCGCCAAGCGCTGCGGGAGGAGGGAGATGTGTCATGGGAGGGAGAGGGAGGCGCTAGGGCTTAGGTATCGTTGCCCTCCCTTCCCCCCACTATATATAGGGCCAAGGGAGAGGGGGAGGGCGCAGCCTTGCCCCTTCCTCCAAGGAAGGGTGCGGCCAAGGGGGGAGGAGTCCATCCTCCCCAAGGCACCTCGGAGGTGCCTTCCCCCTTTAGGACTCTCCCCTCCTCTTGTCCCTTTGGCGCATGGGCCTCTAGGGGCTGGTGCCCTTGGCCCATGTAGGCCAAGGCGCACCCCCTACATCCCATGTGGCCCCTGGGGCAGGTGGCCCCACCCGGTGGACCCCCGGGACCCTTCCGGTGGTCCCGGTACAATACCGGTGACCCCGAAACTTGTCCCCATGGCCGAAATAGCACTTCCTATATATAATTCTTTACCTCTGGACCATTCCGGAACTCCTCGTGACGTTCGAGATCTCATCCGGGACTCCGAACAACTTTCGGGTTACCGCATACTAATATCTCTATAACCCTAGCGTCACCGAACCTTAAGTGTGTAGACCCTACGGGTTTGGGAGACATGCTGACATGACCGAGATGACTCTCCGGTCAATAACCAACAGCGGGATCTGGATACCCATGTTGGTTCCCACATGTTCCACGATGATCTCATCGGATGAACCACGATGTCAAGGACTTAATCAATCCCGTATACAATTCCTTTTGTCTAGCGGCATTGTACTTGCCCGAGATTCGATCGCCGGTATCCCGATACCTTGTTCAATCTCGTTACCGGCAAGTCTCTTTACTCGTTCCGTAACACATCATCCCGTGATCAACTCCTTGATCACATTGTGCACATTATGATGATGTCCTACCGAGTGGGCCCAGGGATACCTCTCCGTCACACGGAGTGACAAATCCCAGTCTCGATTCGTGCCAACCCAACAGACACTTTCGGAGATACCCATAGTGTACCTTTATAGCCACCCAGTTACATTGTGACGTTTGGCACACCCAAAGCACTCCTACGGTATCCGGGAGTTGCACAATCTCATGGTCTAAGTAAATGATACTTGACATTAGAAAAGCTTTAGCATACGAACTACACGATCTAGTGCTATGCTTAGGATTGGGTCTTGTCCATCACATCATTCTCCTAATGATGTGATCCCGTTATCAACGACATCCAATGTCCATGGTCAGGAAACCGTAACCATTTGTTGATCAACGAGCTAGTCAACTAGAGGCTTACTAGGGACATGGTGTTGTCTATGTATCCACACATGTATCTGAGTTTCCTATCAATACAATTCTAGCATGGATAATAAACGATTATCATGAACAAGGAAATATAATAATAACTAATTTATTATTGCCTCTAGGGCATATTTCCAACAAATACCCCTACGGATAATTCTTGCACTTATCGAGTATCCTCTCATTCCCAGTTGTTCATATGTTTCACCAAAGACTTCAAAATATCATTCGATCTTCCGAAAATCCCGAGCAGCCTATTGCTCTTGAAATTCTTACTTGCTTGCATTATGGTTAATCCCATAAGTCTATAATCTTATTGGCATCCCTTGTCATTATCATTTTGAGTCCGTTGATTCAAAATATTGCGAATGCTCGCCATCCTCAATCAGATCCTAGAATTCATCCTTCCGGCTCAGATGTCATTTTAAACATGAGCTGGTTATCGACTAATCAAATTGCCATCGATTGTACCCCCTAAGTCTATTAGACTGATCCATTCTTAATGAGAGCGTTGGCTTCTGATCCCCAGATTTGGAAATGATAATTCCCTTGCATTTGAGCTTTGGATTAGTCAGTTGTTTCGATAATTTGATGCCCTTTCATTCCTTCTTCCTTTGATAGAGTACCAATACTCGCATTAGCTCTATTGTAGACCATTAGACCCCTTGTTGGATTATTATCTGACAACGTCCTTCATATTCAATAAGCTTGAGAGCCTTTCCACGGGTATATAATGCCTTTGGTAAATTGTATCCTCTGCTTTGTCAACCATGCTCTACTTTCAAGTTGGTGATAATTACTCCCGAAGTTTGTGGTACATGTTCCTAAGAGGCCCCGATGGGTTGGACATATGCCTTTTTCTAATCTGTGTGAACCCGGAAACTACTACGGGTCATACTCTACTGGTGTTATGACAGATAAAATTTCAACACCACAACTTCGTTGAAGGAGAGAAGTAAATGAAAGGTTATGCATTAAAGAAGTGGGAGTCGACCTTGAACTTTGTGTTCATGCCCATGGACACGATGTAGATCCTATCATAAAAGCTTCTTGTAATAATAACTATTTCCATAATAACTATTTCCTTGATATGAAATAATCTGGTATCTATGTATTGATCATTTGCAATCGTGATCCCGACCACATTTTCTCCTTGATTCCATTTCTTAGACAAGTTAAAGCACTTGTCTTTTGTTGATCGATACATCTCCGCAACCTCTATTTTTGATCCTCCTCGAGTATTAACCTCTGGTATCTCGAGAACTGTGTTGCTTCCTGTGAGTCTTCATCTAGTATTCTTTCTCACCGATCTCGGATCCCCCAGGTTCTGAGTTATTAGTCACTCGAGAACACCGATAAGTGAATCGATTCTGCACTCCGATTCAATAACTCTTAAGTAATTCTTGTTGCTTACGAGTTTAATAATCCTTCACATCCTTCCTACCCTATTTGGCTATATCATTACTGTGATGATTTTAACTGTGCTACCCGGTCCTTATTCCCGGAGCACAACCTTCGACGATGAGCTAAGCTTACGTCGATCTTCCTCATCATACCACTTTGCCTTAAACAACAAGCTTGGTTTTGAGTTTGTGTCATACCCTTGGGTTCAATAACCTTTCGCTTCATCATTCCTGTGGCTTGATGTCATCACCGACCGATTACATCTTCATGAAATCTCTCGACAAATGTGTCGTGGTCATCAGCAACATCCTGAGCTCTTCCAAGATATCTATCGAATTCTTGGTCAGAAATAGCTTCCTTTGCCCTCGATGATTTGGGTTATCATCGACAACATTATTGCATTCCCTCCAACATAAGACTTGCTCCTGTTTTGTGTTATACCGTGAGTTCCTTGCTATCCAACATTTGTTCTTCTTACCTTGGGGTATTACCATCTTTTATATACAGGATGCCGTGCTTAGCACACCTGGCCAGAGGCCCTATTGGTTATAGATTCCTTTTCAGCAAGGTTATCCATTCTTCCATGAGGAAATTGTAAGACTTATTCTACATGTTATTCCTGATGGATCCTTTGTGTTTCCAAAGTCTGACGTTTGCCTGAAGTCCATGTCAATGCTATCTCGAAGCAAATATGTTTTACTCCAATCATCAACAAAAACATTTAAAGCCTAATGTTAAATGTTTCCTGCTCAATTATCCAAACACCGATGTATGGGTAAAGTCATGAAATTTCTCTCTCCTTACCTAAAGAGTTTTCTACATTATATCCTGTCAAGGATATCATGCTCTGCGTGTCCTTGGTAAGGATATACCCTTGAAATATGCGTTTAAACACATTTTCCTTTCCATTGTTCTATTAATCTGATGCTCACATTTCCTTTACATTGGTTTTTTAGCCTTTCCGGTGATCTATATGATCTAAGCAGCAATATTCTACTGCTTATGTAAACACCTAGGTGCACAACTGTGTCGGTAAGACCCTGTTACTATTGTTGATGACATCCCGGTAGCCATCGATGGACGAGAACTTTGCCTATTGGTCCTCCTCGTTTCAACGAGCAGGAAAATGGTTCTCTTCGTCCCTCGCCCTTGGTACCGACGTTGTTGCCGACATAATCGACAGGTTACCCTCTGACATGCCTTGCAAACATGACCATGCAAGATGTCACCACTCCTCCTACTTTTATCCCACATGGTGGGCTCATAACCAACAGTTCCTGAAGGAAATATGCCCTAGAGGCAATAATAAAGTTATTATTTATTTCCTGATATCATGATAAATGTTTATTATTCATGCTAGAATTGTATTAACCGGAAACATAATACATGTGTGAATACATAGACAAATAGAGTGTCACTAGTATGCCTCTACTTGACTAGCTCGTTAATCGAAGATGGTTATGTTTCCTGACCATGAACAAAAGAGTTTTGATTAACGAGATCACATCATTAGAAGAATGATGTGATTGACTTGACCCATTCCATTAGCCTAGCACTCGCTCGTTTAGTATGTTGCTATTGCTTTCTTCATGACTTATACATGTTCCTATGACTATGAGATTATGCAACTCCCATTTGCCGGAGGAACACTTTGTGTGCTACCAAACGTCACAACGTAACTGGGTGATTATAAAGGAGCTCTACACGTGTCTCCAAAGGTACATGTTGGGTTGGCGTATTTCGAGATTAGGATTTGTCACTCCGATTGTCGGAGAGGTATCTCTGGGCCCTCTCGGTAATGCACATCACATAAGCCTTGCAAGCATTGCAACTAATGAGTTAGTTGCGAGATGATGTATTACGAAATGAGTAAAGAGACTTGCCGGTAACGAGATTGAACTAGGTATTGAGATACCGACGATCGAATCTCGGGCAAGTAACATACCAATAACAAAGGGAACAACGTATGTTGTTATGCGGTCTGACCGATAAAAGATCTTCGTAGAATATGTAGGAGCCAATATGAGCATCCAGGTTCTGCTATTGGTTATTGACCGGAGACGTGTCTCGGTCATGTCTACATTGTTCTCGAACCCGCAGGGTCCGCACGCTTAAGGTTTCGATGACAGTTATATTATGAGTTTATGCATTTTGATGTACCGAAGTTTATTCGGAGTCCCGGATGTGATCACGGACATGACGAGGAGTCTCGAAATGGTCGAGACATAAAGATTGATATATTGGAAGCCTATATTTGGATATTGGAAGTGTTCCGGGTGAAATCGGGATTTTATCGGAGTACCGGGAGGTTACCGGAACCCCCCGGGAGGTATATGGGCCTTAGTGGGCTTTAGTGGAAGAGAGGAGAGGTGGCCAGGGCTGGGCCGCGCGCCCCTCCCCCTAGTCCGAATAGGACAAGGAGAGGGGGGCGGCGCCCCCCTTCCTTCTCTCTCTCCTCTTTCCCCCCTCCCGGATCCTATTCCAACTAGGAAAGGGGGAGGGGGAATCCTACTCCCGGTGGGAGTAGGACTCCTCCTGGCGCGCCAACCTCCTGGCCGGCCGCACCCCCCCTTGATCCTTTATATACGGGGGCAGGGGGCACCCCTAGACACACAAGTTGATCCAGGTGATCATATTCCTAACCGTGTGCGGTGCCCCCTTCCACCATAGTCCTCGATAATATTGTAGCGGTGCTTAGGCGAAGCCCTACGACGGTAGTACATCAAGATCGTCACCACGCCGTCGTGCTGACGAAACTCTTCCCCGACACTTTGCTGAGTCGGAGTCCGGGGATCGTCATCGAGCTGAACGTGTGCTAGAACTCGGAGGTGCCATAGTTTTGGTGCTTGATCGGTCGGGCCGTGAAGACGTACGATTACATCAACCGCGTTGTGCTAACGCTTCCGCTGTCGGTCTACAAGGGTACGCAGATCACACTCTCCCCTCTCATTGCTATGCATCACCATGATCTTGCGTGTGCGTAGGAATTTTTTTGAAATTACTACGTTCCCCAACAGTGGTATCAGAGCCTAGGTTTTATGTGTTGATGTTATATGCACGAGTAGAACACAAGTGAGTTGTGGGCGATATAAGTCATACTCCTTACCAGCATGTCATACTTTGGTTCGGCGGTATTGTTGGACGAAGCGGCCCGGACCGACATTACGCGTATGCTTACGCGAGACCGGTTCTCCCGACGTGCTTTGCACAAAGGTGGCTAGCGGGTGACAGTTTCTCCAACTTTAGTTGAACCGAGTGTGGCTACGCCCGGTCCTTGCGAAGGTTAAAACAGCACCAACTTGACAAACTATCATTGTGGTTTTGATGCGTAGGTAAGATTGGTTCTTGCTTAAGCCCGTAGAAGCCACGTAAAACTTGCAACAACAAAGTAGAGGACGTCTAACTTGTTTCTGCAGGGCATGTTGTGATGTGATATGGTCAAGACATGATGCTAAATTTTATTGTATGAGATGATCATGTTTTGTAACCGAGTTATCGGCAACTGGCAGGAGCCATATGGCTGTCGCTTTATTGTATGCAATGCAATCGCGTTGTAATGCTTTACTTTATCACTAAGCGGTAGCGATAATCGTGGAAGCATAAGATTGGCGAGACGACAACGATGCTACGATGGAGATCAAGGTGTCGCGCCGGTGACGATGGTGATCATGACGGTACTTCGGAGATGGAGATCACAAGTGCAAGATGATGATGGCCATATCATATCATATCACTTATCTTTGTTTGACAGTAGCATTTTAAGATGATCTCTCACTAATTATCAAGAAGTGTTCTTCCTGAGTATGCACCGTTGCGAAAGTTCTTCGTGCTGAGACACCACGTGATGATCGGGTGTGATAGGCTCTATGTTCAAATACAACGGGTGCAAAACAGTTGCACACGCGGAATACTCAGGTTATACTTGACAAGCCAAGCATATACAGATATGGCCTCGGAACACGGAGACCGAAAGGTCGAGCGTGAATCATATAGTAGATATGATCAACATAGTGATGTTCACCAATGAAACTACTCCATCTCACGTGATGATCGGACATGGTTTAGTTGATTTGGATCACGTGATCACTTAGAGGATTAGAGGGATGTCTATCTAAGTGGGAGTTCTTAAGTAATATGATTAATTGAACTTAAATTTATTATGAACTTAGTCCTGGTAGTATTTTGCAAATTATGTTGTAGATCAATAGCTCGCGTTGTTGCTTTCATATGTTTATTTTGATATGTTCCTAGAGAAAATTGTGTTGAAAGATATTAGTAGCAATGATGCGGATTGGATCTGTGATCTGAGGTTTATCCTCATTGCTGCACAGAAGAATTATGTCCTTGATGCACCGCTAAGTGACAGACCTATTGCAGGAGCAGATGCAGACGTTATGAACGTTTGGCTAGCTCAATATGATGACTACTTGATAGTTTAGTGCACCATGCTTAACGGCTTAGAATCGGGACTTCAAAGACGTTTTGAACGTCATGGACCATATGAGATGTTCCAGGAGTTGAAGTTAATATTTCAAGCAAATACCCGAGTTGAGAGATATGAAGTCTCCAACAAGTTCTATAGCTAAAAGATGGAGGAGAATTGCTCAACTAGTGAGCATGTGGTCAGATTGTCTGGGTACTACAATCGCTTGAATCAAGTGGGAGTTAATCTTCTAGATAAAATAGTGATTGACAGAATTCTCTAGTCACCATCACCAAGTTAGTAGAACTTCGTGATGAACTATGATATGCAAGGGATAACGTAAACGATTCCCAAGCTCTTCGTAATGCTGAAATTAACGAAGGTAGAAATCAAGAAAAACATCAAGTGTTGATGGTTGACGAGACCACTAGTTTCAAGAAAAGGGCAAAGGGAAGAAGGGGAACTTCAAGAAGAACGGCAAGCGAGTTGCTGCTCAAGTGAAGAAGCTCAAGTCTGGTCCCAAGCCTGAGACTAAGTGCTTCTACTACAAAGGGACTAGTCACTAGAAGCGGAACTACCCAAGTATTTGGTGGATAAGAAAGGATGGCAAAGTAAACAAAGGTATATTTGATATACATGTTATTGATGTGTACTTTACTAGTGTTCATAGCAACCCCTCAGTATTTGGTACTAGTTCAGTTGCTAAGATTAGTAACTTTAATGGGAGTTGCAGAATGAACAGAGACTAGTTAAGGGTAAGGTGACGATGTGTGTTTGAAGTAGTTCCAAGATTGATATGATCATCATCGCACACTCCCTATACTTTCGGGATTAGTGTTGAACCTAAATAAGTGTTATTTGGTGTTTGCGTTGAGCATAAATATGATTTGATCATGTTTATTGCAATACGGTTATTCATTTAAGTAAGAGAATAAATTGTTGCTCTGTTTACATGAATAAAACCTTATATGGTTACACACCCAATGAAAATGGTTCGTTGGATCTCGATCGTAGTGATACACATATTCATATGAAACCAAAAGATGCAAAGTTAATAATGATAGTGCAACTTATTTGTGGCACTGCCGTTTAGGTCATATTGGTGTAAAGCGCATGAAGAAACTCCATGCTAATGGGTTTTTCGAATCACTTGATTATGAATCACTTGATGCTTGCGAACCATGCCTCATGGGCAAGATGACTAAAACGCCGTTCTCCGGAACAATGGAGCGAGCAACTGACTTATTGGAAATAATACATACTGATGTATGCGATCCGATGAGTGTTGAGGCTCGCGGCGGGTATCGTTATTTTCTGACCTTCACAGATGATTTAAGTAGATATGGGTATATCTACTTGTTGAAACATAAGTCTGAAACATTTGAACAGTTCAAAGAATTTCAGAGTGAAGTGGAAAATCATCGTGACAAGAAGATAAGGTTTCCACGATCTGATCGCAGAGACGAATATTTGAGTTACGAGTTTGGTCTTCAATTAAAACAATATGGAATAGTTTCACAAATTCATGCCACCTGGAACACCACAGCATAATGGTGTGTCCGAACGTCATAACCGTACTTTATTGGATATAGTGCAATCTATGATGTTTCTTACCGATTTACCACTATAGTTTTGGGGTTATGCATTAGAGACAGCCGCATTCACGTTAAAAAGGGCACCATCTAAGTCCGTTGAGACGACACAATCTGAACTGTGGTTTGGCAAAAAACCAAAGTTGTCGTTTCTTAAAGTTTGGGATTGTGATGCTTATATGAAAAAATTTCATCCTGATAAGCTCAAACCCAAATCGGAGAAATATGTCTTCATAGGATACCCAAAGGAGACTGTTGGGTACACCTTCTATCACAGATCCGAAGGCAAGACATTCATTGCTAAGAATGGATCCTTTCTAGAGAAGGAGTTTCTCTTGAAAGAAGTGAGTGGGAGGAAAGTAGACCTTGATAAGGTAATTGTACCTTCTCCCTTATTGGAAAGTAGTTCATCACAGAAATCTGTTCCTGTGACTACTACACCAATTAGTGAGGAAGCTAATGATGATGATCATGTAACTTCAGATCAAGTTACTACCGAATCTCGTAGGTAAACCAGAGTGAGATCCGCACCAGAGTGGTACGGTAATCCTGTTCTGGAAGTCATGTTACTAGACCATGGCGAACTTGCGAACTATGAGGAAGCGATGATGAGCCCAGATTCCGCGAAATAGTTTGAGGCCATGAAATCTGAGATGAGATCCATGTATGAGAACAAAGTATGGACTTTGATTGACTTGGCCAATGATCGGCGAGCCATTGAGATTAAATGGATCTTCAAGAGGAAGACGGACGCTGATAGTAGTGTTACTATCTACAAAGCTAGAATTGTCGCAAAAAGGTTTTCGACAAGTTCAAGGTGTTGACTACGATGAGAGTTTCTCACTCGTATCTATGCTTAAGTCTGTACGAATCATGTTAGCAATTGCCGCATTTTATGAAATCCGGCAAATGGATGTCAAAACTGCATTCCTGAATGGATTTCTGGAAGAAGAGTTGTATATGATGCAGCTGGAAGGTTTTGTCGATCCAAAAGGAGCTAACAAAGTGTGCAAGCTCCAGCGATCCATTTATGGACTGGTGCAAGCCTCTCGGAGTTGGAATAAACGCTTTGATAGTATGATCAAAGCATATAGTTTTATACAGACTTGCGGTGAAGCCTGTATTTACAAGAAAGTGAGTGGGAGCACTACAACATTTCTGATAAATATATGTGAATGACATATTGTTGATCAGAAATAATGTAGAATTATTCTGCAAAGTATAAAGGAGTGTTTTGAAAGAAGTTTTTCAAAGAAAGACCTCGGTAAAGCTGCTTACATATTATGCATCAAGATCTATAGAGATAGATCAAGACGCTTGATAAGTTTTTTCAATGAGTACATACCTTGACAATATTTTGAAGTAGTTCAAAAATGGAACAGTCAAGGAAAGAGTTCTTGGCTGTGTTACAAGGTGTGAAATTGAGTAAGACTCAAAGCCCGACCACGGCAGAAGATAGAAAGAGAATTAAAGTCATTCCCTATGCCTCAGCCATAGGTTCTATAAAGTATGCCATGCTGTGTACCAGATCTATTGTATACCCTAAACTGTGTTAAGCAAGGGAGTACAATAGTGATCTAAGAGTAGATTACTGGACAGCGGTCAAAATTATCCTTAGTGGAATAAGGAAATATTTCTCAATTATGGAGGTGACAAAAGGTTCATCGTAAAAAGTTACGTCGATGCAAGTTTTGACACAGATCTGGATGACTCTAAGTCTCGATCTAGATACATATTGAAAGTGGGAGCAATTAGATAGAGTAGCTCCGTGCAGAGCATTGTAGACATAGAATTCGCAAAATACTTACGGATCTGTATGTGACAGACCCGTTGACTAATATTATCTCACAAGCAAAACATGATCACACCTTAGTACTCTTTGGGTGTTAATCACATAAACGATGTGAACTAGATTATTGACTCTAGTAAACCCTTTGGGTATAGGTCACATGACGATGTGAACTATGGGTGTTAATCACATGGTGATGTGAACTATTAGTGTTGAATCACATGGCGATGTGAACTAGATTATTGACTCTAGTGCAAGTGGAAGACTGAAGGAAATATGCCCTAGAGGCAATAATAAAGTTATTATTTATTTCCTTATATCATGATAAATGTTTATTATTCATGCTAGAATTGTATTAACCGGAAACATAATACATGTGTGAATACATAGACAAACAGAGTGTCGCTAGTATGCCTCTACTTGACTAGCTCGTTAATCGAAGATGGTTATGTTTCCTGACCATGAACAAAAGAGTTGTTATTTGATTAACGGGATCACATCATTAGAAGAATGATGTGATTGACTTGACCCATTCCATTAGCTTAGCACTCGATCGTTTAGTATGTTGCTATTGCTTTCTTCATGACTTATACATGTTCCTATGACTATGAGATTATGCAACTCCCGTTTGCTGGAGGAACACTTTGTGTGCTACCAAATGTCACAACGTAACTGGGTGATTATAAAGGAGCTCTACAGGTGTATCCAAAGGTACATGTTGGGTTGGCGTATTTCGAGATTAGGATTTGTCACTCTGATTGTCGGAGAGGTATCTCTGGGCCCTCTCGGTACTGCACATCACATAAGCCTTGCAAGCATTGCAACTAATGAGTTAGTTGCGAGATGATGTATTATGAAACGAGTAAAGAGACTTGCCGGTAACGAGATTGAACTAGGTATTGAGATACCGACGATCGAATCTCGGGCAAGTAACATACCGATGACAAAGGGAACAACGTATGTTGTTATGCGGTCTGACCGATAAAATATCTTCGTAGAATATGTAGGAGCCAATATGAGCATCCAGGTTCCGCTATTGTTTATTGACCGGAGACGTGTCTCGGTCATGTCTACATTGTTCTCGAACCCGTAAGGTCCGCACGCTTAAGGTTTCGATGACATTTATATTATGAGTTTATGCATTTTGATGTACCGAAGTTTATTCGGAGTCCCGGATGTGATCACGGACATGACGAGGAGTCTTGAAATGGTCGAGACATAAAGATTGATATATTGGAAGCCTATATTTCGATATCGGAAGTGTTTCGGGTGAAATCGGGATTTTACCGGAGTACCGGGAGGTTACCGGAACCCCCCGAGAGGTATATGGGCCTTAGTGGGCTTTAGTGGAAGAGAGGAGAGGTGGCCAGGACTGGGACGCACGCCCCTCCCCCCTAGTCCGAATAGGACAAGGAGAGGGGGGCGGCGCCCCCCTTCCTTCTCTCTCTCCTCTTTCCCCCCTCCCGAATCCTATTCCAACTAGGAAAGGGGGGGAATCCTACTCCCGGTGGGAGTAGGACTCCTCCTGGCGCGCCAACCTCCTGGACGGTCGCACCCCCCCTTGATCCTTTATATACGGGGGTAGGTGGCACCCCTAGACACACAAGTTGATCCAGGTGATCATATTCCTAACCGTGTGCGGTGCCCCCTTCCACCATAGTCCTCGATAATATTGTAGCGGTGCTTAGGCGAAGCCCTGCGACGGTAGTACATCAAGATCGTCACCACGCCGTCATGCTGACGGAACTCTTCCCCGACACTTTGCTGGATCGGAGTCCGGGGATCGTCATCGAGCTGAACGTGTGCTAGAACTCGGAGGTGCCGTAGTTTCGGTGCTTGATCGGTCGGGCCGTGAAGACGTACGACTACATCAACCGCGTTGTGCTAACGCTTCCGCTGTCGGTCTACAAGGGTACGTATATCACACTCTCCCCTCTCATTGCTATGCATCACCATGATCTTGCGTGTGGGCAGGATTTTTTTTGAAATTACTACGTTCCCCAACAGTTCCACAGGATCAAAACCTGACTCACCTGTACACCACCTGTTCCCAAGGTTGTTCATTGCGCTTGACTTCGTATGTAATTCACGGACCACCTGTCTAGTGATCTATTCTGGCATGAGATGCAATACCTATGCCCATTGCTCTGAACCCCTTTCACACTCTGTTTCAGGCAACAAATGATTGCCTATCCGCTTGAAACTTCTTATTGTACCTTCGTATCTTATGCTGATTCATGGGTTAGCCCCAGATTGTTTCCCTCATAAGCATTCTGTCGTAACCGAGCTGGCCCTTACCTATTCGTAAGTACGTTGGAGTTCCCGAAGAAAAGGACGACTTCACCATGATGACCTGAAGCAAATAAATGAAGATATCATTGTAAGGGGTCAACCTCTTCGACAAGAGCAAGCCATGATGAGAAGACCCGCTAGATTCGTTACCAAACCTTCCCCCCTTTCACAACCTCTTAAATCTCGGGACGATATTTCTTGTAGTGGAGGAGAATTGTAACGCCCGGATATTTAAGCTATAGTAATCCTCTGCTAATGATGCCACATCACCACTGTTACTGTTGCTGATCTCGTTTAGATTCAAATTGGTTCAGTTTTCAAATTCAAATTGAAGTCAAACCTAAAGTTTTCAAACATGAAAACTAAAATATTCAAAGTGTGCCAAATATTCCATAACCAATTATGGTGGTGAGCCAACATTTTTGTAAAGTGTTTAAATCCCCTAAATTATTTAAAAACATGGTCCAAAAAAATTTAAATGCTTTTTCAATTATAAAAAAGTACAAACTATTTTACTTAAGTGCCAAATTTTTTTTGTGACAGAGGCTTATTTTGTAACTCTACTTGTTGAGCCACTTTTATATTTTGGTAAAACTATTTTGCTAGCTAAAGTAAAATAAATAGAGGTTTTAAAAAGGAAAAACCTAAAGAGATGAAAAGGAGGAAAAGAGACACGGTCCCCTGCCCCTGGGCCTTATTCCCCCAGCCGGCCCAGCGACCCAGCTCCCCCTCCTGCATCGTCTTCACTATGCGGGCGACCGAGCACCCGCCCCGTGGTCGCCGCCCGACCGGATCACCGTTCCCGCACCGTGGCAGCGCCTAGATAAGGACGAGCCCCCTTGGCCTCGTCAGCCCCCCTTCCTCCCAGAGATATTTTCTTCCCTCTCCTCCTCCCAGGTCGCTATCTCTCTCCCAGATCCACAACGACCGCACCACCGTCACCATGGCCGTCATCGATTCATGCGCCCACTATCAACCCCGGGCCCTAGGACCTTGGCCATAAGAACTGGCACCGTCTGCTACATCGTCTACGCCCACTAGGTTGAGTTGGGATCCCCAACGACGAGCGCGTCATCGTCATCTTCTTCCTCTGCCCGTCGGCGATCTCCTCCGACTCCGGCTGCCCTGCTGCTACTAAGCTTCCGCCAGGCCCCCTTGTGCCCCACCTCTTTTCCCTCTGTTAGCTAGCTCCCTCGCCCCTTCTAGCGTTGGCCCCCGTCACGCCCGAAGCTGTCACCGCAGTTTTCTTCGATGTCGCGGCCACCGAAGCCTAGCTCGCACCCGTTGCCTGTCGTCGTGCTCCCGGACGCCAGGGTGGCGCATGCATGCCCCAGTTCGACTCAGAGGAGTCTCTAGGCTCGATCCCGAGGCCTCCATGCCGCAGTCGCCCGCGTCGCACCCCGCTGCTCCGCAATGCCGACGCTCGTCGGTCGTCTCCTCCGCCCTGACCGTGTTATGCAGCTCCGGCGTCTGAGCAGACCCGCGCCCGCCTGCTGGCCTTCACGAGGCCTCACCACTGCCTCCCGGCTCGCCTCCGCCCAGCGCTGCTACTGCTCCAACGCTGCCCCGCACGACGCTCGATAACCCGCCACACGCGCATCACCACGCCCACGCGTGGCCCTGCCGCCTGCAGCTGCATGCTGCGCTGCGGCCTACAACAGCCGCAGCTGCCCGACGACATCGCTACCGCACCTGCTCTGCTCCGTGGCACGCACTACATCCACCGCTGCTGCACGCTGTCGCGCCATGCTGCGCGTCACCGTGGCCGCGTGCTACCGCTGCTCTACTTGTGGCTACTGCTACGCCTCGCCCGCTTGCTCCAGCCGCTACTTGCTATACTTGCTGGATCCGGCTTGCCTGCTCCCTTTCCATGCTCCCATCCGTGCTCCCACCTCATCCTATGGCTGTCCTTTTTCCTTTTTCCTTTCTAATATAATCATCTCCCCCCCTAATTTTAAGGGGGTGGGGCCGGGCCTTATTTTGGTCCAATCAAATCAAGCCACGTATGCGGGAGCACGGATGGGCGCACGTGAGGGAAGCAGGTAAGTCTCGTCCATACTTGCTAGTACTGTAGCTAATGCTTGCTAGCTTTTTAATTTATACATCGAGTAACCCCTTTGACAGCCCCTAAACTGCGGCTAAACAACTACTAATCGGACTAAAAAAATTATGGGGAGATAGTACACTTGACATGGTCCAAATGTTTCCATTGGACCATGTCATTTTGATGCATGGCTTAATTCCTATGAAAATCACAAAATGCTATCTTTTCTCAACAGAAAATAGAACTAATCACTAGCACTATGTGTGTGCATGTGTATCCTGTGTGTGTGGTGGCCGGCCAGCTCTCCGGTAGCTAATTAGTATTCCTACTAGTTAGTCTAATCAGTGGTTAGGTTTAGTGCAAATGAAAGGTGGACCCCCCTCTAAATATCCACTTAAAAGGAATTACAAGATATGTGTGAATGACACCTAGGCCCCATCTACAGTTTTGACCAGTCAATAGTCAAACAGTTGACTGTTGACTGCACTGTTAACTGAGTCAAAAGGGACCCCTGCACCCACTGTCAACCTCCGATGGCCCTGCTGTGTGCACTCTGCTGGGTGCATATAGCATTTTGCTATTATTACCAATTTGTTAATAAATTTAGTAAATGCAATAAAACTTTGGAAAATCATATAAAATAAACCGTAGCTCACATGAAAATACTTTCTACATGAAAGTTGCTCAGAACGATGAGGCGAATCCGATTACGCAACCCGTTCGGCTGACACGCATCCCTAGCCTAGCGAACACGCAACTTTCCCCCTCAGGCTCCTCTGCCCGAAAACGCGAAACACCGGGGATAATTTCCCGGATGTTCCCCCCTTCACCGGTAACACCTTGTACCGCGTTAGGGCACAACTAACATCACACTTTGCCATGTCATGCATCGTCATGCATTTGTTTGCATTATATTTATTGTTTCTTCCCCCTCTTCTCTCGCTAGACACCGAGATCGATGCCACTGCTACCCATTACGACTACGGTGTTGACGACCCCTCTCTCTTGCCAGAGCAACCAGGCAAGCCCCCCCCCCCCTTGATCACCAGATATTGCCTACTCTACTCTCTATACTGCTTGCATTAGAGTAGTGTAGCATGTTACTGCTTTCCATTAATCCTATCCTGATGCATAGCCTGTCCTTGCTACTACTGTTGTTACCTTTACCTGCAATCCTAATGCTTAGTATAGGATGCTAGTTTATCATCAGTGGCCCTACATTCTTGTCCGTCTACCATGCTATACTATCGGGTCGTGATCACTCGGGAGGTGATCACGGGTATATACTATTTACTTTATACATGATACATGTGATGACTAAAAGACGGGTCAGCTCATAGGAGTACCCGCGAGTGGATCTTTGTGGCGAAGCGACAGGGCAGGTTGAGACCACCTAGGAGAGAGGTGGGCCTGGCCCTGGTCGGCGTTCGTGGTTATCTCAAGATAACACGTTTAACGAGATCTTGGTATTTGATCTGAGTCTGGCCACTGGCCTATACGCGCTAACCATCTATGCGAGGACAGTTATGGGCACTCGACGTCGTGGTATCAGCCGAAGCCTTCGTGACGTCAGCGACTGAGTGGCGCGCGCCGGATTGGACCGTAAGCCTGCTCTTGTATTAAGGGGGCTAGTTCTGCTTCCAGCCGCGTTCGCAACATGCAGGTGTGCAAAGGGCGATGGGCCCAGACCCCTGCGCCATAGGATTTAGACCGGCGTGCTGGCCTCTTTGTTGTGCCTAGGTAGGGCTGCGACGTGTTGACCTTCCGAGGCCGGGCATGACCCAGAAAAGTGTGTCCGGCCAAATGGGATCGAGTGTGTTGGGTTATGTGGTGCACCCCGGGAGGGAAGTTAAACTATTCGAATAGCCATGATCTTCGGTAACAGGACGACCTGGAGTTGTACCTTGACCTTATGACAACTAGAACCGGATACTTAATAAAACACACCCTTCCAAGTGCCAGATACAACCGGTGATCGCTCTCTCATAGGGCGATGAGGGGAGGATCATCGGTTAGGGTTATGCTATGCGATGCTACCTGGAGGACTTCAGTCTACTCTCTTCTACATGCTGCAAGATGGAGGTGGCCAGAAGCGTAGTCTGCGACAGGATTAGCTATCCCCCTCTTATTCTGGCTTTCTGCAGTTTAGTCCACCGATATGGCCCTTTACACATTTATCCATGCATATGTAGTGTAGCTCCTTGCTTGCGAGTACTTTGGACGAGTACTCACGGTTGCTTTCTCCCTCTTTTCCCCCTATCCCTTCTACCTGGTTGTCGCAACCAGATGTTGGAGCCCAGGATCCAGACGCCACCGTCGACGATGACTCCTACTACACCGGAGGTGCCTACTACTACGTGCTGCCCGCTGACGACGACCAGGAGTAGTTAGGAGGATCCCAGGCAGGAGGCCTGCGCCTCTTTCGATCTGTATCCCAGTTTGTGCTAGCCTTCTTAAGGCAAACTTGTTTAACTTATGTCTGTACTCAGATATTGTTGCTTCCGCTGACTTGTCTATGATCGAGCTCTTGTATTCGAGCCCTCGAGGCCCCTGGCTTGTAATATGATGCTTGTATGACTTATTTTATTTGTAGAGTTGTGTTGTGATATCTTCCCTTGAGTCCTTGATCTTGATCGTACACATTTGCGTGCATGATTAGTGTACGGTCAAATCGGGGGCGTCACAGCTATCCCCGACAAGGGGGAAGCTAGTAGTGAAAAGGCTCATTCTTCTAGTGGTAAGAATGGCACCGGCATCTTTGCCCATGTGGAACCACCACTTGTTTATGGTGGACCGGTTCCTTCCACTCATTTGAATCATGCCGGTCCTCCCCCTAAGATTGTGAAAAATGAGGACTTTGATTCTTGGGTTTACCGCTTTAAACGTCATTTAAATCATGTGAACACTAACCTTTGGAGAATCATTGAAGAAGGTTTCTATCCACATGATCCAAGCAACTTCACTCCTCGAGAAGCCGCGGACAATCAATTCAATGAGAATGCTCTCTTCATCATTCAAGATGCAATTCCACCCGAAGACCTACCTCATCTTTGTCCCTTCGCCTTGGCCAAAGATGCATGGCATTGTGTTGTCTCTCTCTACCGGGGAAGCGCAAGCATTCAACGCTCCAACTATGAAGTGGTACAAGATGAGGTCGATGAATTTGCAATGAAAGAAGATGAAGAACCTCGTGAGCTTTATCGGAGAGTAACCAAACTCGCGGTCTCACTACGAGATCACGGGAGCAAGGACATGTATGACAATTGGATCAAGCGAAAATTCCTTAAGGCAATGATGCCCTATCACAAGGCCATGTCCTCCGTCATTCGTCAAAGACCGGACTTCCACACTTTGACCTCAAGCGAAGTGTTGGATGAGTTTGTGGCCATGGACATTTTGGACAAGACCGACGACAATGCGGTGCTTCATTCTCAAAGGGCAAAGAGGCCCAACCTTGCATTGAAGGCCAAGCTCACCGTTGAAGAAGAAGAAGAGGAAGAAGAGGAGAGCAACCCCGAAGATACGAAGTATGCATATCATGAACACATGGCACTTGCTTCAAGGCAATTTTGGAGCAAGAAAAACTCGAGGCCAAACTTTAGCAAAAACAACTCAAGTGGCACGAAGAGCAAGCAACGTGTAAGGACTTGCTACAATTGCGGCAACGTGAGTAATTTTGTTGCGGAATGCCCATATGAGAAGAGGAAAGACAATGGTGGCAAGCTCATCCGAAAGGACAAGGCCAAGTCGTTCCCCAACAAGAGCAACTTCACCAAGAAGACTCCTCCCAAGGCATTGTTGGTACAAGAAGAGTACAATGAGGATGACGATGATGATGGAAGTGATGAGTCGGTTGCCATGGACTCCGTTGCCATTGCGACGACTCCACGGGTATCTCTCTTCGACTCACCCAATGAGAGCATCACCGCTAAGTGCCTCATGGCTAAAGCCACCAACAAGGTAACCTCCAACATCAAAACTACCATCATTAATCATCCTTCTCCGGCGGATAGCATTAATGAACTTGATGAAGATAATGTGGAGGCTAATGAGTTTGAGGCCTTTATGGGCAAACTCAAGGGAAAATCCAAGAAGCACTTTGTTGCTCTCTTGGAACAACTTGGTGAAGCCAATGACATGATCGAGGCTCACGAAAACACCATCACTAAGATGGAAGGGCATAGTCGTGACTATGCCGATGAGATTTCGGATCTTTCCAATGCTCTTGAGGAAGAGCGTGGTCTTCGTTTGGCTCTTGAGGAGTCACACAACGTTGATCATGCTAAGTTAAAGAAATATTATGATCATGTCCTCATTGTTTCTCGTGTGCTAAATTCCGAGAAGGCCAAACTTGGGGTTGATCTTGCTAGACTCAAAGAGGAGTTTGATATACTTGACAAGGCCCACAAGGCCTTGAAGGGTATTCACACTAGTCTCAAGGAGTCTCATGATCAACTCCAAGTGAAGCTAACTAAGGAGAAAGCGACTTTTCCTCATATGGTTTTAATTGACAATGCAAATGCTACTAACCCGTGTTGTGAGCATATACATCTTGTTGAGGAAAATGCTAAATTGAAGGAGCAACTTGAGAGAGGTCTTGCGACTTTCATACAAGGCAAGAAGAACCTCAATGATCTCTTGATCAACCAAAGGGGAGTTGTGGCCAAGGAAGGGTTGGGTACGTGCCCGACTCCAAGAACAAGAAGAAGAATGACAAGACCAAAAGACCTCCTCCTCTCATGCAAACCTTTGTGAAGGAGGGAGAGAGTGCCTCCGAGGAGAAGAAAAAGAACACTGCAAAGGGCGGCAATGTCAAGAAGGGCAATGCCACCCCTCCCAACAAAGCCGGCGATTTTAACCCTTCTTATGTGTTATGCCGTGCTAGTGATGGGCATGTTTATGCCAAATTTGTTGGTTCTCTTCATGAGTACATTGAATGGTCTATTTGGGTTCCAAAGACCCTTGTTACTAACATCAAAGGACCCATTACAAAATGGGTACCTAAAACCAAGCATTGATCTCTTGTAGGTGTTTGCTTCCGGTGGTGGATCATGGTTGCTCGATAGCGGAGCTACAAATCATATGACCGGAATCAAGGACTTGGTGGTGGACGTGCACAAGGTTCCATCTATGCCCACCAATGTCGAGTGGGCTGACGCCTCATCTTCTAAGGTATTGGGACTTGGCAAGGTGGTCATCTCTCATGATCTCACGATCGAGAAGGTCATGCTTGTTGAGTCCCTTGCATACAATTTACTTTCGGTTTGTCAACTTGCAATCATGGGCTTTGCCACTTTTTTTGATATCGATACCGTGGCCCTCTTGTGGAGCAAGACTCTTAAAGTAGCTTTTGTTGGCATGTCGAGAACGGTCTATACGTGATTAAATTTTTGGAGCGACCCACTAAGATCGCGATGTGCCTAATGGCTAAAGTTGATGTGGGATGGCTTTGGCATCACCGTTTAGCCCATGTCAATATGAGATCTTTGCAAAGTCTCCTCAAGGGGGACCATGTCCGTGGACTAACGAATGCTAGTTTTGCTAAAGATCGTGCTTACAGTGCCTGTATCGAAGGAAAGCTACATGAGAAGGCTCACCCTCCCACGACTATCATTTATTTGAAGAGGCCTTTGGAGCTCCTTCACATGGATCTCTTTGGTCCTCCATCCTTCGATAGTCTAGGAGGTAGGAAGTATTGCTTGGTGATTGTGGATGACTACTCAAGGTACACGTAGGTGTATTTCTTCAAGAGGAAGAGCGAGACCCAACAAACCGTCATTGACTTTGCAAATGAAGCACAATGTCAACACAATGCAAAGATCTTGACAATAAGAAGTGACAACGGCACCAAGTTCAAGAACTACACCTTGGATGAATTTCTTAGTGATGAGGGAATCAAGCATCAATATTCCACACCATACACCCCTCAACAAAACGGTGTTGCGGAGAGGAAGAACCGGACGTTCATGGATGCGAGAAGGACCATGATGGCAGAGTTCAAGTCTTCGTACAACTTTTGGGCCGAAGCCATCAACACCGCGTGTCATGCATCCAATCGGCTCTACCTTCGCAAGGGCTTGAACAAGACTCCATATGAGATACTCACCGGTAACAAGCCCAATCTCAAGTACTTCCGGGTATTCGGGTGTAAGTGTTTCATTCTCAAGAAAGGTGTTCGGTTGTCTAAATTTGAGGCTAGAGCTTATGAGGGCATATTTGTTGGTTATGCTACAAAACTCTCATGCTTACCTTGTCCTCAATAAATCCATGGGACTTATTGAGGAGACGTGTAACGTGGAGTTTGATGAGAATAACGGCTCCCAAGTGGAGCAAAGTGGCACTTGTGATGTAGGTGATGAAATTCCTCCCCAAGCCATAAGAAGAATGGGTGTTGGCTTTATCCTACCCATTGAGGAACCCCTTGTGGCCGAAGGAGAAGGACAAAGCTCCACTCAAGTGGAGCCATCACCAACCCAAGGCCCACACGCTTCCGAAGAACAACATGAAGGCCCTCATCCTCAAGAACATGACCAAGGGCAAGATCACACTCAAGACAGTGTTGACACATCAAGTGATGCCCAAGGTCAAGTTCTCTCCTCCGAGCAAGTTCAAGAACAAGAACAAGCCCAAGACTACGCTCAAGATGATCAAGTGACCAATCCTCATCTCACCCCCGAGGAGGAATTAGAGCGCCGTGCCGCCAAGGTTGCTTCCAAGCTCTCCACCAAGGATCATCTCATGACGAATGTGCTTGGAAGCTTAAGAAAGGGGGTAAGCACTCGTAGACAATTAGCAAATTATTGTGAGCATCACGCGTTTGTCTCTTGTGTGGAACCCCACAAGGTCTATGAAGCGCTAGAAGATCCGGATTGGCTCAATGCCATGCATGAAGAACTCAACAACTTCGAGCGCAACAAAGTGTGGAGATTGGTGCCAAGACCGACCGGGAATCACAATGTCATAGGAACCAAGTGGATATTTAAGAACAAGCAAGATGCCCATGGGATTATCATTCGCAACAAGGCTCGTTTGGTAGCACAAGGCTACTCCCATGCCGAGGGTATCGACTACGGTGAAACCTTTGCTCCCGTTGCTCGTCTTGAATCTATTCACATGTTGATTGCATATGCTTATCATCATAACTTTAAGTTACAACAAATGGATGTGAAGAGTGCTTTTCTTAATGGTCCTATTAATGAGTTGGTTTACGTCAAGCAACCCCCCGGGTTTGAGGATCCCTACTTTCCTGATCATGTGTATCAACTTGATAAGGCACTCTATGGCCTTAGACAAGCCCCACGTGCGTGGTATGACCACCTTACCGAGTTGTTACAAGACCGTGGTTTTGAAGTTGGGCTAATCAACCCCACTCTTTTTACTAAGAAGGTCAAAGGGGAGTTGTTTGTGTGCCAATTATACGTTGATGATATTATCTTTGGTTCTCCTAACAAATCTTTCAATGAGGAATTTGCCGCTCTCATGACCTCAAAGTTCGAGATGTCCTCCATGGGAGAGTTGAAGTTCTTTCTAGGGTTTGAAGTGAAGCAAAGAAGAGAAGGAACCTTCATCAATCAATCCAAATACACTCAAGACATGCTCAGGAGATTCAAGCTAAGTGACGTCAAGCCGGCTTCCACTCCAATGCCCACTAAGTGCCAACTTGACTTAGATCCCAATGTAAAGTGGTGGATCAAAAGGTATATCGTTCCATGATTGGATCCTTGCTTTACCTTTGTGCATCTAGACCGGACATCATGTTGAGTGTGGGAATTTGTGCACGGTTTCAAGCCGCACCTAAGGAAAGTCACTATGTGGCGGTCAAACGAATCTTTCGATATTTGGCTCATACCCCAAACTTTGGCTTATGGTACCCAAGAGGATCAAACTTCAAGCTTGTAGGGTACTCGGATTCCGATTGGGCAGGAGACAAAGTGGATAGGAAGTCCACTTCCGGAGGGTGCCAATTCCTTGGTTGCTCTTTGGTAAGTTGGTCTTCCAAAAAGCAAACTTGTGTGTCTCTCTCGTCCACTGAGGCAGAGTATGTTGCCGCCGGTAGTTGTTGTGCACAACTCCTATGGATGAGGCAAACTTTAAAGGATTATGGTGTCACTTGTGACAAAGTGCCTCTTTGGTGTGACAATTAAAGTGCCATTAAGATCTCTCTCAAACCGGTGCAACACTTCAAGACAAAGCATATTGAGATTCGATATCACTTCATCTGGGATCACATTAGGCGAGGAGAGATCGAGCTCAACTATGTCAACACTCATGACAACCTTGCAGATATTTTCACGAAGCCCTTGGATGAAGCAAGATTTTGCGAGTTAAGGCATGAGCTAAATATCATTGATTCGAGCAATGTGGCTTGAAACCTTGCACACCCCACCATGCTCAATTTGCTGTCTAGTTTAGGTATAGGCACGGACATAGGGGGAGTGTTGTTCTCTCAATGAACTCTCCCTCCCCCCATTATGCATAAATTGATCAAGTCTTTCACTTTAGCCATTGTTGATGGTACTTGTGTTTCAAAGACGAGTTTTGGTCATGGGCCCAAGGTTAAAATCTTTGCGGCGCCATACCTCTTGACTCAAACGTAGGTGGCCTCGGCCACCGCCCTCTTTTGAAGAGGTGTGTCTTGGCCGTGTGCTGGTGTGCTCTCTTTTCTTGCCGTTCTTGTCTTTTCTTCGAGCAAAAGCCATGTTGTTTGGTTGCCGCAGCATGCTGGGCGGTACTACCACTGGTGGTGCGCGGTACTACCGCTCATAAGCGGTAGTACCGCCCCCAGCATGGTACTACCGCCGAGGGACGGGACCAGGGGGTTATATCGGGGTAGGGGGAGGTTTCTTCTCCCCCATACCCATTCGCTTCGCCCCCTCTTTCCTCTTCCTCTCTCCAGCCTCAACTCACCGCGATAGGGCTCCGGCGGATCTCCATCTATGGGGCATCCCTCTCCATTTCCTTTGGTGGAGTCGATCCCCACCCCGTTCTCTTGCCATGGATGCCGGTATTGCCCCCGTTCCTTGTCTCCTTTTGTCTCATTTTCAGATCTTGTTTCTTAGGGGCAATGGTGGTAGAATCTCTAGATTTTTGGCTAAATCTAGGCTTGAGTTGGTTGGATAAGGCAACTAGACTATCTCAATTAGAGTTTGGTAGGAATATTTTTGAATTTGGCAGGCCGGTAGTGCCGGATCTGACCACGGTAGTAGGAAACCGCTGTTTCTTTGCCTCGTGCTGTAGGAAACTGCTATTTCTCTGCCTCGAGCAGTACTACCGCTCTCGTTGGAGCGGTACTACCGCTTGACCTCGAGCGGTACTGCCGCTCTCTTTGCGGCGGTACTACCGCTTGGGCGGTACTACCGCGAGCATGTCACGGTACTACCGCTGCATGCCAAATTCCTTCATATTCCTGCCTTACCTTGATCCTTTTTTTGTGTTTGTTGGCTTATGCTCGTTCTTTCTGGTTGTTTTGCGTGTTCTTGTGTTTGGCTCCAGGTGATGACCATTCTGAGCATCAAGCTCGCCGTATCAACCCCGGGCGTGCAACATCAAAACGCTACCGCACCTCTGAGCCAGCCGGTGGTTCCTCGAGCACCCAACCGCCTCCAGCAAGTGCATCCGCAAGTGTTCCTCCACCTCCTCAGCAATCGAAGAGATCCGCTAACAAGCCAAAGGGGAAGACTATGACTGAGATGACCAACAAGGAGTTTTGGGAAAAGCGTCGCCGCAATCCCTATGAGGTGGACCAAGAACCCACTTTGGTCAACCGCCCGTTCTGGAACCGATTTCAGTTTGCCATCTATTTTGATGTGATCAAGGCCAAGAAGAATCTCTTTGTTGATGTTCGCTCCATTAACACTGATGCTATGGAGAAGGACCCGGAGTACTTTGGCGAAGCCCTTCAGATGTGCACTCAGCTGAACATTCTCAGGATCATGCAATTCAACAAGGATTTCGATGCAGATTTGGTGGCCCAATTCTTTGACACCATTCATCTTGGGACATATGTCGACAGAACTCTGACATGGATGACCAATGGCAAGCTGCTTTCTGTCAAGTGGAAGGCTTTCATGGAGTTACTTGATGTGGTGGATCACGGGCTTGAGACTCCAGTCAGTTTCCGCCCTCACCGCAATGATACGTCCACCCACAAGCAAGCCCTTTGGCCCTACTGCACTGTGAAAGTTCACCCAGTGACTGAGAAGAAAACCTATGAGTTGTCTTTGTATCTGGACATTCTTCATCGTATCTTCCGTGAGACTCTCTTTCCTCGCATCGGGAATCTGGATATGGTCCACTCTTATCTCGTGGACATGCTTCTGTTCTGTCAGCATGAGAAGGAAGCAAACACTGGAGAGAGAGCCTGGATATTTCTCATGTCATGTGGTCTGAACTTCTCTCTACCATGTCTGAGCGCAAGTGCCCGATATATGGTCCATTCATCATGAGGCTCATTGAGAGGGCATGGGCACATATGTATCCCAGAGTGTTGCTAGAAACTGGAGACTTGGTTTCTCATGAGATCAAGTGTCTGAGGAAGAAGGACAATTGGGTCACCCCAGCGCCTCAAACAGGGGGTCTGTCTGCTGCAGCTGCTGCCATGGGGACCGAGGGTGGGTCTGCCACTGATGATCACGAGGAGGACTTTGGGCCCTCTAGTACAGAACCGTCATGGGCACATAAGCTTAAACGCAAGATGAAGAAGCTCTTCTGCATGGAGTCTCATGGTCAGTACATGACTCATGTGGCGGAGAAGCATGCCAGGATACGCCACAAGGAGCTCATGCGTCAGATTGGAGCGACAGTTGCCAGTGGTTCTGAGGGTCAGATCACTGAAGAGGAGGAATGGATTCATCAGCATTGCCCTTGGACCGACTCCGATGCCGAGCAGTTTTCGACCCACGATGGAGATGCAGACGATCACGCTGAGATGTGATGTTCGAGATCCTCATCTTCCCATCACCTGGAGTCGTAGCGTCACTCTTTGCCCTTTTTGGTGTCTCGCTGCCAAAGGGGGAGACTGTGTAGGGATTTGTGTTGGTTCTTGTTGCCGTGTTTTGAGTGTGTGTGTCGTCTTGTGTTTTCTGTTATCTCGGTCTCTTTGTTTGGTTTGGTTTGGTGCCTGTGAGACCTAAGTTCTAGACATATGGTGTGAGACATATGCTCCCTATCGCTACCTTATTACTTATGTCTATTTAGTACTGTAGTTTATTATGAGTTGCATGCTTGTCCTGTTTTATACTCTTCTCTCATATATCTTGTGCTTAGAATTGTTGGACTATAAAATATAGGGGGAGTGTTGATCCGTATGTGTGTGTCTTGCTTTCCGAATGCTCCTCTAACTAGGTGCACACATTCTGGGGGAGACCGTCTATATTTCGTAGTTCTTAGTTTTCTTACATTTATTTCTTTTCCTTGCGCAAATCCCTAGTTGTCATCAATCCACCAAAAAGGGGGAGATTGTTACGGCATATCTCTCTCAAGGTAGTTTTGGTGATTGATGACAACATGTTTGCGGACTAATCATGTGCTTTGAATAGTTCACAGATTCACCCCTGGCACGAGACGTTTTCTTCCCTTCGGAGTGTCTTTCAAGACGGTGTAGCTCTTTCGTTTCTCTCTTGGTGGACTAGTTGCATAGAGGGCACCGTACTATCAAGAGGGGGTCCGCTGGGGTATTGCATGGGTGGAATCAACACGTACACATCAGCTTCTCACCCTCCGAGCTTGTCCATTCCATTGAAGAGATCTCTCCGCTTTTCTTTGTCCTGTCTGGGTCCCAGCGGTAGTACCACGCAACCCAGCCGTAGTACCGCTGAGGAGCCACAAGCGGTAGTACCACTCCATAGCGGTAGTACCGCCCGTGACTCCACAGCAGTAGTACCGCTGGGGTGCCTGGCACCACCGCCTCGTCCTCAGCCTCTTTGGAGAGATTCTCTCTCTCTTCAGTGTCCCAGCGGTAGTACCGCACTACCAGCGGTAGTACGGCCGAAGGGTCACAAGCGGCAGTTCCGCTCCACAGCGGTAGTACCGCCCATGACCCCGCTGCCGTAGTACCGCTGGGCTGTCTGGCTCCTACCGCCTCGACTCGAGGGGTCTTTTTCTCGTGTCGGGTTTTGCGGCACTAGTTGCGGTTGTAGAGGCGGTAGTACTGTTTCAGGAGCGGTAGTAACGCCCTAGCACCCCGGTAGTACCGTGGTGGGTCCTATTCCCTACTAGTCTCCTCTACGCAGTAGTGCCGCTAGCTGGTGCGGCAGTACCGCTGACCTAGCGGTAGTACCGCCCCCTCTTAGCGGTAGTACCGCCCTGTGCGGGGCTGGTTGGTGAGGGGCAATGGTTGGATTGTTGCCCCCACTATAAAAATGGGTCCCCTTCTTCCCTTTAACCTATCTCTTCCTCCTCAAGCTCCATTTATTGCTCAAGATCCATTAAATGCTCCAAGCTCCACTTTCGCCCGATCTATCTCTCTAGCCAGTCAAACTTGTTGATTTGCTCGGGAGTGGTTGAGAAGGCCCCGATCTACACTTCCACCAAGGGATTTTCGATTTCCCCACTCATCCCTAGCGGATCTTGTTACTCTTGGGTGTTTGAGCACCCTAGACGGTTGAGGTCACCATGGAGCCATAGTCCATTGTGGTGAAGCTTCGTGGTTTTGTTGGGAGCCTCCGATTAAGTTGTGGAGATTGCCCCAACCTTGTTTGTAAAGGTTCGGTTGCCGCCTTCAAGGGCATCAATAGTGGAATCATGACATCTCGCATTGTGTGAGGGCGTGAGGAGAATACGGTGGCCCTAGTGGCTTCTTGGGGAGCATTGTGCCTCCACACCGCTATAACAGAGACGTACTTCCCCTCAAAAGGAAGGAACTTCGGTAACACATCCTCGTCTTCACCGGATCCACTCTTGGTTATCTCTTACCTTTACTTGTGCAAGCTCTTTAGTGTTACTTCTCTTGCTTGCTTGTATGCTTGTTGTTATTGCATCATATAGGTTGCTCACCTAGTTGCACATCTAGACAACCTACTTTGATGCAAAGTTTAATTTGGTAAAGAAAAGTAAAAATTGGTAGTTGCCTATTCACCCCCCTCTAGTCAACCATATCGATCCTTTCAGCATCTAAGATGAAGGAGGACGCCATATTCTCATGTATGTAAGAATATCATGTGCTACCACACCTTAGATGCTTTGGTGATACAACCTCTTCGGAGCCTTTGAATTTGTGACCCAGCAACTCCTCGGTGGTTCGAATGTTTTTTTGCAGAAAACCCCCAAAGAGTTCGGCCACTGCTTAGAAGCACAAAGACTGTTCAGATGCCATTGGATCTCAGATCAAATGACCTCGAAGCTCGTATCACCGTAGCATCCAAGCTGCGAGAGCACCTGATGGGATAATATGAGGTGCTTCCGCACCATATATTCTATGGTGATACGAGTTCACGGAGATCTAACGGCTCACAGTAGGAGGTTTGAATGTTTTTGCAATATACGCCTGAGAGAGTTTGGGAATTGCGCAGAAAGTACAAGTACTACACATGTGGCATCTGATCACAGATCATATGACCTAGATGCTCGTATCACCATAGCGGCTAATTAAGCTACGAGGAGCACCTAATATGAGCAACGGGGAGCCGTTGGATCCAAGATGCAGCGGCACACACGAGGCCTGAATGTTTTATTTGCAAAAAAACCTTGGAGAGTTTGGAAATTGCGCATAATTACAAAGACTACTCCCAAGCCATTGGATCTCAGTTCCAACAATGTAAAAACTCATATCACCATAGCATCTAAGCTGCAGGGTGGATGTGATATTCTATGCCGCTATCATTTTTGTTCGTAAACTTGAAAAATACGTGTAACTCGTGCCTTTACTTGTCTAACTGCGCAAAGTGTTTGTTCAAAAAAACCATCCTACACTGAAATATCGAAACAACACACGGGGGTCCCACTTGTCATTGATCAAATTTGGACCTTAAACCAACAAATCTGAAAGACAAGATTCGAACTGGCAACCTGGACTACAAAGCGTAAGTCGATAGCGTGAAACAACAACAGTTGTTGCCTTTGTCCCATAACTTGATTTTATACAATATTACATTGAGTAGAGTAGAGGGAGTGCCTCGTCAACACGTGCATGACCGTTGACTCACTTACTGGTGGGTCCCAAGTCTGCGATCTCTCTCTCCTCTACATCGTCTAACCTTTAGACGCACGGGCACACATGAAGAGCGGCGCTAGCTTGCCATGGTGTTATTATAACTAAAAAAGCTTGGAAAATAGAAGAATCGCCTAGAACAAGAGATGTTGTGGCTGGTCGAGACGGAGCTAACCACACCTATCCTCTGTGCCATGTTAGCATGATGTAGCTGTGTGGCTAGTGAGGTGTTTTCGACCGACTGGCTGGGTCCCGAGGTCGAACCATAGGTACTACGTCTGATACAGTATATTTTTACAAGCACATTTTTCCTTCGTGCCGAGACATGGCACACCCTATCGCGCGGTTTCGGGGTCCTCCCGGGTGGTGCATGCATATATTCTTCCTTGCCGAGACATGGTACGCCCTACCACGTGTTTTCTGGGTCCTCCTCGGTCATACCGCCAAAGCAAGTAAATGAGTCGTCAAATCACGAAATACCACCTTTCCTGCCGAGTACATCAGTGAAGCACAGTGGCTAGCTAGTTGGGCTAGTGCGACCGATTAGCGAGGCCGCCGCCACATTTGTTTTTTCACCTCTTTTTTATCTCCTTGCCGGCAAGTAAATTTAAATACCCACCGAGGCGTTGATGTGGTGTTTGGGTGTGGCATGATTTTTAATTGTTTGATTGACGGGAGAGGTGCGGTAGGATTTTTATTTTTTTAATGGACGGGAGCAGGCGCGGCAGCAATTAGTCAAGATGACTCCGCCTGTAAAACCCACTGCTCCCTGATCTGAGAAGTCGTTGACTGGTGTTTTCCCATGGTGAAAACCAAAAGATTCCCTGCTCCTCGGCTGGCTCCCTCCGCCTTCCCGTAGATTGCATTGCCTTCCAGCCATTTCGCCCCTTTGCTTCCTCTCCCCATTGCTTCTACTTGGTGCCATGGCGGCGCAGCAGATCACGAAGTCTGAGGTGAGGCGCCTGACACATGAGCTCCAGGCCAAGGATGCAGAGCTCAGGGTGAAGGATGTGGAGTTCCATGAGCTCAAGGAGGAGAGGAGTGCCATGCTCCTCCGTTATGTGCGGGAGTTCACGGAGCTTCAAAAGCAGTAGGCGTCCACCACAAAGATGCTCGAGGCGTCGGCGGCGTTGCTGCAGAAAGCGGGAGATGCGATAGGCCGTCAGGGGAGCCGGCTAGAGCGCGAGCGGGCCGATTGTGACTATGTCTAGGATCGCCTCAGCCACTTGGTGGACCAAGTTGCCACACACGTGTTTTGGTTGCACGATGCCTACCGTCGTGCCAGCGCGACCATGATGGCCGTCGAGCTAAACCCGTTCGACCACCCCATCAACTTCAACGAGCTGCTGCTTCCTGACCTAGTCTCCTTCTTCACCTATATCTCTAAGGAGCTGAGCTGTCTCCGTGCGATGATGGGGGTGGACACCAACATCATGTGCCTTGAGAAGCAGAGGGACTTCGGTGGTGTTTAGGCGTCCTCTGCATGGGCATGTCCATGTCTCGGTGCGACATGACCGTTGGATCAAACTCAGACGATGCAGATCCGTCACTGTAGCACAAAGCGTGTGGGTGTGTTTGGTTGCATTCTCATCTCAATATAGTTGTTCCTTCTTCATGTATTTGTGTTAACCTACTAGTGTGGACTCATGCACCCTTCATGCACTCTGCCAAACACCCAAAAGTGGGTCGAGAAGGGAACTTTTGCTCCCATCTCGTGTACCCTTCATACACCCTGCCTAACACTAATTCATGCCTCATATGGTTCATGTTTCGTGGAGTACTGTAGCACCATAATCTCCATGCGATGTAGACCTAGTTATGTTAACATAGATCTCACCGTTCATTCTCGGCCAGACAGTCAAAAAAGCGGTACTATGTTACATTATTGTTCACATAGTTGACATACGCACAACATCATTTGTTATCGTCATATCTTACTACACTAGCGGCAAGATTATGTAGTACTGACGTATGAACCACTGCACATGCCTAGTAGTAGGAGCACCGTGTATGTTCAAGTGGCTGCCGTGTTTCGCACTCCTCCGTCGTAAGAGTGGAAACGCTTGATGTAATCTTTTTTCTTCAGAAAAATAGTGGACACGCTCTACCGTGCGGATCCTCCTCGAAGGTCGTCGGGAAACCTTGCTACTCACTTTCACTGACGTGTGGGATAGCCAGCATCAGGTCCACCAGCCATGCACTAAATTACTCCGTAGTAGAGTGCCCAACTGCACGGTAGACTACCCGATCAAAGCGCCGCAGTAATGCCCAATGAGCCGTCAAATCACAAAACCCCCTTGACGGTGTCCTGGACTAGGGGGTACTCACCACGTCATCTCCCGATCTGTTAGATTGGGCCGAGGACCCCCATGGCTGTATACTCATGGGCCAGTTCGGACAGCTGCCGCATACATGGAAGATTCTACAAGACTTGGTGATCAAGACAAGGACTCCTCCCCACCGGCGTATTCGGCTAGGACTCTTGTTATCCTAGGCCTCTGGTGCATTATATAAACCGAGGCCAGGCTAGTCGATAGATCATATACATACAATCATACCATAGGCTTGCTTCTAGGGTTTAGCCTCTCTGATCTCGTGGTAGATCTACTCTTGTACTACCCATATCATCAATATTAATCAAGCAGGACGTAGGGTTTTACCTCCATCAAGAGGGCCCGAACCTGGGTAAAACATCGTGTTCCCTGCCTCCTGTTACCATCCGCCTTAGACGCATAGTTTGGGACCCCCTACCCGAGATCCGCCGGTTTTGACACCGAGATTGGTGCTTTCATTGAGAGTTACACTATGTAATCGGCAAAATGATCGATGGCTCATCTGCAGGTCAACTGCGATGCCGGCATCTTCGTCGCCGGCTCGACTGGTCACCTTGTCTCGACCGAGGACCGTGCTTCATCTCCGATCGTCATGTTCGGACAAGGGCCTTCATCAACATCAACTCTGATCTCTATCAATATCACGGAGGAATCATCCATGGAGCTCGGGGGCTCAATGTCAACATTGCCCTCGGGCGACCGTGCTGTTTCTTTGAACAGGAAACTTGTATCTGCTGCCACCACCTCTTAGAGCGTCGCTTTGACGATCCCTTTGGTGGAATTGTGCGGAATTGAGTCTACAACAACCCTGGAAAATTTCGTCGAGTTCCGATAAAGGAATCTCTGGCAATCCACGATATACCGAAGCCTTGTCAAATCTGGACGGGAATCTGGATAAGTTTAGGGCGTGGTGTCCAGCTTCTAGCTCGGACGTCCTTTGGAAGATCCAACCATTGATCGGCTGCGGAATTCCTATATCTACCACCGCTCAAAATTTCAGCTCGATCCGACCGTCCAAACTCCGGGAACCTTCTGATTAGTGCATCACTTTTCGGATCTGTTTTCTGCGCGAAAACGAATCCGACCCGAGTTCGTCTTTTTTATGAACGGGATTTCGGACATCCCTTTTGAAGGAAGTTTTGTATGGGGTATTGTGTTTTGTTCCCGAACACATCCCACTAACTTTAAGATCTTTTGAACATGATCTTCAACATCATGCTGGTGTCAGACCAGTCCGGCAATATTGCTCCATGGCTGTCGACCTGCGCTAGGCACGTCGTCACTTTGTTGAGCTGAGCTCAACTTCTTCGGATCATCATCTTGGCAGGCCGAACAAGAGTCCAACATCGCGAAGGATAAATGATCACCAACGTCGCCGCCCCACGGATTACACGGAGCGGGCGTACCGGCATCCCTGCATAGTCGCTTCTTCAAGCCGGCATCGACCACATCACGATCTGCATCGGCAGGGCCGCACTATTGCTTCTTCAAGCTGGTGTCCATCACACCGACCTACTTCGTCTCATCGGCTGACATCGAGGCTTTGACATCTCGGTTGGATCAGGGGCTTCGCCATCTCTTCATCAACCTACTCCGGACACTTCGGCGTCAGTAGCCGACCAGTTCCGTCACGTTAGTTGGACCGAGGGCTTTGCCTCGGCGAGCCAACCTTTGCCAGCATTGCCATGCCGTCGTTTTATTGCCCATCAGGCAATGGGTGTGCGGATCGAGTCCCAATTTTGGGAATTACCTTCCTTCGGATTGGTACAACAAATAAACCAGGTGCTATTAATCCCAGTATTTTTTGCTTGTTTGGGTTCATTTTTCCCAAGGAATTATTACTCTGGTTTGTCCATCATATGTACACATGTCTATCAAATGGTGGCCGCATTAACGACAGTCGCATGGTGGTTCGGTCAGTTTCCGTACATAGTCCGGCGAACGCCGCATCCGGAGCTCGGACTGACCTGTGAATTCATGCTTTGCCACACCTTTACCGTATCACGACGACGCCCTGCATCGACATTGACTTCGGCGCCAGGCCATATTTCTTTTATTACTCACTTTGCATAAATTATTTGTTATGCAACAGTTTACTATTATTATTATTACTATTATCTCCGGTTTGCACTATTTTTTGTGCACAGGAAAATGATCCGAGGACTTCGTCGTCACTCTGCCGGTCTGCATTGACCGTGCTATGTCACCACTTCGGCGTGTCGAGCTCTCCGCTCCGCCACCTCGGGACCGGCTCGGGGGATGGAACCTTGTCCCGCATCAAGCTCAGACCGCGTCATCAATGTCGAACACATTAACCAGCTAAGTCGCTTTCATGCTCAAAGTTTTAATTTTAACTTGTGTTCGGTTCGACCAAGCATTATACTTTTTTGGAAAAAAGTTGCTTGTAAAAAATTTCCTTGCCCAAACTTTGTTTGTGGCACACATATTCAAATACGCCGTTTATTTGGGGGCTTCCTTTATGAAGCTTTTCCTCTTGCATATGATTATACTTGTACGGCTTCGTTCCTTGTTCGTGTATTACGCCACAATATGCACCATATTGACTTAAGCGATTTGCAAGCTGGGTTGCCTGGCTCCTGTGCTTACCCCTATGTTCCCGATTGTTCGGCTAGGGAGTAAAGGGAGCACCTCTGTGATTGTCACGACCGGGTCTCCGAGCTCTGACCTCAAACTAGGTGAAGCCGAAAGCTAGCGCTCTTATTGTTTTCAATCATGGTCGGCACAATGGAACTCATGAGTACAAAAAATCTATTGCACAAGTCTCATAGCAATAATAAGCACCAAAGAAAGGTATCGGTGGGGGTACTATTTTCTTCGAAGATGCTTCTTACACTTCGTCTGTAATATAGCATAAGTTCCCTGAGCGCGCTTTGTCTGTTACAGCCTTATGGCCCGGTTGCCTGGTTATCGGAAACACTGTCGATATTCTCGACAGGTGGAGTACATACACTTTTCGGTCCTTGACCGAAGAGGGAGAAGCCGACGGTTGGTTAAGACGCGTTTAAAGTTCGGTTGAACAAAGATATGATATAAGTACTTCGGTACATACAATCATTATACATAAAATTCTTTTACCCAAGTCACTTGGGGGCTCTTAAAATTTATATGAGCTATTTTATAGTAAATGTGTTTTCTTCTTGGTCGTTGCAAAGTCTTTTTCTATCGCTCCTTTTTCGACATGAGTGTGTGATCAATAGCCAGATAACCCATTTTCTCTCTAGTGACCGCTCGAGTTTAGTTCGCCAAACTGGTCTAACAAGAAGCACTCCGCCTTCGGGATAGGAGGCTGCAGCCCTAGGCTGACCCGCTTGAAGTCTTGAGATCGGATGTGTAATATTAATGCACGACAGAAGCACAATTTTTCCCCAATTTTCGTATTGGCACCGAACACTTGATCTTGTTCGGACATCAAGTTTTTACTGAGGTTTTTTCTGGTTTTCCAAGCTTATGGCACTTTTAAACTATTTGTGTGTTTCCAGCACAAGTCTCATAGTGCAATGCCGGACACCATTATAGATTCGACAAAAACATTCTCGGATCTCACTATATATGCATTGGTTTCGAATTGTGTCTTCGGTCAATAGTTGGGTTGCTCGGCTCCTGCACTTGCTTCCTACGTTCCGCTTTGTTCGGCTAGGCGTGCAAAGGGAGAACCACTGCGATTGTGCTTCCAGCTCACATGGTTAAGCACCTCAGTAGAGAAAGCCGAAAACTGACTGTCACAATAAGCGTAAACTGGTCAGCGATCCGATGACTGTGTTAAATGACGGGCCATTCATAACAATGGCCGAAGTGTTTACGGCTTGACCTCGACTGTCGGCGAACACTACTGGGGGCTATTAACTGGCCTCCCAAACTAAATCCTCGATATTTTGCTCTTACATTAGAGCTGAGGTTTCATGCTCATGCTTAGCATGACAACCCAAAGAAAGGAACCGATAGCGGGACTATTTTCTTTGGAAGACATTTCTTATTAAACAGTAATATAACATATCTCTCTGTGTACCTTTGCTTATAAAACCGTATGGTCAGATTGCCTTGTTTGTCATAAATCTTTGCCCTCATAAAGGCTTTATAAAGTAGGATAAACACTCCTCGGCTACTGGCCGAGGAGGTGGAAGCCGGTGGTCGGTCAACAAAGTTTTGTACAATGCGGATCCGAGCATTAATGACGTAAAGTACTTGGATACATAGAGTCATTACACATAATTTGTGATTTTACTATGGATATCAATCCTTAATTCGGCCACCCATGCCCGCATTAAGGCTCGGGGGCTACTGGGCTTCGGGCTTATTATTTACAAATATTAAAGGGGCACATCGATCCCCTGATCTGGTGTTGCCACCCGACCAGTGTCTTGGGGGCTACTGCATTGCCTGTCCAATGCAGAAAATTTTATGTGCAATATAGTTTCTGAGGAGATTTTGATCCTCAGGTTGGTCGGCCGCACCCAACCTGAGTCTCGAGGACTAAGCACACCGCTTTTAGTGTCCCGAAGTATTCTGCCGAGCTAGGACTTGATCCTTAGGCCGATTTTGCAAAGCAACCTGAGTCTCAGCGGCTACTGGGATCAGCGGTCTTACGTCATCCTTCAGGTGCATCTCGGGTTTTAGATTGATACCCACCTTGAGGGCTACTGGCTATATATCTCAGCAGAGAATAAATTTCACCAATCAAAAATATTGACAAAAATCGGCCCACATTCGGGGTGGTGCACCACCTCGGAAGTAGTCCGGCATAAAGCTCGGGCGCTAGTGGCTGGCTCCATGTAGGGCATTTCCGGCATTAAGCTCGGCTAAACTCCTTCAAACTTCTTTGAACCAAGGTGATTTACAACACCTCAGATACAGTCTGGCGTTGGAGCTCGGATACAGTCCGGCGTTGGAGCTCAGATACAGTCCGGCGTTGGAGCTCGGATAGATAGTCCGGCGTTGGAGCTCGGATACATTCCAGCGTTAGAGCTCGGAAGCAGTCCGGCGTTGGTGCTTGGCTGCAAAAGATACCTCGAATGCAGTCCGGCGTTGGAGCTCGGACGCAAGTGGATGCTGCCGCCCGGGAACAATTTCAAACCCGAGGTGTTGCATAAAAATAACAAGGCATTGATAAAGGCCGGAAACTTATAGGGGCTCCTCGGATACCCGATGTGTAAACTCTTTGAATGCATTTCGGCAATCCTCAAGATCGAAGATGGGAAGATTTGTTGAACTAGTTTCCAAGACCGACAACCGAAGATGAAGAACAGTTCGGAAGAATCGAGGAGTGTCTCTAACTTGAATACCGGTTCAGGGGGCTACTGACGGTGTCCTGGACTAGGGGGTACTCACCATGTCATCTCCCGATCTGTTAGATTGGGCCGAGGACCCCCATGGCCGTATTCTCATGGGCCAGTTCGGACAGCTGCTGCATACATGGAAGATTCTACAAGACTTGGTGATCAAGACAAGGACTCCTCCCCATCGGCGTATTCGGCTAGGACTCTTGTTATCCTAGGCCTCTGGTGCATTATATAAACCGAGGCCAGGCTAGTCGATAGATCATATACATACAATCATACCATAGGCTAGCTTCTAGGGTTTAGCCTCTCTGATCTTGTGGTAGATCTACTCTTGTACTACCCATATCATCAATATTAATCAAGCAGGACGTAGGGTTTTACCTCCATCAAGAGGGCCCGAACCTGGGTAAAACATCGTGTTCCCTGCCTTCTGTTACCATCCGCCTTAGATGCACAGTTCGGGACCCCCTACCCGAGATCCGCTGGTTTTGACACCGACACCCCTCCTTTCTAGCAGTAAGTTGGACGGACAAAGCAACCATCATTTCACTCTTCTCTCTCAGCTTCCTCTCTTGAAGAAAACCCCCACTCGCTTCTCCCTCATCTTGTTCCTCATTTCTTCAAGAAAACCCTGACTTGCTTCTGCCATTGTTCTTCTCTCCCAAAGAAGGAAAGGTGAGCGCATCAATGGTGTTGATTCTGGCCAAGGCCCGGTCTTGCAACCCCGAGACTGATCCTATAACTCCCTCTCTATTCTTATTTTTGGGTTTGTGATTATGGTTTCTTTTATTTTATTTCTATTTGATAGTTTCTTGATGGATGCTGGAGCACCGGCTGAAGTGATGTATAGGGCTCTGGCCAAAACCGTCGAGTCTCATGGTACGAAGAAGCGCAAGCACCCCTGTCGGTGTCAAAACCGGCGGATCTCGGGTAGGGGGTCCCGAACTGTGCGTCTAAGGCGGATGGTAACAGGAGGCAGGGGACACGATGTTTTACCCAGGTTCGGGCCCTCTTGATGGAGGTAAAACCCTACATCCTGCTTGATTTATTCTTGATGATATGAGTATTACAAGAGTTGATCTACCACGAGATCGGAGAGGCTAAACCCTAGAAGCTAGCCTGGTATGATTGTATGTTGTCCTACGGACTAAAACCCTCCGGTTTATATAGACACCAGAGGGGGCTAGGGTTACACAAGGTCAGTTACAAAGGAGGAGATATCCATATCCGTACTACCTAGCTTGCCTTCCACGCCAAGTAGAGTCCCATCCGGACATGAGACGAAGTCTTCAATCTTGTATCTTCATAGTCCAACAGTCCGGCCAAAGGATATAGTCCGGCTGTCCAGAGACCCCCTAATCCAGGACTCCCTCAGTAGCCCCTGAACCAGGCTTCAATGACGATGAGTCCGGCGCGCGGTATTGTCTTCGACATTGCAAGGCGGGTTCCTCCTCCGGATACACCACAGAAGAGTTCAAATAAAAGGATAGTGTCCGACCCTGCAAAATAAGTTCCACATACCACCATAGAGAGAATAATATTTCCACAAATCAAACCTGCTAACACGTTTTGGCAACATGACATTATGCCATGGCCCGGTGATTATTTGAATCGTTTCCTTTAACTAGCCCCGCACATAACGCGAGGCAGTTTCTTGACACGTCTTGTCAAAGCAGAGATCGTGTCCCCCTTATTATGGGATTCTCATCAATACGGGTGTGGGTTACCCAACCGCGCCATCAACTACGGTGATTGGGGGATAAGCGAGTTTTACCAGGCTAGTGGGGGCGCATAGTTTCGGCCGCCCTTATAAGGGGATAAGGTTTAACCTTTTTCTACCCACGCCTTGTTCCTCCTTGCTCACCCATTCTTGCGCACTCGAGCTCTAACGCCCAAGTCCACATCCTTCTCCTCAACCTTCTCCAAACATGTCCAGAGCGGGAGGCAAGTGGATGGCTTCCTCCGTCACGGAGGGTCACATCAAAAAGCTGCGCGGAGCCGGATACTTAGCCGCGAATATCGCGCATCGGCTGCCCGCTACGAGGCAGATCGTTCCTACCCCGGAACCTCACGAGAGGGTAGTTTTCCTCCACCACTTCCTCCGTGGACTGGGGTTTCCCCTCCATCCATTCGTCCGCGGTCGCATGTTCTACTACGGGCTGGACTTCCATGATCTGGCCCCGAACTTCATCCTCAACATTTTGGCGTTCATCGTCGTGTGTGAGGCTTTCCTCCGCATCCGGCCCCACTTTGGCCTGTGGTTAAAGATCTTCAATATCATGCCGAAGGTGGTGGGAGGCCAACAAGCGGAATGCAGCGGAGCGATGGTGGGCAAGATGCCCAATGTTACATGACTTGAAGGCTCCTTCGTGGAGACCATAAAGGGGTGGCAATCGGCGTGGTTCTACATCACTGAGCCACGCGACACCAACTGGGTGGTGGCCCCCGAGTTTTGATCCAGAATCCCCACGTGGATCACCTCCTGGAAAGAGAAGGGCCTATCCTGGGGTTCATCGATGGAGCTGGACGGACTCCAGAAATGTATCCGGAATATGGCAAGCAAGAAGCTCAAGCTTGTCAACATAGTCCAGGTCAAGTTCTTCCGCCGGATCCTCCCGTGTCAACAACGGGATTTTAACTTATGGGAGTTCGACCCGGCCCGGCACCAAACTCTAAGCGAGCTCTTCGACACGACGCACAAGGACGTCTGGAGGGTGCTGTTCATGGTGCCGAGGTCCCTCCTTCTCTTACCGAGGACCGCAGGCTAAGCGCGAAGCACCTAGCGCATTCAGTGAGTTCTATACATCCGGTAGGATATTTATTTCCCCTAGCTTAACCATGTGCGGGGTCTGAGCTCCATGCCTTTGACAGGACTGGGTGGAGACGTCGGGGCAGATTAACTGTCTGGCCCCTCTGCCCGAAGACACTGCGGACGCTCTCCTGATGGAGATGCTGACTCCGGCTCCTTACAAGGTGCCGAAGAAGACCAAGAAGGGCAAGGGAACCCGAAAGAGTTCCCGGCGCCGGGTGGTATCGGACTCATCGTCCGATAACTCCGCGATGCACTCCTCCCCCAAAGACGAGGAGGAAGATGAAGATGCTCCCCCTTCAGTCGGGGGAGACAAGAAAAGGAAGGCCGCCCCGACCGGGGGGGGGGGGCAAAGGGTCCAAGAAGGGGAGGACCCTCCTTCCGAACTACTCCACCACTGCCGCCGAAGGCGAAGACGAGTGGCTGCTTAAGGCCAAGCCCCTGGCGAAGTCGTAAGTATTCAGATACCAGAGTAACTCATAGCATACCTTTGTCGCACTGCTTCCCCTAACGCCGAATATGATTATGTAGACTGCCCCAAGCCCGTATCGACGTATCTTCGTCGGGCGGCTCCTTGGACTCGTTGGATATGGATAGCGATCCACTTCCGACCACCACCTCCCCTTGCCCTACGGACAATGCCGAGGTATTGTCTCAAGAGGCACCGGGTCGAGGGGAGACAATCCTGGAGGCGCCTCAAGGCGACCTTCCGGACTCCAGGAGCAGAGGGAGGAAGGCTCCCAAGGGCTCTGAGTTCGGCCGTCAGCCGAACACCGCGCCGGAACCTCCAGTGGTTCCGGACTCAGGCAGGCGGCCTCCTTCCAAAAGGGGCAAGACGCCTGTGCCGGTGACCTCTGTCCATCCAGAGGCACTGGACAATTTGCTGGGAGCGCTTCGTAGCGCTTCCATCGACGAAGAGCACCACACTATTATGAGTGCGGTGATCCAGAAGGTTCAGTCCGCCAAGAGCAGACTGACTGAAGCCTGTGCTAGCCTTCTAACAGGCTTTGAGGTAAGTATTTGAAATATTGGAAAAATATTACTGCATAAACAGTAGCCCCTGATGCTCTATTTGGTGTTCAAAAAGAAAAGCCGAATAGAGGATCAACTAATATCTGCAGGAGTCTAATATAAGTATGTCTATATGCGTATGGAGGCTTCGCTGCTGACCTCTGCCGCACTGACTGCGGAGGTCGCCGTACTGAAGCAGGACCTCGAAGGGTCCAAGAAAGAGCTCGGCCTTGCCAAGAGGCAGCTCGAGAAGAACAAAGGTATGTAGTACCTAGTCTATGGATATAAAAAGAATGCGATTGCAAAATGACTGGATCATCGTAAATTTGCCAGGGGCCACAACCGAGGTGGCGACCCTGAAGCATGCGCTATCCGAGGCCGAAAACAAAGCGGCCAAGGAGCGCACCGAGTGGGAAAGGCAGGAGGCACGGGTGGGCGAGGTGCAGCAAGAGCTCCACGCTCTCGTGATGAAGCACGAGGTGTTGGAGCTTGACTTGAAGACGCGAGAGTCCGAGCTTGCCGCGGCCCTCGAGAGTGCAAAGAATGCCAAGGCCGAGGCCCAAAAGGCCCTCCAGGAGATTGATGCGATGAAGAAGATAGCGGCGGGTAAGGCATTCAATATGCAAAGCAAGCATGTGAAAGTAAATTACTTGTTACTTACCCGAGTCCGGAGCTCTCCAAGAGCATTCGCATATTTGCCCCGCAGCTTGTCGGATGCCGCATAGTTTTACCAGGCTGAGGAGGGAAGCTCAACAGAGAAGCTGTTCTGGTCTCAGTATACTGGGGCCGAACACCCGATGCCTTTGAGCGACCAACTGAAGCAACTGGTCGAGCTGCACAAGGCGGCCGAACAGGTCATGCAGTGCTTTATAGTCCGGATGTGGTCTCGTGACGCCTTTCCCAACAGCTACTTCGGCCTGGTGAGGCGGCTTGTGGATGCCTGCCCACAGCTGGAAGTCATCAAGCGGTCCGTCTGCATTGAAGGTGCACGCCAGGCTTTCGCCCGTGCGAAGGTGCACTGGGCTAAGATGGACGCCGTGAAGCTCGTGAAGGAGGGGCCGCCGCAGGGCAAGGAGCATCACCACCCCGAGATGTACTATGAGGGTGTCCTGAAGGGTGCCCGTCTTGTAGCGAACGAGTGTGCGAAAGATATAATATTTGAATAAACTTGCTCGTGTAATCCTGTATTATGAAAACTTGTTCATATGCGCTATGCAACGCTTGTCTGAATTTAAAAATATTGCCTTCTGTTCGGCTGTTTGTCAAATCTGAGAGATGGCTAGTCGTCGGCTTTTGCCCCCACGCCACGAGTGCTAGGGTGTTCGGGATAAACCTGAGCACTCTTTTTCCCATTTTTGGGTCCTTCGAGGGAGGTGCTCAGCACAACGAACAAGGCAATCGGACTATAATGCGTTATCACTCTCACTTAGCCATAGAATTCTATAATTTTAAATTTCGGCGAAGCCCCTAGTATTCAGAAGGCCGAATTCGGGGCCCAATACACGCCTTAAGCCGGACAGGTCCGACTCCTCGCTCTAAGCGGCATAAGTCTTTAGGGACTTGAATCCTCTCGAACAGCGACCAGTTTCTCGCCTTATCATGACAGTCAGTTTTAGCTTTCTCTATTGAGGTGCTTAGCCCAGCAGAACCGGGGCACAATCGCAGTAGTTCTCCCAGTGCTACCTTAGCCGATATAGCGGAACTTAAGGTACCAAAACATGGGAGCCGGGCAAACCCAACTATTGACCCAATACATGATTCATAGCTGATGCATATAATGCTATAAGTTTGGGGTGCCGCACTGTCGAAAGTGTTCGGACTTCTCACGCCGTATTATGGGGTATGCTTAAGCCCCTAGCGTATTGGCCGTACCAGAGTGTACGGGTGCTAAATGTCATGAATGAACATATATATATAGAAAGGAAGAATGCAATAATAGTCTTAACGCTATGCATTGTTTATTCAAAAAGGTGCGTTAAAGCAGAATGATACAAGTAGTGCGATAAGCAAAAAGTAGGACTGTTTGACATGTCCCTTCCAAGGGCAAGCTGAGGAATAGTATTAAAGCAAATATTTCACTTGTTATGATAATCCACCTGGGAGTTCCGTGGTGTGACGTAGCTTTATGCCTCCTTGGTTGCTGCATCATGTGTTCGGCAATCATGCTGCCAGACAGGGTTTCCAGAGATTAAAGTCCTGAAAGAGAAAAATAACAAAGCGGGAAGCCCCTAGTGCGGTTTAAGCCGCGTCTTGGGGCGTGCCGTAGTTGTGCCCCCTCCCCACCTGTGCCCATGGTATTTTTAATGCGTAATTATGTACGCATGGAACGGATTTCGCCGTTTGGCTGGGACCGTGGTGGGGGCCGCATTGCTATGCGAGCTCGGAACGTGCCAGGCGGTCCTGTTGCCGATTACTCCAGGCGCGCTTGAAGGTGTTCGGGTGCTTAATCGCCGAACTAGTGGATTGCCTTGAGAGGCTGCTTTGCGCTTCTGCTGCGAGGGCCGCAGTGTGCTCCTCCGTGCGGAGAGAGCGCTCTGTGTTTCCATTGACGGTTATGACCCCCCGAGGTCCTGGCATCTTGAGCTTGAGATATGCATAATGCGGTACCGCATTGAATCTCGCAAATGCGGTTCGCCCGAGCAGTGCATGGTAGCCACTGCGGAACGGGACTATGTCGAAGATTAACTCTTCACTTCGGAAGTTATCCCGGGATCCGAAGACCACTTCTAGAGTGACTGAGCCTGTGCAATGGGCCTCTACACCTGGTATGACACCTTTAAATGTCGTTTTTGTGGGTTTGATCCTTGAGGGGTCTATACCCATTTTGCGCACTGTGTCCTGATAAAGCAGGTTCAGGTTCCTGCCGCCATCCATTAGGACTCGAGTGAGGTGAAATCCGTCAATGATTGGGTCTAGGACCAGTGCAGTGAATCCGCCATGACGGATACTAGTGGGGTGGTCTCTGCGATAAGAGGTGATCGGACAGGAGGACCATGGGTTGAACTTTGGGGCGACTTGCTCCAATGCATATACGTCCCTGAGCACACGCTTCCGCTCCCTCTTGGGGATGTGGGTTGCGTATATCATGTTCACCGTCCGCACTTGTGGGGGGAACCTCTTCTGTCCTCCGGTGTTCGGTTGCCGGGGCTCCTCCTCGTCATCGCTATGTGACCCCTTATCTTTGTTTTCGGCATTTATCTTCCGGCCTGCTTGAACACCCAACAATCCCTGTTGGTGTGGTTGGCTTGTCGGGGTGCCGTGTATTTGGCACGAGCGATCGAGTATACGGTCCAAACTGGACGGGCCCGGAGTGCTTCTTTTGAATGGCTTTTTCCGCTGATCGGGTTTAGAGCCTTTGAATCCGGCATTGACTGCCGTATCCTCGGTATTGTCGCTGTTAATGCGGCGCTTATGTTTGTTGCGACGTGACCTGCCATTGCCGTCCTTGGTAAGTACCATGGTTCTTTGATATGTTATTGTTGTGAGCCAGCCATCTGTCTTCTCCCGCACAAAAGCGGGTCATGAGTGTCGTGAGGGCTTCCATAGATTTTGGCTTTTCCTGACCAAGGTGCCGGGCGAGCCACTCGTCGCGGATGTTGTGCTTAAAAGGTTCTAGGGCCTCTGCATCCGGATAGTCGACGATTTGATTTTTCTTTGTTAGGAACCGTGTACAGAATTGCCTGGCCGATTCCTCTAGCTGCTTCATTATGTGGCTCAAGTCATCGGCATCTGGTGGTCGCACGTAAGTGCCCTGGAAGTTGTCGAGGAATGCGGCTTCCAGATCCTCCCAATAGCCAATGGACTCTGCTGGCAAGCTATTGAGCCAATGTCGAGCTGGTCCTTTGAGCTTGAGTGGGAGGTATTTAATGGCGTGTAGATCATCACCGCGGGCCATGTGGATATGCAGGAGGAAATCCTCGATCCATACCGCAGGATCTGTTGTGCCGTCGTATGATTCTATATTTACGGGTTTGAAACCCTCTGGGATTTGATGATCCATTACTTCATCTGTGAAGCATAAGGGGTATGCGGCGCCTCTGTACTGGGCTATATCGCGACGTAGCTCAAATGAGTCTTGCCCGCTGTGTTCGGCCCGGCTGGACATACTTTTACTGTATCCGGCGTGACGATTATCGTCTCGCATTGTGGCGCGCCCTCGTGATCCATAGATCAATCTTGTGTGTTTTGCTTTGTCCTCCAATACATCTCGCAGGTCTGGCGTATTTCCCCATGCCTTTTTATTTGAATGGCGTCGGGGTGCGGGCTGAGCTTTTGGCTGGAATACCTCTCTATCGCGGCCACGAGGTGGTCGGTCAGCCGCGTCATACGCCGGGGATGTAGGTTTCAGTGCTTCCTCCTCCAGTCGGGGTAGCAACCTGCACTTTGGGTAATTCTTGGAGGGACGTTTGAATTTATATTCCTCGACCGCAAGGACTTCAATCCATCTGTCGGCTATCAAATCTTGATCAGCTTGAAGCAGTTGTTGCTTTTTCTTAAGGCTATTTGCCGTGGCTATAGGCCGGCGCTTGAAGCGCTCTTGTTCGATGGGATCCTAAGGCACGGCGAATTCGTCATCGTCGAGGCTTGCCTCGTTATCGGAGGGATGCATGTAATTATCATCCTCCGCCTCTCCATCTGCCGCTCTCTCTCGAGGGCTGGCTTCTCCATCCTCCTACCCTAAATCTTGCTGGAGGGGATTGTTTCCGTCTTTGGCACTATCCGGAGTGCTATTATCTCCTGTGCTGGTATCACCGCTTTTGCCTTGGCGGGACTTAGAGCGGCGCCGCTGACGTCGGCGCTTGGGTTGCTTCTTGGAGGGGTCATCCTCTGTTGTCTCGTCGCCATTGCCTTCTTTGGGTGTGTCCACCATGTATATATCGTATGATGAGGTGGATGTCTAGTGCCCCGTGGGCAGTGGTTCCTCTTTGTCTCCCGCATCGTCGTCCATACCGTCGATGTCTTTGGAGTCAAAGTCGAGCATGTCGGTTAAGTCGTCGACAGTGGCTACTAAGTGGGTGGTGGGTGGGCGACGAATTTCTTCATCATCTGCATCCCAATCCTGCCGGACATAGTTCGGCCAGGATCCTCCTGACAAGGAGAGAGACCTTAATGAGTTCAGTATGTCACCGAAAGGCGAGTGCTCAAAATATCCGCGGAGGTAAACTCCATGATCGACGCCCAATCGGATTCGATAGGAACGAGCGCAGGCGGTTCGGAGTCCGTGGCCGGAGAAGGATCCGGCAGTTTGGCAACACGGCTCTCATGAAGGGTAAGGTCGATATTTGGCTCGATCGCCGCTGAGGATACGGCCTCAATGACGGGGTCTATCCGCCCGTCCATGGATGGCGCAACTGGCTCCGAATTGAGGCTCAGAGCGGCTGCCGGTGCGATCTCCTGAATACGGTCCGATGGTAGAGCTAAATCGTACTCATCGTGACCGTGTGGCACACAAGGCAGGGGCTCGAATCCATCGAAGATCAAGTATCCACGGATATCGTCCATGTAATTTAAGCTTCCAAACCTGACCTGGTGGCCAGGGGCGTAACTTTTGATCTGCTCCAGATGGCCAAGCGAGTTGGCCCGCAGTGCGAAGCTGCCGAACACAAAGATCTATCTGGGGAGAAAAGTCTCACCCTGGACTGCATCGCTATCGATGATAGTAGGATCCATCAAGCCTAATGGCAACGACACAGAGGAACTCTTAATGAAAGCACCAATGTCGTTGTCAAAACCGGCGGATCTCGGGTAGGGGGTCCCAAACTGTGCGTCTAAGGCGGATGGTAACAGGAGGCAGGGGACATGATGTTTTACCCAGGTTCAGGCCCTCTTGATGGAGGTAAAACCCTACGTCCTGCTTGATTTATTCTTGATGATATGAGTATTACAAGAGTTGATCTACCACGAGATCGGAGAGGCTAAATCCTAGAAGCTAGCCTATGGTATGATTGTATGTTGTCCTACGGACTAAAACCCTTCGGTTTATATAGACACCGTAGGGAGCTAGGGTTACACAAGGTCGGTTACAAAGGACGAGATATCCATATCCATACTGCCTAGCTTGCCGTCCACGCCAAGTAGAGTCCCATCCGGACACGAGACGAAGTCTTCAATCTTGTATCTTCATAGTCCAACAATCTGGCCAAAGGATATAGTCTGGCTGTCTGGAGACCCCCTAATCCAGGACTCCCTCAACCCCACCGAGACTACCACAGACAAGCTTAAAGCCATCGCCCTGTCCAAGCCCCTTTCTCTGGGATCCCTCACTAAGCAAGTCTAGGTAATATCTCTTCTTGACGATCTTTTTCTCGATCTTGATCGTGTTTTTTCATCTAACACACAGTACTAGTACTAGTAGTACAACTTTCTCGATGATCTTGCATGTGATTTTTGTGTGCCAAATGACAGTTCTAAATTCCTCTTTTGACCAAAACATGCGAGAGGTTGAGCTGATTTCTTATAGATTACCTTCAACTACTTTATGAACATCAATGCTACCTTTGAAGAGGGTATATTTGCCTCAGTAACTTGTGTTATGGATATTTCAAGTAATCCCTCTACTCCCATGCCTTTGAAGACATGTTCTAGTGTCTTTGTTCACCCATTTCTGTACGTATATGTAGTCATATATGGACTAAAATATCGAAAATCATCTTATATTTATGAACGGAGGTAGTAATAAAATATTTGGTTTCTGTTTGAATTAGAACCAGGTCTGCAGTGGAGATGAAGTTCTCAAAGTCATGCTGTGTGAACTGGAAGACCCGAGGATGAGTTCTACTGCTAAACTATCCAGCTGCCGTGTCCTTGTCGCCACGTGTCCTGAACTAGTGTTTTCCTGTAGCATTGTTGCCAGGCGTGTTCTCGAGGTTGTACTTGACCACAACAATTTCCTGGTTGTGCCTTCGATTACGAAGGGTGTGGTTCTTGTAAAGCTTCCCGACAAATCTGATGCGTCTTGTCTTCATCGTCATGTTTAGGAGTGGAAAGACCACTCTGTTAGGTTCTCCAAGGTTGACGAGATGGTGATGGTGCAGGTAGACATCTCTCACGAAGTCCATGGCCTAGTCAATTATGTGGGGTTCATCCCGTAGGTTGGTGGCAAGAAATAGTCTGCAGAGTTTAATTAGTGCAACTTTGCTTGTTTGTAGTAAGTACTATTGTTCAGTACTTGATTTGTGTTTGTGAACCCTATATTATTTAGTACTGCTGCTTTTGGTGTGTGGTGAGTCCTGAGAACAGTCTATGTTAATGCATGTCCACTCAATTCAGTCTGTATATTTTGAAGTATCCAAATCATCTTTTTTGTGAGGACAGTTTATCAATTATGGCTACACTCCAATATCTATATGCATTGCAGGGTTTATCGCACCCACCAGGATTTTCAGTTCCATGGATGTTTGGTCCATACGATTTGTCACGACCTTTGGACTGTCCTGCTTGTGGGAGTAGGTGGGGGCCCTGCATGCCACACGTAGTTGGACGATCAATCTTCTGTTTAGTACTTCAACATAGTGATTTCTTGGTAAGGATTCACTCGTGTCACATCAAGTAAATCTTATTGATTTACTGTCTAAATCTTATTGATTTAATGTCATGTTTTCATTCTTTTGCTGCAATTTTACGATGCAGGTTTTGGCATGTGACATTCGTCACAGAATAAACCGTTTGGTTTGCTCTATGATGGCCATTTTTGCAGGTTTCACTTCAAACACTACAAATCCGTGACATTTTGGGCCGAACAAAAAAAATTCTGTCATACTTATGACACTTTATGACAATAATTGTGACAAAACCCGGTATCATCATAGATGTGGTGGGGTCCCACTTCTATGACAAAAAATCATGATAGAAATTGGGCTTTTCGTCCTGGGCGGGCCGGAGACGCAGCTGCGTGACATTCTTTGGGCCGTCCAAGACAGAAAAAACCGTGGTATGAGCGAGGGCGAGGAAAATATCAGGGAGTTCCCGGTTATGGTGGCTGGTCGGGGGTTGAGCGATGCGCGTTTCTCTCATACGCACGCACGTGTGTGCGAGGCGTTGCACTCTAACTAAACCCGAGCGAGGCATTGGGCTCTAACTGAACCTGAGTGATTGCACTGCAGGCTACGCGTTACTGAACCCGAGCGATCGATCGATGGCTGTTAACTGAACCCGATCGAGCGATTCCTTCGCTACTGCTGCTAATTGAAGCCGATCGATGCTACCTCTGGATGAACAGTGAGCGTTGTTCGTGGGTTTGGATGAACAGTTCCCGGTGGGGGTTGGATGAACAGGAACACGTGGTAGTAGAGGACATTGCCGCTGGATGGACAGTACCCCGATCGATCGAGCCGGTGGATGAACAGGACCCCGTGTAGGGCTGGATGAACAGGACCCCGTGGAGGGCTGGTTGAACAGTAGCCGGTGGGGGGCTAGTTGAACAGTAGCCGGTGGAGGGCTGGATGAACAGTAGCCCATGGAGGGGTGGTTGAACAGGACCCCCGTGGAGAGGGTTGGTTGAACAGTAGCAGGTGGAGGAGCGCGCAGTGGAGGCTGGATGAACAGGAGCCTGTAGATGAACAGTCGCAGGTGGAG
>NC_041384.1:680740911-680746778 GCF_002162155.2 Triticum dicoccoides | reverse complement strand
AACAGGACCCCCGTTTCAACGGCAATGCTCCAACACAAGTCTGTTTCCTCCGTTTTGCGGTACGCCACACCCCTCCTGGTCAACAGGACCCCGTTTAGACCATAGGAGGTCCAAGAGAAGTTCGTTTCCTCCGTTTTGCGGTATGCCAGACCCATCCCGATGAACAGGATCCCGTTTCGACCGTGGCCAGACGAACACAAGGCTGTTTCCTCCGTTCTGCAGTACGCCAGGGCTCGTTTCCATCGGCTGTTCCGTCCAAGCCGGTTGGCTCCCGACGAACAACACGCGTTTTGTTGCCTCCCGATGAACAAGACGCATTCCGTTGCCTCCCCATGAACACGACGACATCGCAGCTTCTCCATTCCGACCCAGCCATGTACACGAGCCCTGGCCATACGTATGCGCGAGTAGGAGTTCGAGACCCCGCATGTATGTACGTATGTGGCCGTATTTTCTTTCTTGCACCCTGGCCAATGTACGTGCGTCTACATGCTACGTGCGCGCCTCTACTACGACACGTGTGCGCCTCTACATTGACCAGTATGTATGTACACGTTCGCGACCAGAATGACAAAGCTATGTACGCTTCGACCAAGTGGGTCCCGACTGTCAGGCACTTCCTTGCGTGCGAAGATGTAGCTGGTGGGTCCCAGCAGTCAGGGGGGAAACGTTTTTTCGCGCAATACGGTGGCCCGTCTGGTGGGTCCCTGCTGTTAGGTGGAGGAATAATTATTTTGCGCGTAATAAGGAGGCACTTCCTTGCTGCGGCCGTGGACCCAGCTGTCAGTCTCTCCACGTACAATACTCTTCCGACGGAAGTCGTTCGTTGACCACATTGACCACGCCGCGCCGAGAGCACCAGGGCAGTGGACGACGGCGAGGCCTAGGAAGGGGACGACACGGAGCCGGGGAAGACGCGGCAGTTGATGACCATGCGGAGGGGAGTACGTGGGTTGACTGCTTCGGCTGCGGTGTGAGGCTGCCGTCGCTGGAGAATAACAGGAGGTGTGGGTGAGTATAGAGGGATGGCATGGCCAACGGTGGCAGCACAGTTGGACACGAGAGGCAGGAGCAGGCGGCACGGCCGACGCTTGTTTGGGCGGCTGGAGCAAGAAGACCAGAGGTTGAAGAAGCACTATGGCCGTTGGATGGGCATCGTATGGTCACTGGATCTAGAATCGTTCATATTGATTAAGTTGACAAAGCCCTCTGTCCCCGTCATCTTAGTAGGCCCACAAGTCAGCCTCCCACTATGGTGGGTCGCAGCTAGCAGGGGGTATTCATTTTTTTGTGTGTAATAACGAGGCACTTCATTGCGTGCGAAGATATAGCTGATGGGTCCGACCTGTCAGCAGGGGAACGTTTTTTTTCACGAAATACGGAGGCCCTTCTGGTGGGTCCCAGCTGTCAGGTGGAGGAATCATTATTTTTCTCATAATAAGGAGGCATTTCCTTGCGTGCGGTCATGGACCTAGCTGTCAGCCTCTCCACGTACAACTTCCGATGCATGTCGTTCGTTGACCACGCCACGCCGAGAGCACCACATCGATAGACGAGGCGAGTAGTGGCGGAGCTACAGCAAGGCCGAGTGGGCCATGGCCCGCCCAGTCCCTGAGTTTTTTCTATTTTATACCTACTGTTGGGCCATGCAAAATAAACCTAGATACGTATTTCCTTCAGCCGGTCCGCCCAACTAATTGGGCCAAGCTCCACCACTAACGGTGAGACCTAGGAAGGGAATGACACGGAGCCAGGGGAAACTCGGCAGTTGTTTCCCGCGCGCATGGCGGTGCGAGGGTTTACTGGTTCGTTTGCCCTCGTCGGAAAATAATAGCAGGTGTGGCTAGGCCAGTGATGGGAGAATGATGGGGCGGTGAGGCCTGCGCGGCAGCATAGCCGACCGCGGGAGGAGGGAGCAGGCAGTCCCGCCGGCATTTGTTTGAGCGGCTGGAGCAGGAAGAGCAGAGATTGAAGAAGCACGACGGCTGTTGGATGGACATCCAACAGTCACTGCTCTCGTGTGTTGACTAAGTTAACACGGCGTTTTTCTTTTGACTGGAAACTGTGGAGCAACAGCCCCACAGTACTTTATTATAGCTCAACCAACAAAATACAAAAGGTTATGGAACAAAAGTTAGGCTACTCACCTATAAGGTTAGACCACTCACCTATGGTACTATGCACATAATTACAAGATGGTTTACATAATTACAAGGAGCCATCTAGGGCAAAGAATTTATGCAATGGAGCAGCAAAGGCTTTAAACTAGGATTGAATCTGTGAGAAAGCAGGGTAATATCATGGATGAAATTTCTCCTCCATGCTGCAAAGGTATGCCCCTCATTTCTGAAGATTCTTCCATTCCTTAATAACCAGACATTCCAAGCAGCAAGATAAACAACCTCTTTGAAGAAAGGCTGGCCAAAGCTCTTCCTGGCAGCAATTAGGCACTCTAAAGGAGACAGACCAGCAAGCCATTGAATTTGCAAAAAATTCCAGACTCTTGAACTGAATTGACATGTAAAGAAAAGATGATCTCTGTCTTCAAGGGCTTGAGCATGACAAAGGGGGCAAGTGTTGTCCTCCTGAGATGATCTCCAGTGCCTCCTAACTAGCATATCTCGGGTGTTGAGCCTATCATTAAGCATTAACCACGCAAAAACCTTGATCTTCATTGTTGATCTACTCTCCCAAATCCACTTGGCCGGCATATCAGTAGGAAGATGGGCATGCATCGTTGCATAGTAGATTTTGGCAGAGAATTTTCCTTTTCCTGGGATCCATGACCAGGAATCATTGATACTATCATCAATATTCATATCAAGCAGGCCATTTTGCACTGTGATCATTTCCTCCATTGCTTCTGGCGATAAAGGCAGATGGAAGAGCTCAGACATATCAAGAGTGTTGATAACGTCTCTTACAAAGACCTTGTCATCAACAGCAAAAGAGAATAGCCTGGGAAACCTCTCTCTGAGAGGAATAGACGAGCCCAAAAAAATCCAAGCATCAAACCAGAAGAGAACAGAGTTGACACGGCGTTGCGTGTGCGTCAACCTTATTTTTAGGAAAGCATACGCGTTAACCTATAGTAGGCGCACAAGTCAGCCTCAAATTTGTGGAAAACAACATACAACCCATCTGCCATTATTTCTAATAATTTACAGTCCATTTGCCAATTCTTAAAAAAATTGGAGCCCCTCTTCTTTTTGTTAGCATTACACCCCATATTGTGGCCACGGTTAAAAATTATACGAAATTTTGCATATTTCGGTGCAGTCAACTGTTTTTAATCCCGAAATATCGAGTCACATTCAAACTATTTTGGAAAATAATTTATATAAATATAAAATCCAAATAATTGTCCAGGCATAAAAATCAATGGAATTTAAAATCTTGTAATTAAAAATGAAACTAATTCCCGGTTTGATGTGTTTTAAAAATGTACAACCCATTTCTGGGCAAACCGAATGAACTCTCTCCTCGTCTTGAAAGATTTGCAGCCCAGTAGGGCTGATAAAGCAAGTAGGCCTCGTTTGGGTATTTCTTTTAAAAGATAGAACTGGGCTAGCCATTTTCAGCAAGAAAAAACACAACTGGGCTCATGATGTGGTAAACATAAATAAAACCCTGGCTAGACGGGCCAAAGCCCCCGCACAACCCCGTTGTTACCCTGATCCGTCGGTAAAACTAGTATAAATAACAACTGCTTGTTCCTAAAAAAAGTAAATAACAATTGCGTGACCTGCTGGGTCCCTGGTGTTAGCCGCTCGTTGTGTAATTCTCTCGTTTATTGACTACGTTGATAATGGCGTGAGACCCAGATGTCCAACCATTAGGAGGAACCATTTTTTGGGGCTTGTAATAACGAAGCACTTGCTTGCGTACTGCCATGACGCTGGTGGGTCCCTACTGTCATACTCTCCGCATACAGTCATATCCTTGTTCCTCTCGGTTGTTGACGGCGTTGAGAACACAAGAGGGCGGCGCGCCGCGCACGGCGAGCGAACCAAGGTCAAGGACGATGGCGAGGCCTCGGACGAAATGAACAGGAGCCGTGGAAGATGCACCGGTCTAGTCGCAGGCAGAGGGGAGTACGAGGGTTGACTGGTTCAGGTGCGGGTGCGTGTTGGGGCTGACATCGCCAGAGAATAGCAGGATGTGTGGGGGAATAGAGGGCGGGACTAGCCAACATTGGAGGGTATGGTAGGGCGGCGGAGGAGCAACCAGCCATGGGAGCCGGCAGCAGGTGGAGCCGACGGGGTGGTTTGGTTTGGGCGGCTGGAGGAAGAAGACCAGAGATAGAAGATACACGACAGATGTTGGATGTCAATCCAACAGTTGGTAGGCAGAAATGTTTGTTGACTAGCTAGTAAGTCGACACCACCTTGGATAGGCTATTTCCTCGTGGGTCCCAAATGTCAGAATCCAAATCTGTCACGGTCATGTAGCCTTTCCTATGAAAATTTACAACCCATTTGGTGTGCTAGTTCGAAATAAGTTTGTGGGTGCTGGTGGGGGCTAATCACTTGGCTTCTGTAATGCATAGTGAGCTCAAGTAGCCGACGAGAGTGATGTTATTTCCCTTGGTTGGGATTTGTTACAATATTTCACTCTAAATTAAACGAATGACAAGCCATTTACCTTGTTTCAAAGAAAATATGACAGTCATAGCCGAGTTGAAAAGGGCAGGAACATCTAACTCCAGCACTATTTTCGGCAGTCACAGTCAAATGGATCGGTCAGGTCCATAGAATGAACATCCTGGGTCGTAAACTTTACTAGATTATGACCACAATATGTTGTAAATAGAAGCCCGGCATGTTCAGAAGCTCTTTTTCCCACCTGAAACTCCTTTTTTTGCTCTTAGACACACCCATCCTTGAAAACCATGCTGCTGATAAACTTAAGCCTGATGGACAATAGTAACCTCGCATTCAGCAGGAAGAATGTGACAAATCTAGTGTTTGCATGGTTGGCTACATATCATACTAGCGTTATTGTCTTCAATCGAATGTCATGAGAAGTGAGAAAATCCAGTGCTTATGAATACACAGATTGGTTATAACTTTCTTACCTGCCCTATTGCCTAAATAGAAACAATTTCTACTAGTACAGTGGAGACACTCTACAGCTACCAGAAAAACAATTACTTATACTACTAGTAATGTGGATAGACTACCGCTTCTGGCTCCTCCTAGGTCATCGAAACGTCTCCCTCTACTGAATGTCGTTTTACTTTTGTTCACCGACATGCGGGCCATGCCGCACACGGGCCCAAATGCCATCCACCAAATTAGAAGGTAGTATGTAGGCGGAGAGTCACCCCGGTCATAGCGCGGCAGTAATGAGCCATCGTTTCACAAAACCCCACCTCCCCGCAGTCTAAGTTTGACGAAGGAAGCAACCATCATTTCACTCTTTGTTGAATCCTCTTCTCCCTCACCCCGTCTTCAAGAAAGCCAACACTCGCATCTACCACTGTTCTTCTCTCCAAACGTAGGGAAGGTAAGCGGATCCATGATATTGGTATATTTTTGTTCAGAGAAAAAAAAGAACTTTTGCAAAGCAGTAACCGATCCTCACTCTCTTTTTTGTTTCATTGTCATCGTCATTGCGATTGTGTTTTCCTTTTATTGGTCTCCTAGTATTCATCAGTTTCATGATGGACCAAGGAGAACCAGGCAAAGATCTGTCGATATTGGAGTAGACGGGGGAGGCTGATCCCCATGAGACAGAGAGCTCCAAGAAGATGGAGGCATCCACCGAGCCGACCCCAGATACGCTCACAACCACTACTGAGATGGTCAACGCCCTGTTTGTGGTTACAGCCCCCTTGGCACTACAGGAGCAGTTTTCCCCTTTCG
>NC_041384.1:680703486-680740754 GCF_002162155.2 Triticum dicoccoides | reverse complement strand
GTTGAGCTGCCCAAGGTGATTTTCTTCTTTGCCGATCTCGATTGTGGTTTTTCATCTAAGTATGTGGTGATGAATAATGCAAAATTTTATTAGCTTCGATGCCATGCTATACATAGCAGTTTAAATAACTTGTGTTTCTTATATTGGAAAGTAATTCAGAATTTGTTTTTGTTTCAATTAGAGCCTTGATGCAGACAAGGATTGTGTGGTTGTACATGTCACTCGCTATGAGGTGGATGACCTGAATATACGCATTGGGAAAACATAGTTATTAGGATGTTGGATCATGGAAGCCGTTTGCACTTATACCGATGTCGAGTTGTATTCCAGCCTCACTGTTGTCAGGCGTGTTGTCCAGGGTGTACTGAAGCACCAGAAGTTCAAAGCTACTCCTTCGTTTGTGAGGCATACTATTCTTGTCAAGCTTACGCAGGAAGATGATGTGGCATGCCTCCACAAACAAGTTTATGAGTGGCAAGGCCACAAGGTTATCTTCACGAAGGTTCACAGGATTGAGCTGCTGCCGGACGTCCTCGATGATGTTCATGGCAAGGGTCGGCTTGTGTCCAGCCCAAATTAGATCGAGGCATGAAATAGTTGCCCCATCTAGTGTTTAATACTAGTTTGGATTGTGTCTACTTATCCGAACCTTGCCTATTATCAAGCCCTCTAGGGCTAGTACTCTGTTTGAATCCATCTATGGGAACTGCTGCTACTTTTGTGTGCCCGTGAATCATGTGAGAACCATCATAATTGTTGTCGAAACAGATGAGTCCTCACTAGTTTTTTCATGAATATGGCATGGTAAGACATAAGTTGTCATAGTTTATCATACGAGCAGTGTGTGTTTGATGAAATAGAGTACTCGTTCGAGAACTATGCACCGACGTACACATAAGTACTTGTAAACACTATTGGTGCTACCCCGCTTGTAAGCAGTTGTGCAAAACACGGCACATTGGCTCAACTCGCTTCAACACTAGGCTATCGACTAGCTAACAATCAATAATTTGATGTCTGACATATAAGCAACTACTCCCTCCTTCCATCTATATAGGGCCTAATGTGTTTTTCAAGAACAACTTTGACTATTGACAAAATTAATAATACATGACATGCATAATGTGAAAATTATATCATCGAAAGCTCCTTTCACATACGAATTTGACGATGTGCTTTGTGTAAGTTGCATGTCATATATTATTGCTCTAACATTTGGTCAAAGTTAGCCTCAAAAAGCGCATTAGGCCCTATATAGATGGAAGGAGGGAGTATGTATCTTGTTACAGTGGTTCATGCAGTTAACTGAGGCCACAATGTCAATTCCAAACGTTTACACGCTAGTCCAGCGTTCATGTGGAACACTCACATTCAACTCGGCTTCATAAAAAACTTGAAAAGCGTAAGTTAAGCAACTTTATACATCTTAATGATTCATAGAACATAACAAACATATACTAGTTCACATCAAAAGACAAAGTTGTGAGAAGGTTCACAAATCAGGAAAAAAACAAGAAAGGCTTCTCTGAGCAAAGGGCCTCCCGGCAGGCTTAAATTTCCTGGAGCACTGGTAAGTATTGGTAAGTATCCCGATTATTGTCACTTTGGAGTTAACGGATCATAACACATAATAGGTGACTATAGACTTGCAAGATAGGATCAAGAACACTCATATATTGATGAAAACATAATAGGTTCAGATCTGAAGTCATGGCACTCGGGCCCTAGTGACAAGCATTAAGCATAGAAAAGTCATAGCAACATCAATCTCAGAACATAGTGGATACTAGGGATCCAACCCTAACAAAACTAACTCGATTACATGATAGATCTCATCCAACCCATCACCGTCCAGCAAGCCTATGATGGAATTACTGACGCACGGTGGTGAGCGTCATGAAATTGGTGATGGAGGATGGTTGATGATGACGATGGCGACGGATTCCCCTCTCCGGAGCCCCGAACGGACTCTAGATCAACCCTCCCGAGAGGTTTTAGGGCTTGGCAGCGGCTCCGTATCATAAAACGCGATGAATTCTTCTCTCTGGTTTTTTCTCCCCGAAACACAATATATGGAGTTGGAGTTGGAGTCGGAGAGGCATCAGGGGGCCCACAAGGTAGGGGTGTGTGCCCCCCACCCTCATGGATAGGTGGTGGGCCCCCTGGCCTTCATCTTTTGCAGGTGTTTTTCATATTTTCCAAAAAGTTGCTCCGTGAAGTTCCAGGTCATTCCGAGAATGTTTGTTTCTGCACATAAATAACACCATGGTAATTCTGCTGAAAACAGCGTCAGTCCGGGTTAGTTCCATTCAAATCATGCAAGTTAGAGTCCAAAACAAGGGCAAAAGTGTTTGGAAAAGTAGATACGACGAAGACGTATCAACTCCCCCAAGCTTAAACCTTTGCTTGTCCTCAAGCAATTCAGTTGACAAACTGAAAGTGATAAAGAAAAACTTTTACAAACTCTGTTTGCTCTTGTTGTTGTAAATATGTAAAGCTAGCATTCAAGTTTTCAGCAAAGATTATAACTAACCACATTCGCAATAACGCTTAGGTCTCAAGTTTACTCATATCAATGGCATAATGAACTAGCGAGCAATAATAATAAATCTCGGATGACAACACTTCCTCAAAACAATCATAATATGATATAACAAGGTGGTATCTCACTAGCCCTTTCTGAGACCGCAAAACATAAATGCAGAGCACCTTTAAAGACCAAGAACTGACTAGACATTGTAATTCATGGTAAAAGAGATCCAGTCAAGTCATACTCAATGTAAACTAACAGTAATGAATGCAAATGATAGTGGTGCTCTCCAACTGGTGCTTTTTAATAAGAGGATGATGACTCAGCATGAAAGTAAATAGATAGGCCCTTCGCAGAGGGAAGCAGGGATTTGTAGAGGTGCCAGAGCTCGGTTTTGAAACAGAGGTAAATAATATTTTGAGCGGTATACTTTCATTGTCAACATAAAAACCGAGAGATGGCGATATCTTCCATGCTACACACATTATAGACGGTTCCCAAACAGAATGGTAAAGTTTATACTCCCCCTTCCACCAACAAGCATGGCTTGCTCAAAACAACGAGTGCCTCCAACTAACAAGAGTCCCAGGGGGAGTTTTGTTTGCAATTATTTTGATTTAGTTTGCATAAAGCATGGGACTGAGCATCCTGGTGACCAGCCATTTATCTCGTGAGTGAGGAGCGGAGCCCACTCCCCTTGAGAATAACCCGCATAACATGGAAGATACAGACAGCCCTAGTTGATACATGAGCTATTCGAGCATACAAAACATGATATTTATTTGAAGGTTTAGAGTTTGGCACATACAAATTTACTTGGAACGGCAGGTAGATACCGTATATAGGTAGGTATAGTGGACTCATGTGGAATAGCTTTGGGGGTTAAGGGATTGGATGCACAAGCAGTATTCCCGCTTAGTACAGGTGAAGGCTAGCAAAAGACTGGGAAGCGACCAGCTAGAGAGAGACAACAGTCATGAACATGCATTAAAATTAATCAACACCGAGTGCAAGCATGAGTAGGATATAATCCACCATGAACATAAATATCGTGAAGGCTATGTTGATTTTGTTTCAACTACATACGTGAACATGCACCAAGTCAAGTCACTTAAATCATTCAGAGGAGGATACCACCCTATCATACCACATCACAACCATTTTAATAGCATGTTGGCACACAAGGTAAACCATTATAAGCTCCTAGCTAATCAAGCATGGCACAAGAAACTATGATCTCTAGTTGTCATTGCAAACATGTTTATTCATAATAGGCTGAATCAGGAACGATGAACTAATCATATTTACAAAAACAAAAGAGGTCGAGTTCATACCAGCTTTTCTCATCTCAATAAGTTCATCATATAATCATCATTATTGCCTTTCACTTGCACGACCGAACGATGTGAATAATAATAATAGTGCACGTGCATTGGACTAAGCTGGAATCTGCAAGCATTCAATAAACAGGAGAAGACAAGGCAATATGGGCTCTTTTGTCAGATCAACAATAATGCATATAAGAGCGACTTCAACAATCTAACTATGGTCTTCTCCTATCGACCCCCAAAGAAAAGAAAAGAAATGAAATGAAACTATTTACACGGGAGAGCTCCCAACAAGTAAAAGAAGAACAGGAAATATTTTTGGGTTTTCTTTTTAATTACTACTAGAAGCATGGAAGGTAAACTAATTAAAAGCTACAACTAATTTTTTGGTTTTCTTAAGGTTTATTAAACACACAAGAAGAAAGCATAAAAAGGACAATAAACTAGCATGGATGATACAATGAAAAAGTATGAGCACCGACATCTAGCAATGAGTGTGTGAACATGAATGTAATGTCGGTGGGAAATACGTACTCCCCCAAGCTTAGGCTTTTGGCCTAAGTTGGTCTATGGCCACGGTTGGCCTGTCGGATATCCATAATAGTAGTTGGGGTCGTACTGAGAAGAAGAAGAAGAAGAAGACTCTGATTGCCACTGGCTGACAATCATCTCCAGATCCCACTTGTAATTAGACTGTCGTGAAGGATCAACTTGTGGTTCCGGCTCTGGCTCCATGGCTGGTGCAGGGTCCCGGTAGGCGTGAATAGCCTTCAACGGAACAAGGTACTGGCAGATAAATCAAACAAAGAAGGAGCAGGCAGGGTAATAGTCTCAGGATGATGTTTATTAAAGAACAATTGGTATTTAAGCTCTCCTTCCCTATTCTTAACAATAAAATCATGTGCCACCATACTTTTATAATCTAGATAAACATGAGGCAACACCTTTTCTTCCTTCTCATAATGCCTAATAGGTATGTTAAAATGTGCAGCTAGGCGGGAAGCATAGATGCCCCCAAAGATGGGGCCCTTGGTACGGTTCAGACTTAACCATTTAGGAATAATGCCGCCCATACTAATAGAGTTATCACCGTATAAACCGTGGAGCAAAATAATAATACCAGGGATACTAAGGTTTCCACAGTTTCCGCCACCAATTAAACAACGACTAGCAAATAATGCAAAATAACGTAAAACAGGAAAATGTATGCTAGTGATTCATGCATTGGAAACCTTCCTTGTTTCACCTACAGTGATAGTATCAATAAACCCGTGCACATCATCTCGATGTGGTTCTTCTGTCTTGCCCTCAAAAGGGACTAAACAAACCCGACAAAAATCATAAAGTGACATCTCCTTATGCTCATCATATAAATAAAACTCCATCGTAGGTGGTGAGCTCCTAGAATGGAAATGAAAGTTTTGCACAAAGATATTTGTGAGTAAGAGATACTGATCACATTGGTCGTGGAGGAAAGCGGTGAGGCCAGCATTCTTAGCCAATTCATGAAAATCTTCATAAATCCCGACTGCTCTCAAGAAGTCATCGGAAGGCCATTCACACGCCCGAACCTCCGCGGTGCGAGGTAGATTATACTTAGGCTTCGGTGCCTTTTCCTTCGAGCTTTGGCTCGATGAGACCCTCAAAAGTCTCCTCATCATTTTCTGAAAAAATTCTGAAATTTTTAGTAACTTCAAAATAAAAGTAAACCAAACTCAATAATATTGATAGCAACTACTCCTACAAGTTCCTAGAGCCTATATCATGCATCAAAACTACTTTTGACCAAATAAATTTGACATGCAAGCTCAAGAACAGGGTCACCTAAGCAGCAAAAATTTGCAATGAATAAAGCACTAGAACAAAAATAATTGGACCAATGTAGGAGTCACATACCATGGAACAATCTCCCCAAGCAGTTTTGTGAGAGGTGCTTTGAGCAAGGAGATCGAAAATGGCAGCAAGATGAGCTAGAACTCATGCTTGAGCTGGATATTCGTGTTTGTGGGAGGAAGAAGAAGTATGTGGGTGAAAGGATAAGTGGAGGAGGGCCACCGTGGGCCCACGAGCAGGGGGCGCGCCCTCCACCCTCGTGGGCAGGTAGTTGACTCCCCTGCTGTGTTCTCAGTGCCAAATATTCTTAAATATTCTATAAAAAATCATATTTAAATTTCAGGGCATTTGGAGAACTTTTATTTTCGGGGTATTTTTATATTGCACAGATAATCAGATAACAGACAGGAAAATATTTATTTTTATTTTATTTAATATAAATAACAGGAAGTAAAAGTGGGGTACAGAAGGTTGTGCCTTCTAGTTTCATCCATCTCATGATCATCAAAAGGAATCCACTAACAAGGTTGATCAAGTCTTGTTAACGAACTCATTCCGAATAACATGGAACCGGAGAAATTTCGAATAACACTATGTTACCTCAACGGGGATATGCACATCCCCAATAATAAGAATATCATATTTCTTCTTGACAGTAGGAAGAGGAAATTCAAAGCCTCCAAATATAATCGATGGAATTTTTCCAATAGAGTTGATACTATGAACTTGAGGTTGTTTCCTCGGAAAGTGTACCGTGTGCTCATTACCATTAACATGAAAAGTGACATTGCCTTTAGTGCAATCAATAACAGCCCCTGCAGTATTCAAAAAGGGTCTTCCAAGAATAATAGACATACTATCGTCCTCGGGAATATCAAGAATAACAAAGTTCATTAAAATAGTAACGTTTGCAACTACAACAGGCACATCCTCACAAATACCGATAGGTATAACAATTGATTTATCAGCCATTTGCAAAGATATTTCAGTAGGTGTCAACTTATTCAAATCAAGTCTACAATATAAAGAGAGTGGCATAACACTAACACCGGCTCCAAGATCACATAAAGCTGTTTTAACATAGTTTCTTTTAATAGAGCATGGTATAGTGGGTACACCGGGATCTCCAAGTTTCTTTGTTATTCCACCCTTAAAAGTATAATTAGCAAGCATGGTGGAAATTTTAGCTTTCGGTATATTTCTTTTATTTGTAACAATTTCTTTCATATACTTAGCATAAGGATTCATTTTGAGAATATCAGTTAATCGCATACGCAAAAAGATAGGTCTAATCATTTCAGCAAAGCGCTCAAAATCCTCATCATCCTTTTTCTTGGATGGTTTGGGAGGAAAAGGCATGGGTTTCTGAACCCATGGTTCTCTTTCTTTACCATGTTTCCTAGCAACAGAGTCTTTCTTATCATAACATTGATTCTTTGATTGTGGGTTATCAAGATCGACAACAGGTTCAATTTCTATATCATTATCATTACTAGGTTGAGCATCATCATGAACATTATTATTAGCATTATCACTAGTTTCAGGTTCATTACCAGCTTGAGTTTCAGCATCAAAAATAGAAATATCATTTGGATTCTCAGGTGGTTCAGTAATAGGTTCACTAGAAGTATGCAAAGTCCTATCATTTTTCTTTTTCTTCCTTTTAGAAGGACTAGGTGCATCTATATTATTTCTCTGAGAATCTTCCTCAATTCTCTTAGGGTGGACTTCAGGATACAAAGGTTCCTGAGTCATTTTACCACCTCTAGTCATAACTCTAACAACATGATCATTATCTTTACTATTCAATTCATTGAGAGTACTTGTTCTACTTGAGTGGTAACCATAGAAGCATGTTTACTAATAAGTTTAAGTTCACCTTTGATATTAGCCATATAATCACCCAAGTGTTCAAGCATATTTGAATTGTATTTCAATTGTCTACCAAAATAAGCATTAAAGTCTTCTTGCTTAGCCATAAATTTATCAAACTCATCTAAGCATGGGCTAGCAAACTTAGTAAACGGGATTTCAGCTTTATCATATCTATAGAGATAATTTACCTTTACTACCTGTGTCGGGTTATCAAGACCATGAGTTTCTTCAATAGGTAAAGGATTAAGATCATATGTTTCTTCAACAGGTGGTAAATTAAGGCCGTGTATTTCTTCAATAGGAGGTAAATTCTTAACATCTTCAGCTTTAATACCTTTTTATTTCATAGATTTCTTTGCCTCTTGCATATCTTCAGGACTGAGAAATAGAATACCCCTCTTCTTCGGAGTTAGTTTAGGAATAGGCTCAGGAATTGGCTCCGGAGGTGTCCAATTATTTTCCTTTGTCAACATATTATTCAATAGAATTTCAGCTTCATCCAGTGTTCTTTCCCTGAAAATAGAACCAACACAACTATCCAAGTAATCTCTGGAAGCATCGGTTAGTCCATTATAAAAGATATCAAGTATTTCATTTTTCTTAAGAGGATGATCAGGCAAAGCATTAAGTAGTTGGAGAAGCCTCCCCCAAGCTTGTGGGAGACTCTCTTCTTTAATTTGCACAAAATTATATCTATCCCTTAAAGCAGCTTGTTTCTTATGAGGAGGGAAATATTTAGCAGAGAAGTAATAAATCATATCCCAGGGACTACGCACACAACCAGGATCAAGAGAATTAAACCATATCTTAGCATCACCCTTTAATGAGAACGGAAATATTTTAAGAATATAGAAGTAGCGAGTTCTCTCATCTTTAGTGAACAGGGTGGCTATATCATTCAATTTAGTAAGATTTGCCACAACAGTTTCAGATTCATAGCCATGGAAAGGATCAGATTCAACCAAAGTAATTATATCAGGATCAACGGAGAAATCATAATCCTTATCGGTAACACAGATAGGTGAAGTAGCAAAAGCAGGGTCAGGTTTCATTCTAGAATTTAGATATTGGTTATTCCATTTAGCTAATAACCTATTTAATTCGTTTCTATCTTTGCAAGCTAAAATAGCTAAAGAAGCTTCTTGATCAAAAACATAACCCTTAGGAATAACAAGTGAATCTTCATCATCACTTTCATCAGTATTATCAGATTCAATATTTTCAATCTCTCTAGCCCTAGCAAGTTGTTCATCGAGAAAATCACCGAGTGGCACAGTAGTATCAAGCATAGAAGTAGTTTCATCATAAGTATCATGCATAGCAGAAGTGGCATCATCAATAACATGCGACATATCAGAACGAATAGCAGAAGCAGGTATAGGTGTCGCAAGCTTACTCAAAACAGAAGGGGAATCAAGTGCAGAGCTAGATGGCCGTTCCTTACCCGCCCCTTGTAGTTGAGGGATAAATCTTGGTTCTTGGATCTTTCAAGTTCTTCATAATGATAAGCAGATCTAAATCCCAAGTGACTCAAAGAATAGAGCTATGCTCCCCGGCAACGGCGCCAGAAAATGGTCTTGATAACCCACAAGTATAGGGGATCGCAACAGTTTTCGAGGGTAGAGTATTCAACCCAAATTTATTGATTCGACACAAGGGGAGCCAAAGAATACTCTCAAGTATTAGCAGTTGAGTTGTCAATTCAACCACACCTGGAAACTTAGTATCTGCAGCAAAGTATTTAGTAGCAAAGTAATATGATAGTAGTGGTAACGGTAACAAAAGGTAACAGTAGTAAAAGTAATGTTTTTGGTATTTTGTAGTGATGATAGCAATAACAACGGGAAAGTAAATAAGCAAAGAACAATATATGGAAAGCTCGTAGGCAATGGATCGGTGATGGAGAATTATGCCGGATGCAGTTCATCATGTAACAGTCATAACCTAGGGTGACACAGAACTAGCTCCAGTTCATTGATATAATGTAGGCATGTATTCCAAATATAGTCATACGTGCTTATGGAAAAGAAATTGCATGACATCTGTTGTCCTACCCTCCCATGGCAGCGGGGTCCTTACGGACACTAAGTGATATTAAGGCCTCCTTTTAATAAAGAACCGAAACAAAGCATTAGCACATAGTGAATACATGAACTCCTCAAACTACGGTCATCACCGGTAAGTATCCCAATTATTATCACTTCGGGGTTAACGGATCATAACACATAATAGGTGACTATAGACTTGCAGGATAGGATCAAGAACACTCATATATTGATGAAAACATAATAGGTTCAGATCTGAAATCATGGCACTTGGGCCCTAGTGACAAGCATTAAGCATAGCAAAGTCATAACAACATCAATCTCAGAACATAGTGGATACTATGGATCAAACCCTAACAAAACTAACTCGATTACATGATAGATCTCATCCAACCCATCACCGTCCAGCAAGCCTACGATGGAATTACTCACACATGGCGCTGAGCATCATGAAATTGGTGATGGAGGATGGTTGATGATGACGATGGTGATGGATTCCCCTCTCTGGAGCCCTGAACGGACTCCAGATCAGCCCTCCCGAGAGGTTTTAGGGCTTGGCGGCGGCTCCATATCGTAAAACACGAAGAATTCTTCTCTGTGGTTTTTTTCTCCCCGAAACACAATATATGGAGTTGGAGTTGGAGTTGGAGAGGCATCTGGGGGCCCACGAGGTAGGGGGCGTGCCCCCACCCTCGTGGACAGGTGGTGGGCCCCATGGCCTTCATCTTTTGCACGTATTTTTCATATTTTCCAAAAAGTTGCTCCGTGAAGTTTCAGGTCATTCCGAGAACGTTTGTTTCTGCACATAAATAACACCATGGTAATTCTGCTGAAAACAGCGTCAGTCCGGGTTAGTTCCATTCAAATCATACAAGTTAGAGTCCAAAACAAGGGCAAAAGTGTATGGAAAAGTAGATACGACAAAGACGTATCACGTATCACCTGCAGCAATTTCAACCATCCTTTGGTGTGGAGGAATATCATAGGAACTCTATATGATATGATTTTTATAGGATTTTTTTCCTTTAGAGCCAATTGGTTCATAGGAATAGATTCATATACTCCACATTTCGAAGGAAATAAACATGATATCATTTTTATAGCTTTAGAGCCACTAGGTTCATATGAATGGATTCCTATACTCCCATAATTTCAAAGGGAAATAAACATTAGCGTATATTCAATAGAAAAGTTCCTATGATGTGAACCAAATGACATCTCTTTTCTAATCCCTCCTCATAGGAATTGAGATACATGTCATCTCTAGATCCAATAGAGAAGTTCCTATGATGTGAACCAAATGACATCTCTTTTCCAATCCCTACTCATGGGAATTGAGATACATGCCATCTCTTTCCCTACAACTTCCATGTATACATCTTCTATTCCTAAATAGCTAGTACAACACACTAGTAGCTTTTTTCCTAGACATGCAACTATGGCACAAGAACACGTCATGCATGCAAGTCATAAATCACATTGTTTTTTCTACTCTATGCATGCAAGCACCACATCATCAATTCATGCATGTTACTCATAAGTTATTTCTTGCATTAAATTTTGCATTGACAATGTACGTGCTCGTCACGTGCACACATATGTAGTTCACATTCACATTTTTTTAGAAATACCATTCTTTTAACTGCAATTCATTTTTTTCTCTTTGTACTCCCTCTGTCTAGGTGTGTAAGTCCTCTTTCGAAAACCAAATAATCCCAAAACACTTTGGCACGGTACATTAACTCCCTCCTCGTTTCTTGTTTTGTGGCATATCAACCAATAAGATATGTGGGCCGTGCATGCTTTCCCAAAACACAAGCACTTCTCCTTTGTTCTAGAATCTTCTGTATCATAATTACCCAAACTTTTTTTCTAAATGAATTGCCATTATTTGTTTTTTACTTTATGCTTTACAATGCACAATCCCATGAATCTTAACCTTTTTATAAAACTAAATGATTTTGAATGAGATTAACTATAAGAACTAAATGAACATCTACATCATGCATATATGACTCAAAGCTTTACATGCTATAGTGTGTATTTATTCATAATTTGGTTTCCAAATCTCATGCATTCAATGCATGTACCTTACTAGTTTTGAGTAGAGTAGCAAATTTCACGTGGCCGCGGGTATATCGAAATGCAGGGCCCATGCATCAAATCCTTTCGGTCGAACCTACAGCCACAATTTTTTTACGTATATCTCCACTGGTCCCCGAACCCAAAATGCTTCATCGTTCCTGTAAAACCAAGTGGCCCACACATATTAAGGCGTCAACTCGAACTCAATCCCTCTCCCGTTTATTATGACATGGCCCCGCACACCATAGTACTCCTACAAACTGTACCGCCGCACGCATCATCGGTTTTCTTCAAGAGGATGAGGGAGAAGTGGATTTGTAGTGGAGGCGCTTTCAAAAAAAGGATTTGTAGTGGAGGCCCCTACCCTAGGGTGCCCTTGGTAGCTGCCGCACGCATCATTGGTTTTCTCTTTTCTTTATGCTCTTGTGCCCTAGAGTGAAATGATGGTTGCTTCGTCCATCCAGCCTAATGCGGGAAAGGTGGGGCTTTGTGATTTGACCCATCATCGCTCATTTACTACTACTATGGCGCTACGACCGGGGTGCCTCCAAGTCCAACCGATCCTCCAAACTATAATTTGGTGCATCGCACGTGGAACAAGACGGTGGATGAGCCACATGTCGGCCAAAGGGGTCATGTTAAGTGTGTCACCATTTCATGTGCGAACTGACCCTGCTTGAGTTGCTACGCCAACACGACAGGAGCAGCCTACCACTTGGTTTTGCTCCTCGGTGAATCCCGACTATATTGATCTAAAAAGATACGTACAGTACTACCCTCCCCATCTCGGTTTATAGGGCGCGCACGTAGTTCTCGGTCATCCATTTGACTAACTAAATATGAGTTACTATGTCACAAAAAGTTTATCATTCGATTCTTAAGCGAATGTAGTTTATAAACATATAATGTTCATCACATATATCTCTACTCCTATAAGAGACTCAGTTGGTGATGATGGTGTGTTTGCCATCCGTCATTTCTGACCATTAGCTCTACATCTAATCGCTGCAAGGTAATTTGTGGCATTTTTGCAACAATAGCACACTTCTCTGCTCCAATTTGAAGAAAACCCCTTATTATCTTAAAAGAAACCACATCCCTCCCTCGCCTCATCAGAACAACCTGAGAAATATATATTTTGAGTGAAACATAATATATTTTTAGTGGTATATATGTATATCAAAACAAGAGTGTTTTTTCAAGTTTGTGAACAAGTACTATTCTACTTTGGATCCGTTGCAACGCATGGGCACATTGCTAGTAGCCAGTTAAATTCTTAACCTAGAATGACGTGCATGCCCTGTAAACCGATACGGAGGAAGTACTAGTAAAAATGAGGACGAGGTGATTTTACCGAGCGATGGGCGGGGGAGCATGGCCTGTCATGCGGTCCCACGTGTCATGATGTACCAAGGAGATTTGTGTGTCCCTCTTGAGGCAGAACAATGGCAGAAGCAATACTATACGTGGTTTTCTTGAAGGAGATGATGGCGAAGTGAAGTGTGAAATAATGATAGCTTCGTCCGTCTGGGAAGGTGCGGCATTGTGATTTGACGTCTCATTTCTCATTACTACTACTGGGGCGGTACGACTGGGGTGCGTCCCCCTGCTGTTCTGCACTGTTACTTGGTGCATGACACGTCGACCCAGTTGCTATATGTCCCACATGTCGGCGAGAGGAAGTATAGAATTCATGAAAGCGAGCGTCGACGGAGGACTACAAGACACGGCTTGGTTTTTGCTGCTTCGCACGATTCATCGATACAAACTCGGAATAAAAAGTTGAGGGTGGGTCTTTTCCCGCACTGTAGGCAGGAGATTTTGGCATAGTCTATTCGAGGCAACGAGCAGGAAGGGAAACAAGCAAATAAAGGTTGAGCGACTTAGTTTTGGGAAAATCTGATTTTACGGAGTACGTACCCACTATGGAGGTAGTATACTACTTACTACTCCCTCCTTTCCGGTTTATAGGGCTCGTCTAAAAAAATTGGTTTTTCTGTATAATAAGTCTCAATTCTACTACTACTACTACTACTAGTAGTAGTAGTACCATCACATGTAGCCCGATGCAAGCATTGTCAAAAGAAAACTCACCAATGCATGTAGAAGTTCATGGAAATTTAGTGGTCATGCATGCATTCATTCTAATTAATGCCTCGGTAAACATAACTTCTTGAGAAAAACGAGCGTACATTACTTGTGTAAACTACAAAATTAATTCCACCACTCACCGTCTACCTTGGTTGGAGAGATTTTGAAATTGAGCCATAAACTAGAAAGGAGGGAGTAGTAACATAGCCTAGGGTAGCCTGTTGCACCACGGACTCGAAGGAAATTGTTGTAGTAGTACTACTCCTATATACTACTCCAAGGAAGTTGAGCCATAAACTGAAAAGGAGGGAGTACTACTAAAGGACATATATTCCAATCAATATGATAATCTCTCTAACCAAGGTAGGGACGAGGAGTAAACGGAGGGAGTAATAAAATTTTCTCCTCGTCCTGCGAGCCACCGCGCGCGTGGGCGAGGGAGCGGGCGTAAGGCGTAGTACTACTACCTTCGTCCTGGTTTATAGGTCACCTTTTTAGTTCATGCCAAATTTTTACCAAATATTTAGCTAACAAAACGTTAATGCATGTCAACAAAAATTATATAGTTGGATTCGTATTTCAACATAGTTTTCAATGATACAATTTTTGGTAACATGCACGAACGTTTTGTTAGTTCAATCTATAGTCAAAATTTGACATAATATACAATGGGGACCAATAAACCAATATACAATGAGGAGTAGTAAGCAATCTTCACCTCGTCCTGCGAGCCACCGTGCCTGTGGGCGAGGGAGACGGCGTAGTAAGCAAGCTTCTCCTCGTTCTGCGAGTTGACGAGACGCATCAAAAGTAATACGTACAGAGCATCTCGAGTGTATAGAACCTTGCCTCTAAGGTAGGCCCACATGGTTTGCCTCTTTTTTAACATAACATGTCAAGTCGCAATTTGTTTGTTCACCCGTGGTAGACGATCCTCCATCAAGTGGACAACCATTACACATGTCAAATTACCACATGGGCTGCCTTTTCGTATAGAAATGAGCTCCACTGTGTACCCGCGCAGGTGTGGTTGGGAAAGAGACGGGAGTATGTGCGTCATGCGTGCACTTCTTCTGTTCGTGCACGTCCCCCACCTACGTGGGTGTGTGTGAGAGAGATACAAACCTAGACATAATGCATCATCCATCCCCATGCCTCCGCCTAGTCCGACCACCAGTCACCACCACGCCCCACTCCTCCTCACCTTATCTCTCATCTTTCTCGAGACTAGCAATGTGCCTGTGCGTTGCAACGGATCCAAAGTAAAATAGTACTTGTTCACAAACTTGAAAGAAAGCACTCTTTTTTTGATATACATATATACCACTAAAAATATATTATGTTTCACTCAAAATATATTTCTCAGGTTGTTTTGATGAGGCGAGGGAGGGATGTCGTTGCTTTCAAGATAATAAGGGGTTTTCTTCAAATTGGAGCAGAGAAGTGGGCTATTGTTGCAAAAATGACACAACTTACCTCGCAGGCATTAGATGTAGATCTAATGGTCAGAAATGATGGATGGCAGACACACCATCATCATTGATACGTCTCCGACGTATCTATAATTTTTTATTGCTCCATGCTATATTATCTACTGTTTTAGACATTATTGGGCTTTATTTTCCACTTTCATATTATTTTTGGGACTAACCTATTAACCGGAGGCCCAGCCCAGAATTGTTGTTTTTGCCTGTTTTAGGGTTTCGAAGAAAAGGAATATCAAATGGAGTCCAAACGGAATGAAACCTTCGGAAACGTGATTTTCTCATCAGATAAGATCCAGGAGACTTGGATCCTCCACCAAGAAAGCCACGAGGTGCTCACGAGGGTAGGGGCGCCCCTAGGGCGCGCCCCCTGCCTCGTGGGCCCCTCGAAGATCCACCGACGTACTTCTTCCTCCTATATATATCCACGTACCCCCAAACGATCGGCGACAGAGCCAAAAACCTAATTCCACCGCCACAACTTTCTGTATCCACGAGATCCCATCTTGGGGCCTGTTCCGAAGCTCCGCCGGTGGAGGCATCGATCACGGAGGACTTCTACTTCATCATCCAAGCCCCTCCGATGAAGTGTGAGTAGTTTACTTCAGACCTACAGGTCCATAGCTAGTAGCTAGATGGCTTCTTCTCTCTTTTTGGATCTCAATACAAAGTTCTCCCCCTCTCTTGTGGAGATCTATTCGATGTAATCTTCTTTTTGCGGTGTGTTTGTTGAGACCGATGAATTGTGGGTTTATGATCCAGTCTATCTATGAATAATATTTGAATCTTCTCTGAATTATTTTATGTATGATTGGTTATCTTTGCAAGTCTCTTCGAATTATCAGTTTGGTTTGGCCTATTAGATTGGTTGTTCTTGCCATGGAAGAAGTGCTTAGCTTTGGGTTCGATCTTGCGGTGTCCTTTCCCAGTGACAGAAGGGGCATCAAGGCATGTATTGTATCATTGCCATCAAGGATAACAAGATGGGGTTTTTATCATATTGCATGAAATTATCCCTCTACATCATGTCATCTTGCTTAAGGCGTTACTCTGTTTTTAACTTAATACTCTAGATGCATGCTGGATAGCGGTCGATGAGTGGAGTAATAGTAGTAGATGCAGAGTCGTTTCGGTCTACTTGTCTCGGACGTGATGCCTATATACATGATCATACCTAGATATTCTCATGACTATGCTCAATTCTGTCAATTGCTCAACAGTAATTTGTTCACCCACCGTAGAATACTTATGCTCTTGAGAGAGGGCACTGGTGAAACCTATGGCCCCCGGGTCTCTTTCTCATCATATCAATCTCCATCACTTTATTATTGCTTTGCTTTTACTTTGCTTTTACTTTATTTACTTTGCATCTTTATACCAAAAATATTATTTATCATCTCTATCAAATCTCACTTTCGTAAGTGACCGTGAAGGGATTGACAACCCCTAAGCGCGTTGGTTGCGTTGAGTTATTGTTTTTGTGTAGGTACGAGGGACTCGAGCATAACCTCCTACTGGATTGATACCTTGGTTCTCAAAAACTGAGGGAAATACTTATGCTACTTTGCTTCATCATCCCTTCCTCTTCGGGGAAATCCAACGCAGTGCTCAAGAGGTAGCAAGAAGGATTTTTGGCGCCGTTGCCGGGGAGTCTACGCAAAAGTCAACATACCAAGTACCCATCACAATCCCTATCTCCCGCATTACATTATTTGCCATTTGCCTCTCGTTTTCCTCTCCCACACTTCACCCTTGACGTTTTATTCGCCCTCTCTCTCTCTATCCTCCCTCTCTATTTGCCTCTTTTTGCCCGTTTGCTTTTTGTTTGCTCGTGTGTTAGTTTGTTTGCTTGTCGTTATGGCTAATCCCTTATCTTCTCCGTTGACCCCTGAGTTCAAAATCTTCCACTTTAAACAAAGGTTAGGAGAAAACCTAAAAAATGCCTGGTTGAGAATAATGGAATCTCATCATAATTGTACCTCTGAAATAAATCTGAGAATTTTTCTTCGCAATTTTTATGTTGGATTAAATATGTCTCATAGACAACTCTTGGATTGCGTTGCCAAAGGCAATTTTATTGAAATCGATCCCCATATTGCACTTGAAATTATAGAAGGTATAGTGGGAACACTACCTCAACAAAAGGGGCCTCATCCTACTCAGGAAGAGACACAAGTTTTTGAAAAAAATTGTGAAGTCACTAAAATCTTGTAGAAATCTCTTGAACCTCTTAAGAACATTAGTGGAAATATTCACCGCATGAATATGTTGATTACCCTTTGCAATAAGCGGTTGGATTCTTTAGATCTAAAAATTTCAGAATATGAAGGGAAACATAAAGAACCTCCCGGGTTCGAGCTTGATTCCTCAAAAAAAATTGAAAACCAAAGATGGCAATACCTAGATCTATTCTTGCTTGTTATACCTAGCTAGGGGCGTTAAACGATAGCGCTTGTTGGGAGGCAACCCAATTTTATTTTTATTCCTTGATTTTTGCTCCTGATTAGTAATAAATAAATTATCTAGGCTCTATTTCGGTTGTGTTTTTTGTGTTTAATTAGTGTTTGTGCCAAGTAGAACCATTCGGAAGACTTGGGGAAAGTCTTGATTGAACTTGCTGTAAAAACAGAAACTTTAGCGCTCACGAGAACTACTGTCATTTTTATTTGGAAAGAGATATTTAGTTAATTATTTTTGAAGATGATTAATAGATAAATTCCTCAGGTCCAGCAATTTATTTTAGAATTTTTTGGTTTCCAGATCTTGCGCTAGCTACAGATTACTACAGACTGTTCTGTTTTTGACAGATTCTGTTTTTCGTGTGTTGTTTGCTTATTTTGATGAGTCTATGGCTAGTAAAATAATTTATAATGCATATAGAAGTTGGAATACAGTAGGTATAACACCAATATAAATAAATAATGAGTTCATTACAGTACCTTGAAGTGGTGTTTTGTTTTCTTTCGCTAACGGAGCTCACGAGATTTTCTACTTTAAGTTTTGTGTTGTGAAGTTTTCAAGTTTTGGGTAAATATTTGATGGATTATGGAACAAGAAGTGGCAAGAACATAAGCTTGGGGATGCCCATGGCACCCCCAAGATAATCTAAGGACACCTAAAAGCCAAAGCTTGGGGATGCCCCGAAGGCATCCCCTCTTTCGTCTACTTCTATCGGTAACTTTACTTGGAGCTATATTTTTATTCACCACATGATATGTGTTTTGCTTGGAGCGTCTTTTATGATTTGAGTCTTTGCTTGTTAGTCTACCACAATCATCCTTGCTGTACACACCTTTTGAGAGAGCCATACATGATTTGGAATTTGATAGAATACTCTATGTGCTTCACTTATATCTTTTTAGCTTTATAGTTTTGCTCTAGTGCTTCATTTATATCTTTTAGAGCACGGTGGTGGATTTGTTTTATAGAAACTATTGATATCTCATGCTTCACTCAGATTATTTTGACAGTCTTAATAGCATGGTGATTTTCTTAAAATCCTAATATGCTTGGTATGCAAGATTAATAATAAAACTTTCTTATGAGTGTGTTGAATACTAAGAAAAGTTTGATGCTTGATGATTGTTTTGAGATATGGAGGTAATAATATCAAAGTCATGCTGGTTGAGTAGTTGTGAAATTGAGAAATACTTGAGTTGAGGTTTGCAAGTCCCATAGCATGCACGTATGGTAAACGTTATGCAACAAATTTTAAACATGAGGTGTTATTTGATTGTCCTCCTTATGAGTGGCGGTCGGGGACGAGCGACGGTCTTTTCCTACCAATCTATCCCCCTAGGAGCATGCGCGTAGTGCCGAGGTTTTTGATGACTTGTAGATTTTTGCAATAATATGTGAGTTATTTATGACTAATGTTGAGTCCATGGATCATACGCACTCTCACCCTTCCATCCTTGCTAGCCTCTTCGGTACCACGCATTGCCCTTTCTCACATTGAGAGTTGGCGCAAACTTCGCCGGTGCATCCAAACCCCGTGATATGATACACTCTTTCACACATGAACCTCCTTATATCTTCCTCAAAACAGCCACCATACCTACCTATTATGGCATTTCCATAGCCATTCCGAGATATAGTGCCATGCAACTTTCCATCATTCTGTTCATCATGACACATTCATCATTGTCATATTGCTTAACATGATCATGTAGTTGACATAGTATTTTTGGCAAAGCCACCGTTCATAATTCTTTCATACATGTCACTCTTGGTTCATTGCATATCGTACACCACCGGAGGCATTCACATAGAGTCATCTTTGTTCTAGTATCGAGTTGTAATCATTGAGTTGTAAATAAATAGAAGTGTGATGATCATCATTATTAGAGCATTGTCCCAAGTGAGGAATAAATAAAAAAAGAGAAAGTCCATAAAAATAGAAGGCCCAAAAATGAGAGAAAAAGAGAGAAGGGACAATGTTACTATCCTTTTACCACACTTGTGCTTCAAAGTAGCACCATGATCTTCATAGTAGAGAGTCTCTCATGTTATCACTTTCATATACTAGTGGGAATTTTTCATTATAGAACTTGGCTTGTATATTCCAACAATGGGCCTCCTCATGAAGGAAATATGCCCTAGAGGTAATAATAATGTTATTATTTTATTTCCTTATATCATGATAAATGTTTATTATTCATGCTAGAATTGTATTATCCGGAAACATAATACTTGTGAGAATACATAGACAAACCAAATGTCACTAGTATGCCTCTACTTGACTAGCTCGTTAATCGAAGATGGTTATGTTTCCTAACCATAGACATGTGTTGTCATTTGATTAATGGGATCACATCATTAGGAGAATGATGTGATTGACATGACCCATTCCATTAGCTTAGCACCCGATCGTTTAGTATGTTGCTATTGCTTTCTTCATGACTTATACATGTTCCTATGACTATGAGATTATGCAACTCCCGTTTACCGGAGGAACACTTTGTGTGCTACCAAACGTCACAACGTAACTGGGTGGTTATAAAGGAGCTCTACAGGTGTCTCCAAAGGTGAATGTTGGGTTGGTGTATTTCGAGATTAGGATTTGTCACTCCGATTGTCATAGAGGTATCTCTGGGCCCTCTCGGTAATGCACATCACATAAGCCTTGCAAGCATTACAACTAATGAGTTAGTTGCAAGATGATGTATTACGAAACGAGTAAAGAGACTTGTCGGTAACGAGATTGAACTAGGTATTTGAGATACCGACGATCGAATCTCGGGCAAGTAACATACCGATGACAAAGGGAACAACGTATGTTGTTATGCGGTCTGACCGATAAAGATCTTCGTAGAACATGTAGGAGACAATATGAGCATCCAGGTTCCGCTATTGGTTATTGACCGGAGACGTGTCTCGGTCATGTCTACATTGTTCTCGAACCCGTAGGGTCCGCATGCTTAAGGTTTCGATGACAGTTATGTTATGAGTTTATGAGTTTTGATGTACCGAAGTTAGTTTGGAGTCTCGGATGTGATCACGGACATGATGAGGAGTCTCGAAATGGTCCAGACATAAAGATTGATATATTGGACGGCTATATTCGGACACCGGAAGTGTTCCGGGTGATTTCGGAGAAAACCGGAGAGCCGGAGGGTTACCGGAACCCCCCGGGAGAAGTAATGGGCCATATGGGCCTTAGTGGAGAGAGAGAGGGGCAGCCAAAGGTGGGTTGCGCGCCTCCTCCCCCCTGGTCTGAATTGGACTAGGAGAGGGGGGGCGGCGCCCCCCTTTCCTTCTTCCTCCCCACTTCGTTCCCCCTCCTAGTAGGAGTCCTACTCCGAGGAGGACTCCTCCTTGGCGCGCCATAGGGGCCGGCCGGCCTCCTCCCCTTGATCCTTTATATACGGGGGCAGGGGGCACCCCTAGACACACAATTTGATCCACGTGATCATATTCTTAGCCGTGTGCGGTGCCCCCTTCCACCATAATCCTCGATAATATTGTAGCGGTGCTTAGGCGAAGCCCTGTGACGGTAGTTCAAGATCGTCACCATGTCGTCGTGCTGACGGAACTCTTCCCCGACACTTTGCTGGATCGGAGTCTGGGGATCGTCATCGAGCTGAACGTGTGCTAGAACTCGGAGGTGCCGTAGTTTCGGTGCTTGATCGGTCGGGCCGTGAAGACGTACGACTACATCAACCGCGTTGTCATAACGCTTCCGCTGTCGGTCTACAAGGGTATGTAGATCACACTCTTCCCTCGTTGCTATGCATCACCATGATCTTGCATGTGCGTAGGATTTTTTTTGAAATTACTACGTTCCCCAACAGTGGTATCAGAGCCTAGGTTTTATGTGTTGATGTTATATGCACGAGTAGAACACAAGTGAGTTGTGGGCGATATAAGTCATACTGCTTACCAGCATGTCATACTTTGGTTCGGCGGTATCGTTGGACGAAGCGGCCCGGACTGACATTACGCGTACGCTTACGCGAGACCGATTCTCCCGACGTGCTTTGCACAAAGGTGGCTAGCGGGTGACAATTTCTCCAACTTTAGTTGAACCGAGTGTGGCTACGCCCGGTCCTTGCGAAGGTTAAAACAGCACCAACTTGACAAACTATCGTTGTGGTTTTTGATGCGTAGGTAAGATTGGTTCTTGCTTAAGCCCGTAGCAGCCACGTAAAACTTGCAACAACAAAGTAGAGGACGTCTAACTTGTTTTTCCAGGGCATGTTGTCATGTGATATGGTCAAGACATGATGCTGGATTTTATTGTATGAGATGATCATGTTTTGTAACCAAGTTATCGGCAACTAGCAGGAGCCATATGGTTGTCGCTTTATTGTATGCAATGCAATTGCGCTGTAATGCTTTACTTTATCACTAAACGGTAGCGATAGTCGTGGAAGCATAAGATTGGCGAGACGGCAACGATGGTACGATGGTGATCAAGGTGTCGCGCCGGTGATGATGGTGATCACGACGGTGCTTCGAAGATGGAGATCACAAGCACAAGATGATGATGGCCATATCATATCACTTATATTGATTGCATGTGATGTTTATCTTTTATGCATCTTATCTTGCTTTGATTGACGGTAGCATTTTAAGATGATCTCTCACTAATTATCAAGAAGTGTTCTCCCTGAGTATGCACCATTGCAAAAGTTCTTCGTGCTGAGACACCACGTGATGATCGGGTGTGATAGGCTCTACGTTCAAATACAACGGGTGCAAAACAGTTGCACACGCAGAATACTCAGGTTATACTTGACGAGCCAAGCATATACAGATATGGCCTCGGAACACAGAGACCGAAAGGTCAAGCGTGAATCATATAGTAGATATGATCAACATAGCGATGTTCACCAATGAAACTGCTCCATCTCACGTGATGATCGGACATGGTTTAGTTGATTTGGATCACGTAATCACTTAGAGGATTAGAGGGATGTCTATCTAAGTGGGAGTTCTTTAGTAATATGATTAATTGAACCTAAATTTATCATGAACTTAGTACCTAATAGTATCTTGCTTGTTTATGTTCGATTGTAGATAGATGGCCCGTGTTGTTGTTCCGTTGAATTTTAATGCGTTCCTTGAGAAAGCAAAGTTGAAAGATGATGGTAGCAATTACACGGGCTGGGTCCGTAACTTGAGGATTATCCTCATTGTTGCACAGAAGAATTACGTCCTGGAAGCACCGCTGGGTGCCAGGCCTGCTGCTGGAGCAACACCAGATGTTATGAACGTCTGGCAGAGCAAAGCTGATGACTACTCGATAGTTCAGTGTGCCATGCTTTACGGCTTAGAATCGGGACTTCAACGACGTTTTGATTGTCATGGAGCATATGAGATGTTCCAGGAGTTGAAGTTAATATTTCAAGCAAATGCCCGGATTGAGAGATATGAAGTCTCCAATAAGTTCTATAGCTGCAAGATGGAGGAGAACAGTTCTGTCAGTGAACATATACTCAAAATGTCTGGGTATAATAATCACTTGATTCAATTGGGAGTTAATCTTCTAGATGATTGCGTCATTGACAGAATTCTCCAATCACTGCCACCAAGCTACAAGAGCTTCATGATGAACTATCATATGCAAGGGATGAATAAGACTATTCCCGAGCTCTTCGCAATGCTGAAATCTGCGGAGGTAGAAATCAAGAAGGAGCATCAAGTGTTGATGGTCAACAAGACCACTAGTTTCAAGAAAAAGGGCAAAGGGAAGAAGAAGGGGAACTTCAAAAAGAACAGCAAGCAACTTGCTACTCAAGAGAAGAAACCCAAACCTGGACCTAAGCCTGAAACAGAGTGCTTCTACTGCAAGCAGACTGGTCACTGGAAGCGGAACTGCCCCAAGTATTTGGCGGATAAGAAGGATGGCAAGGTGAACAAAGGTATATGTGATATACATGTTATTGATGTGTACCTTACTAATGCTCGCAGTAGCACCTGGGTATTTGATACTGGTTCTGTTGCTAATATTTGCAACTCGAAACAGGGACTACGGATTAAGCGAAGATTGGCTAAGGACGAGGTGACAATGCGCGTGGGAAATGGTTCCAAAGTCGATGTGATCGCAGTCGGCACGCTACCTCTACATCTACCTTCGGGGTTAGTATTAGACCTAAATAATTGTTATTTGGTGCCAGCGTTAAGCATGACCATTATATCTGGATCTTGTTTGATGCGAGACGGTTATTCATTTAAATCAGAGAATAATGGTTGTTCTATTTATATGAGTAATATCTTTTATGGTCATGCACCCTTAAAGAGTGGTCTATTCTTATTAAATCTCGATAGTAGTGACACACATATTCATAGTGTTGAAGCCAAAAGATGCAGAGTTGATAATGATAGTGCAACTTATTTGTGGCACTGCCGTTTGGGCATATCGGTGTAAAGCGCATGAAGAAACTCCATACTGATGGGCTTTTGGAACCACTTGATTATGAATCACTTGGTACTTGCGAACCGTGCCTTATGTTTAAGATGACAAAAACACCATTCTCCGGTACTATGGAGAGAGCAACAGATTTGTTGGAAATCATACATACAGATGTATGTGGTCCGATGAATGTTGAGGCTCGTGGCAGATATCGTTATTTTCTCAGCTTCACAGATGACTTAAGCAGATATGGGTATATCTACTTAATGAAACATAAGTCTGAAACGTTTGAAAAGTTCAAAGAATTTCAGAGTGAAGTTGAAAATCATCGTAACAAGAAAATAAGCTTCCTACGATCTGATCATGGAGGAGAATATTTGAGTTACGAGTTTGGTGTACATTTGAAACAATGTGGAATAGTTTCGCAACTCACGCTACCCGGAACACCATAGCGTAATGGTGTGTCCGAACGTCGTAATCGTACTTTACTAGATATGGTGCGATCTATGATGTCTCTTACTGATTTACCGCTATCGTTTTGGGGATATGCTCTAGAGACGGCCGCATTCACGTTAAATAGGGCACCATCAAAATCCGTTGAGACGACTGAACTATGGTTTGGCAAGAAACCAAAGTTGTCGTTTCTGAAAGTTTGGGGCTGCGATGCTTATGTGAAAAAACTTCAACCTGATAAGCTCGAACCCAAACCGGAGAAATGTGTCTTCATAGGATATCCAAACGAAACTATTGGATACACCTTCTATCACAGATCCGAAGGCAAGACTTTTGTTGCTAAATTCGGAAACTTTCTAGAGAAGGAGTTTCTCTCGAAAGAAGTGAGTGGGAGGAAAGTAGAACTTGATGAGGTAACTGTACCTGCTCCCTTATTGGAAAGTAGTACATCACAGAAACCTGTTTCTGTGACACCTACACCAATTAGTGAGGAAGCTAATGATAATGATCATGAAACTTCAGAACAAGATACTACTGAACCTCATAGATCAACCAGAGTAAGATCCGCGCCAGAGTGGTACGGTAATCCTGTTCTGGAAGTCATGTTACTTGACCATGACGAACCTACGAACTATGAAGAAGCGATGGTGAGCCCAGATGGGATCCATGTATGAGAACAAAGTATGGACTTTGGTTGACTTGTCCAATGATCGGCAAGCAATTGAGAATAAATGGATCTTCAAGAAGAAGACTGACGCTGACGGTAATATTACTGTCTACAAAGCTCGACTTGTCACAAAAGGTTTTCGGCAAGTTCAAGGGATTGACTACGATGAGACGTTCTCACCCGTAGCGATGCTTAAGTCTGTCTGAATCATGTTAGCAATTGCCGCATTTTATGATTATGAAATTTGGCAAATGGATGTCAAAACTGCATTCCTGAATGGATTTCTGCAAGAAGAGTTGTATATGATGCAGCCGGAAGGTTTTGTCGATCCAAAGGGAGCTAACAAAGTGTGCAAGCTCCAGCGATCCATTTATGGACTGGTGCAAGCCTCTCGGAGTTGGAATAAACGCTTTGATAGTGTGATCAAAGCATTTGGTTTTATACAGACTTTTGGAGAAGCCTGTATTTACAAGAAAGTGAGGGGGAGCTCTGTAGCATTTCTCATATTATATGTAGATGACATATTACTAATCGGAAATGATATAGAATTTCTGGATATCATAAAAGGATACTTGAATAAAAGTTTTTCAATGAAAGACCTCAGTGAAGCTGCCTACATATTGGGCATCAAGATCTATAGAGACAGATCGAGACGCTTAATTGGACTTTCACAAAGCACATACCTTGACAAAGTTTTGAAAAAGTTGAAAATAGATCAAGCAAAGAAAGGATTCTTGCCTGTGTTACAAGGTGTGAAATTGAGTAAGACTCAAAGTCCGACCAATGCAGAAGATAGAGAGAGAATGAAAGATGTTCCCTATGCTTCAGCCATAGGCTCTATCATGTATGCAATGCTGTGTACCAGACCTAATGTGTGTCTTGCTATAAGTCTAGCAGGGAGGTACCAAAGTAATCCAGGAGTGGATCACTGGACAGCGGTCAAGAACATCCCGAAATACCTGAAAAGGACTAAGGATATGTTTCTCATATATGGAGGTGACAAAGAGCTCATCGTAAATGGTTACGTTGATGCAAGCTTTGACACTGATCCGGACGATTCTAAATCGCAAACCGGATACGTGTTTCCATTAAACGGTGGAGCTGTTAGTTGGTGTAGTTCTAAACAAAGCGTTGTGGCGGGATCTACATGTGAAGCGGAGTACATAGCTGCTTCTGAAGCAGCAAACAAAGCAGTCCGGGGATCGTCATCGAGCTGAAAACGTGTGCTAGAACTCAGAGGTGCCGTAGTTTCGGTGCTTGATCGGTCGGGTCATGAAGACGTACGACTACATCAACCGCGTTGTCATAATGCTTCCGCTGTCGGTCTACAAGGGTACGTAGATCACACTCTTCCCTCATTGCTATGCATCACCATGATCTTGCGTGTGCGTAGGAAATTTTTTGAAATTACTACGTTCCCCAACACCTCAAGTGCCCTAGGTCTTCGTGAGCAAGCAAGTTGGATGCACACCCACTAGTTTCTTTTGTTTAGCTTTCATACATTTATAGCTCTAGTGCATCCGTTGCATGACACTCCCTACTCCTTGCATTAACATCAATCGGTGGGCATCTCCATAGCCCATTGATTAGCCTCGTTGATGCGAGACTTTACCCTTTTTTTCTTCTCCACATAACACCCCTCATTATATTCTATTCCACCCATAGTGCTATGTCCATGGCTCGCGCTCATATATTGCGTGAAAGTTTATAGGTTTGAGATTACTAAAGTATGAAACAATTGCTTGGCTTGTCATCAGGGTTGTGCATGATGATAGCATTCTTGTGTGACAAAAATGAAACATGAGTAAACTATATGATTTTGTAGGGATGAACTTTCTTTGGCCATGTTATTTTGAGAAGACATAATTGCTTAGTTAGTATGCTTGAAGTATTATCATTTTTATGTCAATATGAACTTCTGCCTTGAATCTTTTGGATCTGAGTATTCATACCACAATTAAGAAGAATTACATTAAAATTATGCCAAGTAGCACTCCACATCAAAAATTCCGTTTTGATCATTTACCTACTCGAGGACGAGCAGGAATTAAGCTTGGGGATGCTTGATACATCTCCAACGTATCTATAATTTTTGATTGCTCCATGCTATATTATCTACTGTTTTAGACATTATTGGGCTTTATTTTCCACTTTTATATTATTTTTGGGACTAACCTATTAACCGGAGGCCCAGCCTAGAATTGCTGTTTTTTGCCTGTTTTAGGGTTTCGAAGAAAAGGAATATCAAACGGAGTCCAAACAGAATGAAACCTTTGGAAACGTGATTTTCTCATCAGATAAGATCCAGGAGACTTGGACCCTCCGTCAAGAAAGCCACGAGGTGGTCACAAGGGTAGGGGCGCGCCCCCCTAGGGCGCGCTCCTCTACCTCGTGGGCCCCTCGAAGCTCCACCGACATACTTCTTCCTCCTATATATATCCACATACCCCCAAACGATCGGGGACAGAGCCAAAAACCTAATTCCACGGCCACAACTTTCTGTATCCACGAGATCCCATCTTGGGGCCTGTTCCAGAGCTCCGCCAAAGGAGGCATCAATCACGGAGGACTTCTACATCATCATCCAAGCCCCTTCGATGAAGTGTGAGTAGTTTACTTCAGACCTACGGGTCCATAGCTAGTAGCTAGATGGCTTCTTCTCTCTTTTTGGATCTCAATACAATGTTCTCCCCCTCTCTTGTGGAGATATTCGATGTAATCTTCTTTTTGCGATGTGTTTGTTGAGACCGATGAATTGTGGGTTTATGATCCAGTCTATCTATGAATAATATTTGAATCTTCTCTGAATTCTTTTATGTATGATTGGTTATCTTTGCAAGCCTCGTTGAATTATCAGTTTGGTTTGGACTACTAGATTGGTTGTTCTTGCCATGGGAGAAGTGCTTAGCTTTGGGTTCAATCTTGCGGTGTCCTTTCCCGGTGATAGAAGGGGCAACAAGGCACGTATTATATCGTTGCCATCGAGGATAACAAGATGGGGTTTTTATCATATTGCATGAAATTATCCCTCTACATCATGTCATCTTGCTTAAGGCGTTACTCTATTTTTAACTTAATACTCTAGATGCATGCTGGATAGCGGTCGATGAGTGGAGTAATAGTAGTAGATGCAGAATCGTTTCGGTCTACTTGTCTCAGACGTGATGCCTATATACATGATCATACCTAGATATTCTCATGACTATGCTCAATTCTGTCAATTGCTCAACAGTAATTTGTTCACCCACGTAGAATACTTATGCTCTTGAGAGAAGCCACTAGTGAAACCTATGGCCCCCGGGTCTCTTTCTCATCATATCAATCTCCATCACTTTATTATTGCTTTGATTTTACTTTTCTTTTACTTTATTTACTTTGCATCTTTATACCAAAAATACCAAAAATATTATTTATCATCTCTATCAGATCTCACTTCCGTAAGTGACCGTGAAGGGATTGACAACCCCTAAGCGCGTTGGTTGCGTTGAGTTATTGTTTTTGTGTAGGTACCAGGGACTCGAGCATAGCCTCCTACTGGATTGATACCTTGGTTCTCAAAAACTAAGGGAAATACTTACGCTACTTTGCTGCATCATCCCTTCGTCTTCGGGGAAATCCAACGCAGTGCTCACGAGGTAGCAATCACCAACTGAGTCTTTTATAGGAGTAGAGATATCATTTTTTTGATGAAATTCTCGAGATACCATTTTCTGATAAAATTCTCGAGATATCATTAGTTTTTTACACATGGGATTACTCCTGCATGGGTCAATCACAACAGGTGTTTTGAAAAAAAAAGCATCTTGATGTTCCCTGCAATGCACGGGCATCCTGCTAGTCCATGAAAACAACACATGGCAAAATTTCACGGCGAACGAGGGATTTGAATCTGCTGGGAGGGGCTGTTTGGATATTGCTGGGGTAGCCAAAATATTGGCGACCCTTTTGTCCACCAGTGCCTTTGCCACCGATGAACAAGGTATGGCTCGGGTGCTCATGCATCCTCCAGCGCGCACGTTGGAGACGAGCTCACATAAGCTGTGCTTTTTTTCCCACCACGCCGCCCGAACCAGCCGTAGACCGACCGGCGACCCGCATAACATCCAACTGTAGCCGCACACAGTCTAACAGCAACTCAACCAACCGGATGAAATTCATGCAAACACGACAATATTTCTCATAAACAATGATGGAATTCATATAAAATACCGGATTTGCATACAAACATGACCGATTTCACTACATTCAAATCAACTAAGCGGTGCTAGTTCTGGACAGCACAGGTATATAATACCTGGTCTAAATGGTCGCCCGCCGATCCATTTGTGTTCCTCATGTCCGGCAGCACGATCGCCGGACAGCCGGGAGCCCCGGAGGTATATGGTTCAGCGCGAAGGACGGCTCGCTTCCCCGCTGCCCAACTGATATGGTTGGCTGATGCCCAAGATGATGGTGGAAGGGGGCTTCTCCGCTTCCATGGAGCCCATGCAGGGTCGACGAAGGTCCTCGCAACAAAAGGATCCGGCAAGACACCTGTTGTGTACACCGGCATCGCCTCCACGGTGGCCTTCATGGGACCCTCCGCGGTGGCAGCCTCCCGTGTTCTACTTCTCCTCGATGATGGCGGCGGACGCGGAGGCGCTGGCCACCGACTGTCGCTCTCCGCGCACCCGGCTTCTGTCTCTGCTTGCATGGCGCAACCGTCGGAATGGGAGTCTCGGCCACAGAAACGGGAGATGCGCTTGCAGACACGGGAGGCGTGGTACAAGGCAGCGGCATGGTCGGCAGCGACGACGCCCGTGTGCCACTCCTCGTCGAGCTGGCCTGGAGCGGTGAGTTGCTAAACCGTGCGCCGGCTTGAGGCGGCAACTTGCTTCGTCGGGCGAGGGGAGGGAGGTGGGTCAACGAGCTGCATAGCTCATATCCGGCGGGCTCGGCGGGCCACCCAGCCGGCTTGGATGCGGGATAACTACTCTCCTTAAGCCATTGTAAGAGTGGACAGAATGGTGGAGGAGGAGATAGGGGAGCGGTGTAGGGGTGCGATTCTTAGCCGGTGTTTGGCCTCGTTTAAATAGGTGATTAAATAGACGGCGGATGGGAGGAGCTCAGCCGGCGTTGCGTTTATTGCCGGCCCGGTCATGAACGGGCATGTGTCTAGAGTGGCTTTCTCGGCTTCCACACGGGTTTCATGGAGGCGTTTGAATGCGGCAAGGAGGCGTGTTCAGCCGGGCATGCATCAAGTGGCGCCCTTGACTCTGACGTATGACACCGCGCCGTTCTTCCACTGACGTGTGGGCTCTTTGGGTACATGGCCTGCATGTCAGTGACCCAACGCAGGCAGCGCACGACAGAGGAACTTTTGGTGGGCCAGGGCGGTCAAAAGCGGGCATTTCATAAACCGATGATTGTTCATTGAGTGAGACGTCATCTATTTCATCTAGATAAGCCTACTATATAATGTAAGAGAATTTTAAAATTTTCATATATACGTTGATAGCCCGTTCGATACGTTGTGATTCATAAAGACCGCTGCAAACATCAATGTTCTGCTTATCACAGACATGATTGATTAAACCTTGCAAAAAAAGATAAGATTGATTAATACCCGTAACAATCCATGTACTTAATAAAGGGTGCATTCACGTATAGGTTGAGCGTGTGTCTTGCGTCGTGTGCGGTGTCACCGATGTGCTTGCAGGCGTGCGAGTATTGCGTGCGTGCATGTGTACGTTTTAGTGTTGCGTGCATGTGTGCGTACGTGCGTGTGTTCATGAGTGCATGTGTACGTGTCAGTGTTGCACGCCTGCATGCGTGCGTGTGTTCGTTATGTGTACGTGTCAGTGTTGCATGCCTGCATGCGTGCGTGTGTTCATGTGAGTGTTGTGTGCGTGCATGTGTATGTGCGGGGTGAGGCTACACGTCAGTTGACTGACTTTTTCATCTCTAGTCAGTAGATTTTCCAGCCGTTGGATACGAAATCAAGGGCATGCAGTTTATCTTCAACCTCCACCCCTTGAGCCGCCAGCCACTGCCGGCCAAACCACCGGCCACCGCCACCCGCGGCCAGCCCGCACGGCCATGCCGCCCCGCCCGCCCCAAAACCACTCCCCACCGATGGTTTGTCGCCGTCCCGGCCATCCCTCTAGCCCCCCTGCGCCGAGCTTTTTCTCCGGCGATCCCCACGCCACCGCCCAATCACCGCCCCCCCCCACTGCCGGCGACTGCCAACCAGAGGTCTCACGACTTCGAATCCCCATCAACCACTAATTTATTACCATTTTTGTCCTTCATATACGCACTAACGGGTGGGCCCTATGGTAATGTGCGCTCCTGAATGTGGACTGTTTGACTGGTCAATTGATCGTGTCATCAACAAATTACGGAGCTGTATGGTGAGCCAGTTACCGTATGATCACCCTAAAATGTATTTTATTAACACAGTACAGAATCAAACTACCATTTCTTTCTTTCATATACGTGCTGACAGGTGGGCCCCATGGTTACACACCCCGATGGTGTAACACTAGTTGCACCACGTGGAACGTTTGACTGGTCAATTGATTGTGGCATCAACAAAATATGGAGTTGTACGGGTGAGCCAGTGACCGTATAATCACGACATGTATTTTTTAACACGGTACACACGCAAGCACTCACCGCTATAACCGCACACACGCAGACCCTACCCCTATGATCACCTTCGAGAGAGTGAGCCAGCATATGATCTTGAGATTTTACGAAGTCACCATAGGTGCCTCGTAGTCGAGTGGAATGTCTCCTCCCACTTAACACATATCGCCGGAAAAATACTGAAATTAACCCATGATAAATGTGAGCACCAAGACTTTAACCCAGGTGGGCTTGAGAAACCACTGTCCTCCTAACCATCCAACCATAGGTTGGTTAGCACCACAAAATGTATGTGCTGACCGTGATGAGCTTATTCTGAAGTCCAGTGACCATATCATGCTTTCGCTTCAAATACAATGACCATAAGTGTCGTCAACAAAATACGGAGCATGCATCAAATACAATGTCTGTCAGTGTCATCAAAAAAATACGGAGACGTACCATGAGCTAGATACCATATGATCACCACGAGAATATATACGGTGACCGTAATGAGCATATTCTGAAGTCCACCGACCGTATAGTGCTTTCGCTTGAAATACAGTGATTATCACGCGTGAATGTGTCATGGGCATGCATACTTTTAGAGGGCCGAGAGATAGTTTGTGTGCGTACGTGAAAGTGGTGTAGAAAGAGGGGGTGTCCGGTGGAGACAAGGAGAGATATGCCCTTCGTTTCTCTTTCCCGTGACTAATATTTTAGGAGAAAATATAAACATTCACAATGCAGAACAAATATTTTTGGATGCACCATGCAATTAACTTTCATGTATTAGTGGTCGATTGCGTGTGTGGTGTGGTGGGCACATCATTTTCTAGTTGGGGTGGGCACATAATTTCTAGTTGTGGTGGGTCAACATGAGGACTCATGGGTTGGTTCCATCCTGCGCCACATAGGTTGGACCGAGATGCATTATACGAAGACCCATGTGGAGGAATCAGCGTACAACACGAAGCTACCAGAGTGGTGGAGGACTCTATCCCCACTGGTGATAAGCCGACTATATATGTTTTGTAACCCTAGGCCATGAGTATGTTATAGAAGCCTGGGGGCTAGTTCGTCGATAGTATACACACACACGCACAATGTCTGGTATTCACGTGTACTTTGCACACACCTCTGTCACTAATATACAGTGCCAGGAGTAGGCTTTTTCCTCAACTGCAAGGGTCCAAACTTGGGTAAAACCTTGCCTTGTATTACCATCCAGCCTAACAGTCAGGGATATCCTACCAAATTATCTGATGGAATCATATCTGCCAACTACTAAGAGAGAGGTGTGTCTGTGGGGGGGATGTGTGCGAGAGAGGCCTAAAGATAATGTGCGTGCGGGAGACACGTAGGCACATATATGTGCGTATAGAGGGCTAGTAGAGACCGTGCGTGTGTATATATGCATGTGAGAGAAATAGTGTTTTCCAACTAAGATTAGTGAAAAGAGTGGTACATAGTAGTCAGAAAGAGAGAGAGAGAGAGAGAGAGAGAGAGAGAGATACAGAGAGAGTGTGTGCGTGAGACACCCCGACACCCCGGGAGATATTGTGAGCATGTGTGAAAGAGAAATGTCGATGTATATAAAGTGTGTGCACTTATGCGTTAGATAGAGAGATATATAGCACATTTGTGAGAACGGGCCAAGGCATAGTGCATCTACGTGTAAAAGGCGGTTCTACGCATTAAATTAAAATATAAATGGCCTTATTATTTTTGGATGAGATCATGAATTTTGGAATTTGTGTATGAACAAAAATTGGTCTATCAGACACCCATACTCTATTGAATTCTAACCTATGCATGTGTTTATTTCATATTATCGATCCATAGAGTGAGATCGGTTTGAAATACAGGCAATGCATTGCTTTTGCAATTCATATATAAACATTAATTCACCCGCAAAAAATATAAACATTAATTAGTGCACTCCATGTTGTTAGTGTGAAGCACTTTATACATTTGTCACTTACATGGATACATTCCAAATTGCTTCACACTAACAACATGGAGTGCACTAATTAATGTTTATATTATTTTGTGCGCTCGGCCGAAATCTATCCCGCCCACCATTTGGGACACCTGAGATTACTATCCTACCCCCAACCCGCAATATGTCCAAAATTTTAGATGGGGGCAAAGTTTGTAACTTTCCCCAAATTTCAAACAAGCGCGTCCCAAACCGAAACATTGTTCACCCTTAGTCCCCCTCCCTTCGTTTCCCCATTCATACTCCGTGGGCGCCAAAACGCCCTCTCCACCAGCCGCGAAACCCCAGCCTCCTCCGTCCTCCAACCCATCACGCCCAATCCACTGCCGCCCTCCTCCATCACGCCGGAGCCGGTACCCCGACGTCGTCGTCCAACACAACCGCAACCGCAACACCCTCAAGGACTTAGCAGCTGAAGCCGAGGCAGAGCTGCCTCCACGACGCCCACGCCGACGTGCGCCGTACTAGAACCACTTCGACCATGCTGTCCTGCACCTCACCGCTGCCGCTCCACTGTCGCAACCATCCACCACATCGGAGTTGTTCCCGCTACGTCGTCATTTGCTGCCTCAGATCTGGTTCCCCGCCACCGGCATACGGCCACCGCACCACATTCAACAACTTGGCCATGGGTTCGTCCAAGGCTCCACCGTCCTCCACAACTTCTCGTTTCCAGTGAACCACAAGAAGATCGTTGGAAAAACAGAAGGAGGACACAACACTGCCAGCAGAAAGAGGTACTCCTCTTCCCTTATTTGTGCAAATCTTATGTCTCTGCTCACACCGTATTCATCCCACGAAAGAAACTAGTTGAGCGCTTCGTACTGCATCTTCTTCGTGATACTAAATGCACAAGGTTTCCTCCCATTTACTATTTCACCTTTGCTAGAGGTCAGTAGCCTGCCTGGATTTCAATCCAGGGTCAGTCGAATCGCAATTAAAAGAAGCAGCACCCGCTTAGGCGTGCGGAGCACCTAGTCCGCCTATTCGCTAGGGAAGCGGTGCATCAGTGTCTATCATAGGGGTGTGGGGTGCAGGAGCTGCTTGCGCCCAATCTAGAGGTCGGCGGGGATTGAGGGGATGGCCGGGCAGTGCCAAGCATGGCGGTGTGGTGAGGTCGAGGGGAGGGCGAAGGCGGGGGATTGGGACGGTGGTTGCTGGCGTTTCGAGGAAGATCGTAACACTGACTGGCTGGAGGTGAATGAAGGCGATCTGCCCATTCTTTGTACATCGGACGGTGCAGAAAACATGGACTGACCTATTTTTTCAGTTGACTGTTGTTTTCATAGGACCACACCTTATGGTGTGCTGGAGGAGCATCTGCATTTCCCAGCCATCCATGTGCTCATATTTCAAAATTCTACAATCTAGTAATTTCATGTGCCATGCATGTTGTAGAGCTATCATATGTCTCCCGTCATTTATTTCTCACCGACCTGCTATCTGCTACCTTTACACTGTAATACTTGTGCACACACTTCACGCATACTCACACTATTTTTTTATGCATGGGTATTCAGACTCTGACGTGGTGTTGATGAATACAAAAAAGAAAAGACAGAAGTCGCTCCAGTGTAATTCGAAGATAAGCACTAAGCATCTCAGCGCTCTAAAGGGTGCAGTGCCGGCAGATGGAGACAATAAACATAGCTCTGCGGTTGATGATCTCAATTGCCACACGCAACCATCCCAGGTGCTTGCTTTAACTTCACGCTGTCAAATGTGGTTGCATGTTGCATATGGTGTCTAGCTTGTATTGTTTCCAATTTGGTTAAATTGCATCAGCTTACTTTACACATTATACCTTTGATAATGACATGACATCCTATTTTTGATACATACTACATATGTCTATTAACCATGTTCATACATCAAACTAATGCTCTTTTCTATCCCTCATCAATCACTTATGACGAGACAGTCACCCGAGTGGGTTACTGTGAGACGCGCTACTCCTTTAAAGAGTGCGGTGTCATCCTCCCCACATGATTCTCAATAAACAGCAAGGCTAAATGAAGATAGTCAAAGTAGCTCTCTAGTTGATGACCGCAATTCCCCCACACCACCATCGCAGGTGCTTGCTCTTACTTGGTAGTGTGATATGTGGTTGCATGTTGCATATGGTGTCTACCTTATAATGCTTCTAATTAGGGTAAATTGCATCTGCTTAGTTAACACATTATACCTGTGAATATGACATGCATTCCTGTTTTGGTACATATTACGTCTTTTTATTAACCATGTTCTTAATCAAACTACTTTTCTTGTGTATCCCTCATCAATCACTTCTGACGAGACACCTTCAAGTTGATAATGTAATATTGGTTGCATCTTGCATATCATTTCAAACATGTATTGCCTCTAATTTGTTGAAGTGCCACTTATAATGAGACACATCTAACTTGCTAGAGTGATTTTGGTTGGATCTTTCATATGGTGTCTAGATTGCATTGCTTCCAATTTGTTGAAATGCCTTCTGCTTAGCATTTTTCGTACATATTCTATCCTCCTACAATGTGGTTGCCATACATAAAAGTTGTGTTCGTCAGTATCATGCATCAACGAATTTGGAAGTGCGAATTTCATTCCTTTTTCTTGTGTGTTTACTTGACAAGGCAAAATGTAAAAGGACAAAGGCATGGAATGATGGTGGTCCTTTGGAGCAACCGAAATAGATGATCTCTGCAAATTCTCCTGCTACTCCTACTGCAGTGCAAGTTCCAAATCTCATCTCCCCTACTCCACAACCCCAGGTGCTTGCTCTAACATGGCAGTGTGATATCTGGTTGCATGTTGCATATGGTGCCTAGCTTGTATTGCTCCTAATTTGTTAAATTGCATCTCCTTAGCTTACACATTATACATGTGAATATGACACGCCTTCCTGTTTTTGGTACATACTACATCTACCTATCACACCATGTTCTTACATCAAACTACTGTTCTTATGTATCCTGCATCTATCGCTTATGATGAGACAGTCACGCCTGTGGGTTAGTATGAGACGCGCTACTCTTATAAAGAGTGCAGTTTCATCCTCTCCACATGATTCTCAAGAAACAACAAGCCTAATTGAAGATATTGAACGTAGCTTTGTACTTGAAGACCGCACTTCCCCTACACCACCATCGCAGGTGCTTGTGATACGTCTCCAACGTATCTATAATTTTTGATTGCTCCATGCTATATTATCTACTGTTTTGGACATTATTGGGCTTTATTATCCACTTTTATATTATTTTTGGGACTAACTTATTAACCGGAGGCCCAGCCCAGAATTGTTGTTTTTTGCCTATTTTAGGGTTTCGAAGAAAAGGAATATCAAACGGAGTCCAAACGGAATGAAACCTTCGGGAACGTGATTTTTGGAACGAACAAGATCCAGGAGACTTGGACCCTACGTCAAGCA
>NC_041384.1:680670672-680702925 GCF_002162155.2 Triticum dicoccoides | reverse complement strand
TGCTCCACCGACGTACTTCTTCCTCCTATATATACCTACGTACCCCCAGATGATCAGATACGGAGCCAAAACCCTAATTCCACTGCCGTAACTTTCTGTATCCACGAGATCCCATCTTGGGGCCTGTTCCGGAGCTCCGCCAGAGGGGGCATTGATCACGTAGGGCTTCTACATCAACACCATAGCCTCTCCGATGAAGTGTGAGTAGTTTACCTCAGACCTTCGGGTCCATAGTTATTAGCTAGATGGCTTCTTCTCTCTTTTTGGATCTCAATACAAAGTTCTCCCCCTCTCTTGTGGAGATCTATTCGATGTAATCTTCTTTTTGCGATGTGTTTGTTGAGACCGATGAATTGTGGGTTTATGATCAAGTTTATCTATGAACAATATTTGAATCTTCTCTAAATTCTTTTATGTATGATTGGTTATCTTTGCAAGTCTCTTCGAATTATCAGTTTGGTTTGGCCTACTAGATTGATCTTTCTTGCAATGGGAGAAGTGCTTAGCTTTGGGTTCAATCTTGCGGTGTCCTTTCCCAGTGACAGTAGGGGCAGCAAGGCACGTATTGTATTGTTGCCATCGAGGATAACAAGATGGGGTTTTCATCATATTGCATGAGTTTATCCCTCTACATCATGTCATCTTGCTTAAGGCGTTACTCTGTTCTTATGAACTTAATACTCTAGATGCATGCTGGGTAGCGGTCGATGTGTGGAGTAATAGTAGTAGATGCAGGCAGGAGTCGGTCTACTTGTCTTGGACGTGATGCCTATATACATGATCATACCTATATATTCTCGTAACCATGCTCAATTCTGTCAATTGCTCAACAGTAATTTGTTCACCCACTATAAAATACTTATGCTCTTGAGAGAAGCCACTAGTGAAACCTATGGCCCCCGGGTCTATCTTCATCATATTAATCTTCCAATACTTAGTTATTTCCTTTTCTTTTTTACTTTGCTTTTATTTTACTTTGCATCTTTATCATAAAAATACCAAAAAATATTATCTTATCATATCTATCAGATCTCACTCTCGTAAGTGACCGTGTAGGGATTGACAACCCCTTATCGCGTTGGTTGCGAGGATTTATTTGTTTTGTGTAGGTGCAAGGGACTGGCGCGTAGCCTCCTACTGGATTGATACCTTGGTTCTCAAAAACTGAGGGAAATACTTACGCTACTTTGCTGCACCACCCTTTCCTCTTCAAGGGAAAACCAACGCAAGTGCTCAAGAGGTAGCAGCTTGCTCTAACTTCGCAGTGTGATATGTGGTTGCATGTTGCATACGGTGTCTATATTGTAATGCTTATAATTAGGGTAAATTGCATGTGCTTAGTTTACACATTATACCTGTGAATATGACATGCCTTCCTATTTTTGGTACACACTACATCTATGTGTTAACCATGTTCTTACATGAAACTACCTCTCTTCTATATCCTGCATCAATCACTTACGATGAGACACCTTTATTCGTTGCATATTGCATATTATTTCTAGCCTGTTGCGATCTATTGCTTCTAATTTGGTCAAAACATTTGTTAGGCCACCCTTTTAATTTGGCAGAGTGATATTGGTTTCATGTTTCATATAGTTTCTAGCTTCCATTGCTTCTAACTAGTTCAAACACCTTGTGCTTAGTTTACACTTTATACATCATACATGTCAATATGTCATGTCGTCCTGTTTTTCATACATATTCCATCCTCCGATCATGCGGTTGCCTTACATGAAAGTAGTGCTCGTCAGTATCATGCATCAATGAGTTCTGAAGAGCAAATTTTATTCCTTTTTCTTGTGGGTTTGACTTGACAAGGCAAAATCAAAAAAGAGGAAGGAAAAGAGTAAGAAAGGCAATGATGGTGGTTGTCGGTGTCAAAACCGGCAGATCTCGGGTAGGGGGTACCGAACTGTGCGTCTAGGCCAGATGGTAACAGGAGACAGGGGACACTTTGTTTTACCCAGGTTCGGGCCCTCTCGATGGAGGTAATACCCTACTCCTGCTTGATTAATATTGATGATATGGGTAGTACAAGAGTAGATCTACCACGAGATCAAGGAGGCTAAACCCTAGAAGCTAGCCTATGGTATGATTTTTGTGTATGGAGTTGATCCTGTCCTACGGACTACAACCCTCCGGTTTATATAGACATCGGATAGGGTTAGGGTTACACAGAGTCGGTTATAATGGTAGGAGATCTCGAATATCCGCATCGCCAAGCTTGCCTTCCACGCCAAGGAAAGTCCCATCCGGACACGGGACGAAGTCTTCAATCTTGTATCTTCATGGTCCAGGAGTCCGGCTGAAGGTATAGTCTGGCTATCCGAACACCCCCTAATCCAGGACTCCCTCAGTAGCCCCTGAACCAGGCTTCAATGACGACGAGTCCGGCACGCAAATTGTCTTCGGCATTGCAAGGCAGGTTCCTCCTCCAAGTCCTTCATAGAAGATTGTAAACACCAAGAGTAGTGTCCGGCTCTGCAAAATAAGTTTCCACATATTGCCATAGAGAGAATAATATTAACACAAATCAAATCTGCTGACGTATTCTGCAGTGCGCCATCACACTACAGCCAAGTCCTTTACTCGAATCGTTTTTACTTTCCCACCTCAGCATGTTTTGCGAGGCGGTTTCCTTGGCACGTCCTGTCAAAGCAGAGATCGTGTACCCTTTTTACGGGATTCTCATCAATACGGATGTGGGTAACCCAAACGCGCCATTTATCACGGCGCTCGGGAGGCAAGCGAGTTTTATTAGGCAGGTGGGGACGCATAACCGCATCCGCCTATATAAGGGGATAAGGATCCACCCTTTTTACCTACGCCTTCTTCCTCCCTTGCCTACCCATCTCTCACGCACCCGAGCTCCAGCGCCCAAGCCCGCACTTCCCACCTCAACCTTCTCCAGCAATGTCCGGAGCGGGAGGAAAATGGATGGTCTCCTCCGTTACGGAGGGCAAAATCAAGAAGCTAAGGAAGGCCGGATATCTGTCCAAGGACATCGCGTACCGGCTTCCCGAGGAGGGGCAGCTCATCCCCACCCCAAGGCCCCATGAGAGGGTGGTATTTCTCCTCCACTTCCTCCGCGGACTGGGTTTTCCACTCCACCCATTTGTCTGGGGGCTCATGTTCTACTACGGCCTGGATTTCCACGATCTGGCTCCGAACTTCATCCTCAACATCTCGGTGTTTATCATCGTGTGCGAGGCTTTTCTCCACGTCCGCCCCCATTTCGGCCTCTGGCTCAAGACTTTCAACGTCAAGCCCAAGGTAGTGAGCGGCAGCCAGGCGGAGTGCGGAGGCGCCATGGAGAGTAGGATGGCCAACGCCCTATGGTTCGAGGGCTCTTTAGTGGAGACCCTAAAGGGATGGCAATCCAGGTGGTTTTATATCACTGAGCCACGCGATCCGGAATGGACCGCGGCCCCCGAGTTCCGATCCGGACCCTCCACGCGACTTGTGTCCTGGAAAGAGACGGGCCTGTCATGGGGTGACGAGAAAGAGGTGGATGGATTGCAAACATGCATCCAGTCCCTGGTGAACAAGCCAGTCCGGCTAGTTAATATAATCCAGGTTATGCTCGTCCATCGGATCCTCCCGTGCCAACAACGGGATTTCAATCTGTGGGAGTTCGACCCGGCGCAGCATCAAACCCTCAGTAGGCTCTTCGACACGACGTACAAGGACGCCTGGAAGATGCTATTCAAGGGCGCCGAGGCTCCCGCATGCGCTTCCAAGGACCGCGGATACAGCTTGCAGCGTCATGCTAGCAAAGTATGCCATCTACACCTTTTACAGGATGTTTAAGCTTTTTTCATAGATTGACTCTGTGCGGGATCTAAACTCCCTTACCTTTGACAGGCTTGGCGGGTGGTAGCCGAACCAATTAACTGTCCGGCTCTGCTGCCCGAAGACCCAGCCCCAGCTTTACTAGTGAGGCTGCTGGCTCCGGCGCCTTATGTGCTGCCGGAAAAGAAGGCCAAGAAGAAGAAGATCATGGGGACTCGGAAGAGTACCCGTAATGTGGTGCTGTCGGACTCGTCATCCGACGAGTCCGAGATGCCCTCTTCCCGTGAAAACAAGGAGGAGGAAGAAGAAACCTCTCCCCCTCCAGCGGGGGGAGGAAAGAAAAGGAAGGCCGCCCCAGAGGGGGGGCCGGAGGGTCCAAGAAGAGGAAAACCCCTCCGCCGGACTACGCCCCCGACCCCGACGAGGGCGAAGAGGAATGGCCTGACAGGGCCAGGCGTCTGGCGAAATCGTAAGTGTTCAAATACCAGAGTAACTCATGATATTCCTTTTGTTGCACAGCTTTCCCTAATGTCGAATATAATCATGCAGCCCGCCCCAGGCCGAACTCCACGAGTCGTCGAGCGGCTCCCTGGATTCATCGGACGTGAACTCCGTTCCGCTCGCTGTCTCCCCCCGCACTGCAGATGACGCCGAAGTGGCGTCGCAACGAGCTCCGGGGCAGGAGGAGGTGGTCCTGGAGGAGCCGCAAGGCGACCTCCCGGACCCCAGGAGTGAAGGGGACAAGACCCCCCAGGGCTCCAAGTCCGGCTTTAAGCCGGACACCGTGCCGGAATCTTCAACGATTCCGGACCACGGCAGGCGAACTCCTTCAAAGAGGAGCAAGCCTTCTGAGCCGGCAGCATCCATCCAACCGGAGGTGCCGGACAATCTGCTGGAGGTGCTTGAAGGCGCCTCCATCGACGAGGAGCACCGTACTATTATGAGTACGGTGATCCAGAAGGTTCAGTCCGCCAAGAGCGGGCTGAGTGAAGCTTGCGCTAGCCTTCTAACAGGCTTCGAGGTAAGTAAAAATATGTAAAAATATTACCGCATTGATAGTAGCCCCTGATGCTCTGTTTGGCGTTCGGAAAGAAAAGCCGAATAGAGGATCTATTAAATTTCGCAGGAGTCTAACAATAAAGAGTCAATATGCGTATGCAGGCTTCACTGCTAGCCACCGCCGCACTGACTACGGAGGTGGGTACCCTGAAGCAGGGGCTCGAGCGGTCCGAGCAAGAGCTCGGCCATGCCAAGCGGCAGCTTGAGGAGAAAGAAGGTAAGAAATACCTTATAAAAAGGTGCCTATAGAGAGGTATGATTGCAAAAAATAACAGGATTGTACTGCTTATTGTAGGGGCCACGACTGAGGTGGCGACCCTCAAGCAGGCATTGTCCGAGGCCGAAAAGAAAACGGCCACGGAGCGCACCGAGCGAGAGAAACTTGGGACTCAGATCGGCGAGGTGCAACAAGAGCTTCAGGCTCTCATGAAAAAACATGAGAGTTTGGAGCTTGAGTCAAAGACCCAAGCGTCCGAGCTCGCGACGGCCCTTGAGACTGCCAAGTCTGCCAAGGCCGAAGCCCAAAAGGCCCTCCGAGAGTTGGAGGATATGAAGAAGATAGCAGCGGGTAAGGCATTCTTTATGCAAAGCAGAAATATAAAAGTAAACTCGTTACTTACCCGAATCCGGAGTTCTCCAGGGGCATTCGCAGATCTTCCCCGCAGCGTATCCGATGCCGCCGCATTCTACCGAGCTGAAGAGGGCAACTCGACAGAGAAGGTGTTCTGGTCTCAGTATGCTGAGGCCGGACACCCTGTGCCCTTGAGCGACCAGCTGAAACAGCTGGTCGAACTCCACAAGGCGGCCGAATAGGCCATGAAGGGCTTCATAGTTCGGCTGTGGCCCGGAGAGGCCCTACCTGGGAGCTACTTCAGGCTGGTGCGGCGGCTGGTGGAGGCCTGTCCAAGGCTCGAGGTCATCAAGCGCTCCGTCTGCATCGAAGGTGCCCGTAGGGCCCTTGCCCGTGTAAAGGTGCACTGGGGTAAGCTAGACGGTGAGAAGCTTGTGAAGGACGGGCCGCCGCCGGGGAAGGAGCATTGCAAGCCCGAGAACTATTACAAGGATGTTCTTGCGGGTGCCTGCCTTGTGGCAGATGAATGTACTAAGGATGTAATTTTTGAATAAACTCGCTCGTTTTTATCCTGTGCGCTGAAAACTTGTTCATAGGCGCTTAAGCAATGCTTGTTGAATTTAAAATATTATTTTCTGTGCGGCCGTTTATCAAAAAATTGAGAGATGGCCAGTTGTCGGCTTCTGCCCCCATGCCACTAGTGCTGGGGTGTTCGGGGATAAACCTGAGCACTCTTTTTCCCATAGTTGGGTCCTTCGAGGGAGGCGCTCAGCACAACGAACCAGGCAATCGGACTATAATGCTTGAACCTCTCACTTAGCCATAGAACTTTATAATTTTAAATTTCGGCGAAGCCCCTAGTTCGGAAGACCGAGTTCGGGGCGCTATCCACGCCTTGGCTGGGGTTATCCAGCTCCTCGCTCGAAGCGGCATAAGCCTTTAGGGACTCGAAAAACCTCTCGAGCAGCGACCGGTCTCTCGCATCATCATGACAGTCAGTTTTAGCTTTCTCCACTGAGGTGCTTAACCCAGCTCAACCGGGGGACAATCGCAGTGGTTCCCCTAGTTCTACCTTAGCCGATATAGCGGAACATAAGGCACCAAAACATAGGAGCCGGGCAAACCCAACTATTGACCCAAATCATGATTCGGAGCCGATGCATATAGTGCTATAAGTTCGGGGTGCCGCACTTATGAAAGTGTACGGACTTCTCACGCCATATTGAAGGGTACTGAAGCCCCGGGCGTACTTGCCGTACCACAGTGTACGGGTGCAACATGTCATTAATGGACATATATATGAAAAGAGTAATGCAAAATATAGACAAAAAGCTAAGCATTGTTTATGGAGAGGCTGTTTATCAAAGCCGAACGATACAAATAGTGCGGTAAGCAAAAGATATTGGACTATTCAGTATGTCCTGACCCGGGGTAGGCCATGGAATTTTATTTAAAACAGGTATACCGCTCATAATAGAGTCCACCTGGGGATTCGATAATGTGGCATGGCTTGTCTACCTCCCTGGATCTTGCATCATTTGTGCGGCAGTCGAATTACCGAACAGGTCGTCCGAAGTATGGAGTCCTCAAAGTAAGAAAAGAAAAAGAATCCGGCAGCCCCTGGTATGTTTTAAGCCGTATTTTGGGCGTGCCGTTATTGTGCCCCTTCCCTTGTGCCGATGGTATTTCAAGGGCGTAGTTATGTACGCGAGGTACTGGTTTCGCTAGGTCACGAAAGCTGGGGTTGGGGCCGCATTGCTACGCTTGCTCAGAGTGTGCCAGGCGGTCCTGCTGTAGGTTACTCCGGGCGCGCTTGGCAGTGTCTGGCTTTCTAATGGCCGGACTGGTGAATTGCCTAAGAAGGCTACTTTGTACCTCCGCTGCGAGAGCCGCCGTATGCTCCTCTGTACGGAGGGAGCGTTCGGTGTTTCCGTTGATCGTGATTACTCCTCGAGGGCCTGGCATCTTGAGTTTGAGATATGCATAGTGCAGCACCGCATTGAATTTTGCGAATGCGGTTCGTCCGAGCAGGGCGTGATAGCTACTGCGAAACGGGACTATATCGAAGATTAACTCTTCGCTTCGGAAATTATCCGGGCATCCGAAGACCACGTCAAGTGTTACTGAGCCTGTATAGTTGGCTTCTACACCTGGTATAATGCCTTTAAAGGTCATTCTTGTGGGTTTGATCCTTGAGGGATCTATGCCCATTTTCCGCACTGTGTCCTGATAAAGCTGGTTCAGGATACTACCGCCGTCCATGAGGACTCTTGTGAGGTGAAATCCGTCGATGATTGGGTCGAGAACCAATGCGGCGAAGCCGCCATGACGGATGCTAGTGGGATGGTCCCTTCGAGCAAAGGTGATCGGGCAGGAGGACCATGAGTTGAACTTTGGGGCGACTGGCTCCATCGCGTATACGTCCCGCAGCGCACGCTTCCGCTCCCGCTTGGGAATGTGGGTTGCGTATATCATGTTCACCGTCCGCACTTGTGGGGGAAATCCCTTCTGTCGATTGTTGTTCGGCGGCTTGGGCTCCTCGTCGTCGTTGTGCAGCCCCTTGTCTCTGTTTTCGGCTCTTAATTTGCCTGCCTGCTTGAACACCCAACAATCCCTGTTAGTGTGATTGGCTGGCTTTTCGGGGGTGCCATGTATCTGGCACAAGCGATCGAGTATTCGGTCCAAACTGGACGGGCCCTGAGTATTCTTTTTGAATGGCTTTTTCCGCTGACCGGATTTATAGCCTCTGAATCCGGCATTGACTGCCGTCTCTTCATTGCTGTCGCTGTTAACGCGGCGTTTTTGTTTGTTCCGACGTGTCCTGCCACTTTTGTCCTTGGTATCCAAATTACCGGGGTTCTTTGATAAGTTGTTACTGCGGGCTAGCCAGCTGTCTTCTCCCGCGCAAAAGCGGGTCATGAGTGTCGTTAGGGCTGCCATGGATTTCGGCTTTTCCTGTCCCAGGTGCCCAGCAAGCCACTCATCACGGATGTTATGCTTGAAGGCTGCTAGGGCCTCTGCGTCCTGACAGTCGACTATCTGGTTTTTCTTTGTTAGGAACCGTGTCCAGAATTGTCTGGTTGATTCTTCTGGCTGCTGAATTATGTGGCTTAAGTCGTCGGCATCCGGCGATCGCACGTAAGTGCCCTGGAAGTTATCGAGGAATGCGGCTTCCAGGTCCTCCCAAGAACCGATTGAGTCTGCTGGCAAGCTGTTAAGCCAATGCCGGGCCGGTCCTTTAAGTTTGAGCGGGAGGTACTTGATGGCGTGTAGATCATCGCCGCGTGCCATGTGGATGTGAAGGAGATAGTCCTCAATCCATACCGCCGGGTCTGTGGTGCCATCGTATGATTCGATGTTTACGGGTTTGAAGCCCTCTGGGATTTTATGATCCATTACTTCATTCGTGAAGCATAGCGGGTGTGCGGCGCCTCTGTACAGGGCTATATCACGACGCAGCTTGGAAGAGCTATGTCTGTTGTGTTCTGCCCGGCCGGATTTGTTGTATCCGGAGTGAAGATCATTGTCACATGCCGTAGGGCGCCTGCGCGATCCGTAGATCGATCTTGTCTGTCTTGCCTTATCCTCCAGTATGTCTCGCAGGTCGGGCGCATTTTCCCATGCCTTAGTTGTGCGGCGTCGGGGCATAGCTTGGGTGGAGGGCTGAGAGGCCTCTCTGTCGCGGCCACGGGGTGGCCGGTCTGCCATGTCATGCGCTGGTGATGTAGGTGCTTCCTCCTCTGATCAGGGTAGCGGCCTGCGCTTCGGGTAACTCTTGGAGGGGCGTTCGAGTTCATACTCTTCGGCCGCAAGGACTTCAGTCCATCTGTCAGCTAGCAAATCTTGGGCAGATCTAAGCTGTTGCTGCTTTTTCTTGAGGCTGCTTGCCGTGGCTAAAAGCCTGCGTTTAAAACGCTCTTGTTTGGCAGGGTCTGATGGTATGACGAATTCATCGTCATCGAGGCTTGCCTCGTCTTCGGAGGGAGGCGTATAGTTATCGTCCTCGACCTCTCGGTCTGCCGCTCTCTCATGAGGGCTGGCTTCTCCATCTTCCTGTGCCGAATCTTGCTAAGGTGGGTGTTCTTCGGCGCTGTCCGGGGTAGTATTATCTCCCGTGCCGGAATCACCGTTTTTGCTTTGGCGGGATTTAGAGCGGCGCCGCTGATGCCGGCGCTTTGGTTGTTTCTTGGGGGCGTCATCCCCCCCCTATTCCGTCGCCATCTCCGTCTTTTGGAGTATCCACCATGTATATGTCATATGACGAGGTGGCCTTCCAGCGCCCTACATGTGCTGGTTCCTGTTCGTCTCCTATATCGTCGTCCATGCCGTCGATGTCTTCGGAGCCGAAGTCAAGTATGTCGGTTAAATCATCGACAGTGGCTACAAAGTGGGTGGTGGGTGGGTTTTGAATTTCCTCACCCTCCGTATCCCACCCTTGCTGACCGTAGTCCGGCCAGGGCTCTCCTGATAAAGAGAGAGACTTAAGAGAATTCAGGATGCCGCCAAAAGGCGAATGCTGAAAGATGTCTGATGCGGTGAACTCCATTACTGGCGCCCAATCGGATTCGATTGGCAGGGGCATGGGGGGCTCGGAGTTCAGAGAGGAATCCGGCTCCTCGAAGACACGGGCCATGCGGAGTGCGGGGCTGGAGTTCGGCTCGATCGCCTCTGATATTGCAGCCCCTGAGGCAGTGTCCAACCGCTGATCCTCGATCGGCGCGGTAGGTTCCGAATCAATGGTCGAAACCGATTTGTGTGCGGCCTCCAAGGCGCTGTTCGGCGGCAGAGCTATATCGTGCCCCTCAAGACAGTGCGGCACGCTTGGCTGTGGCTCGAATCCTTCGAAGATCAAGTCTCCGCGGATGTCAGCCGTGTAGTTTAGTCTTCCAAACCTGACCTGATGGCCAGGGGCGTAGCTTTCGATCTGCTCAAGGTAGACAAGCGAATTGGCCCATAGTGCGAAGCCGCCGAAGACGAAGATCTGTCTGGGGAGAAAAGTCTCGCCCTGGACCGCATCGTTGTTGAAGATCGAAGGAGCCATCGGGCCTAACGGCGACGACACAGAGGAAATCTCAATGAAAGCACCAATGTCGGTGTCAAAACTGGCAGATCTCGAGTAGGGGGTCCCGAACTGTGCATCTAGGCCGGATGGTAACAGGAGACAGGGGACACTTTGTTTTACCCAGGTTCGGGCCCTCTCGATGGAGGTAATACCCTACTCCTACTTGATTAATATTGATGATATGGGTAGTACAAGAGTAGATCTACCACGAGATCAAGGAGGCTAAACCCTAGAAGCTAGCCTATGGTATGACTGTTGTATATGGAGTTGATCCTCTCCTACGGACTACAACCCTCCGGTTTATATAGACACCAGATAGGGTTAGGGTTACATAGAGTCGGTTACAATGGTAGGAGATCTCGAATATCCGCATCGCCAAGCTTGCCTTCCACGCCAAGGAAAGTCCCATCCGGACACGGGACAAAGTCTTCAATCTTGTATCTTCATAGTCCAGGAGTCTGGCTGAAGGTATAGTCCGGCTATCCGAATACCCCCTAATCCAGGACTCCCTCAGTGGTCCTCTGTAGCAACATAAACGGAACATCTATACGGATTCTCCTTGTACTGCTAGTGCATTACAAGTTCCAAGTCTCGGCTCCCCTACTCCACTATCCAAGGTGCTTGCTCTAACTTGGCAGTGTGATATCTGGTTGCATGTTGCATATGGTGTCTAGCTTGTATTGCTCCTAATTAGTGTAAACTGCATCTACTTAGCTTACACATAATACATGTGAATATGACACGCTTTCCTATTTTTGGTACATACTATATCTGTCTATCACACCATGTTCTTACATGAAACTACTCTTCTTGTGTATCCTGTGTCAGTCACATATGATGGGACACCTTTAAGTTGGCAGTGTGATATTGGTTTGCGTCTTGAATATGATTTCTAGCATGTAGTGCTTATAGTTTGATGAATGCCACCTATGACGAGATAGTTTTAACTTGGCAGAGTGATATTGATTGCACCTTCCATATGGTGTCTAGCTTGCAGTGCTTCTAATTTGTTGAAGTGCCTTCTGCTTAGTTACCACATCATAGGTGTGAATATGTCAATCCATCCAGTTTTTCGTACATATTCCATCCTCGTATCAAGACTTTGCCTTTCATCAGAGTAGTGTTCATCAGTATCATGCATGAATGAGTTCTGAAGAGCGAATTTTGTTCCTTTTTCTTGTCGGTTTGACCTCACAATGCAAAATCAATAAAGCGGAAGGAAATTGGTAAGGCATTGGATGATGGTGGTCCTTCCGAGCAACTAAAACGGAGGGTCTCTACAGATTCTACTCCGCCATCCTCCCAACAAGATTCGCAAGACAACGCAAGGCTAGACAATCAACGTAGCTGTGTAGATGATGAGCACATCTCCCCTACTCCACCATCACAGGTTGAAAGTGCAACTATCCCTGGGTGGTTTTGGTAATTCCTAACAACATATAGCTCATTGAGCTAACATTATTCCAAGATTAAAATTTTAGGAAAAGCTCAATGAATGGCATGGCATGGATGAGGAAAGTGGATGCCTCAAAATTCTAAGGACAAAAAGTTTGGCTCAAGCTTGAAGCTCAAGACAATACATTTTATATTTTAGTGATCCAAGATCACATTGAGTCTATAGGTAAAGCCAATACTATCAAGGAGGGATGAGGTGTTACTTAATGGCTTGCTTGCTCAAAATGCTTAGTGATATGCTCCAAAACCCTCAACTACCTTCCCACATCCACATATGACCTAAACCAAAAGTCAAACTCGGCGCCACCGATTCTTTCTATCCGGCGCCACCGAGTTTCAAATGTCATAGCCACTGCCACAAACCCTAGGCAAATCGGTCTCACCGAGACGGGATTGTAATCTCTCTGTTTCCCTTCGTAACATTTCGGTCTTACCGAGATGAGCGATCGGTCCCACCGAGATTGCAATGTAAACTCTCTGTTTCCCTTTTGTAACATCTCGGTCTCACCGAGATGAGTGAATTGGTCCCACCGAGTTTACCTGACCAACTCTCTGGTTAGCTTATTACCAAAATCGGTCCTACCGAGTTTGTGTAATCGGTCACACCGAGATTACGTTATGCCCTAACCCTAACCATATCGGTCCTACCGAGTTGCATCTCAGTCCCACTGAAAATCCTAACGGTCACTAGGTTTGCTGAATCGGTCCGACCGAGTTTAACCATTCGGTCCCACCGAGTTTGGAAAATTGTGTGTAATGGTTAGATTTTGAGTGGAGGCTATATATACCCCTCCACCCACTCTTCATTCGTAGAGAGAGCCATCAGAACATACCTACACTTCCAATACACATTTTCTGAGAGATAACCACCTACACTTGTGTTGAGGTCAAGATATTCCATTCCAACCATATGAATCTTGATCTCTAGCCTTCCCAAGTTGCTTTCCACTCAAATCTTCTTTCCACCAAATCCAAATCCTGTGAGAGAGAGTTGAGTGTTGGGGAGACTATCATTTGAAGCACAAGAGCAAGGAGTTCATCATCAACACACCATTTGTTACTTCTTGGAGAGTGGTGTCTCCTAGATTGGCTAGGTGTCACTTGGGAGCCTCCGACAAGATTGTGGAGTTGAACCAAGGAGTTTGTAAGGGCAAGGAGATCGCCTACTTCGTGAAGATCTAACGCTAGTGAGGCAAGTCCTTCATGGGCGACGGCCGTGATGGAATAGACAAGGTTGCTTCTTCATGGACCCTTCGTGGGTGGAGCCCTCCATGGACTCGCGCAACCGTTACCCTCCGTGGGTTGAAGTCTCCATCAACGTGGATGTACGATAGCACCACCTATCGGAACCACGACAAAAACATCAGTGTCTCCAATTGCGTTTGAATCCTCCAAGCCCTTCCCTTTACATTCTTGCAAGTTGCATGCTTTACTTTCCGCTGCTCATATACTCTTTTGCATGCTTGCTTGAATTGTGTGGAGATTGCTTGACTTGTGCTAAGGTAGCTAAAATCTGCCAAGAACTAAAATTGGGAAAATGCTAGATTTTTATTTGGTCAAGTAGTCTAATCACCCCCCTCTAGACATACTTTCGATCCTACAAGTGGTATCAGAGCTTTGGTCTCCATTTGCTTTGATTTCCATAGCTTTTGGTGGTCATAGCCTTGGTTTCACAACCTAGGAGAGTATGGCGTCTAGCGAGGGAAATTATCACCATAGAGGTCCTTACTTTGATGGCACTAATTTTGCTAGTTGGAAGCATAAGATGAAAATGCATATTCTTGGACATAACCCCGCCGTTTGGGCTATTGTGTGTATTGGCTTGCAAGGTGAATTCTTTGATGGGAAAGAACCGAACCGTGAAGCTACCGCGGAAGAGTTGAAGATGCTGCAATACAACGCTCAAGCTTGTGATATCCTCTTCAACGGATTGTGCCCCAAAGAATTCAACAAAATCAGCCGTCTTGAGAATGCAAAGGAAATTTGGGATACTTTGATTGATGTGCACGAAGGTACTGACTCCGTCAAGGAATCCAAATTGGATTTGCTTCAAAGTCAACTTAACAAGTTCAAAATGAAGGATGGTGAAGGTGTCACTGAAATATACTATAGGCTTGCTCTTATCACAAATGAGATTGCCGGCTTAGGGAGTGAAGAGATGACCGATAGATTCATCATCAAGAAGATCCTAAGAGCCTTGGATGGAAAATATGATACCGTGTGCACATTGATCCAAATGATGCCCAATTACAAAGATCTCAAGCCAACGGAAGTCATCGGAAGAATTGTTGCTCATGAGATGTCACTCAAGGATAAAGAGGAACTTCACAACAAATCAAGTGGTGCTTACAAAGCCTCATGTGAAGCCCCCACATCATCGAGTGAGAAACAAACCTTCAATGAAGAATTGAGCTTAATGGTGAAGAACTTCAACAAGTTCTACAAGAGTAGAAGCAAAGAGAGAAGCTCCAAGTCAAGGTCCTAAATGACAAAAGATCTTCTAGTCGAGAGCGAAATTGCTACAATTGTGGAAGGCCCGAACACTATTCCAATGAGTGTACGGCCCCCTACAAGAGAAGAGAAGACTCTCCCAAGAGAAGAAGTAGAAGAGAAGAATCACCATCTAGAGAAAGAAGGAGTAGAGATGATCGTTGTGAACGAAGACCCTCACGGAGAAGCAAGGATTCGGAAAGAAAGGACAAGTCATCAAGGAGCTACACAAAACAAAGACATCAAGCTCATGTTGGTGAATGGGTATCCGGCTCTGACTCCGACAACCACTCTGAGAGAAGCTATCACTCCGACTCCGAATATACTCAAGATGAAGGTGTTGCCGGTCTAGCACTTGTGACAACCAACTCCTACGACATATTTGACTCACCAAATGAAGGAGTTGGAACATGCTTCATGGATAAAGGCCCAAAGGTATCACACCCCGAGTATGTTGATTTCAATAGTGATGAATATGACTTGTTAGGTGATGATGATTTACTTGTTGACAACTCTAGTGATGAATACTATGATGAAACGTCAATTAATCATGCTAATCAAGATAAAACGAATGACAATGATAAGGAGAAGATTGAGTCTCTAACTAAAGAACTAAACACTCTTAAGTTAGCTCATGAAACTATCTTAGGAGATCATCGAGAACTTTTAAGGACTCATGAGAAATTACGCTTTGAAAAGCTCAACCTTGAGCAAGAGCATGAGTTCTTAAAAGCAATCAATGATGATATTCGCAAGAAAAGTTCTTCTTACATTGCCAAACATTTACTCTTATCCACTTACACGCCTCAAGTCAAGTCTAGTAACAAGAACAAGAAAGATTCTTCCTCTAGTAGTAACAATAATCAAGATAAATCCAATATTGGTTCTTCTAGTAGTTCTCTTGATTCCACTAATGATTCTCTTAGCCAAGTTACACTTGAGCAAGAAAATAGCTTATTGAAGGGAATTATAGAGAAAGGTGTTTACAAGAGCCTTGCCGGAAGTAAGCAATTAGAGGAAATTGTACGCAAGCAAGGAAGGCACCGGAAGAATCAAGGTGTTGGTTTTGAACGAAAGTTCAATGCCAATGGAGTTGAGTGGGAAGAAGATCAATACCCCAAGACGAAGTTTGTTCCTCAACAAGAGAAGTATGATCCTACTTCTCTCAAAGGGACACAAGCTCAAGATGATCTTCCACCACAAGACTACAAGCAAAAAGGCAAGGACAAGCTTCAAGAGGAAATTGATGCATTTGAAGAAGCTCCTAAGGCCTTGGTCAAGTGGGTTCCCAAGACTAGTTCAAGTTCCACTTCATCAAGTACAACTACAACACCGAGGATTCCCATCAAGATGGTGTGGATCCCAAAGAAGAAGAACTAGAGAGTTCTTGAGGGTGACTCCGCCAACATACTTCACTCTTATCATCTTGGCAAGAACAAGTGCAATCAACTTCCACATCTTGCACTAGTTCAAGGAGTCACAAACCCTCTTGTTGGTAAGACAAGGGACAAGGTAACCTAAAAGCTTTCATAGACATCATCTTGTGTGTGCATCACTCTATGTCTATGGATATCCTTGTTTGTTCCTTGTGGGACTAACCCGTGTAGGTATTGAAAGTGCAACTCACTCCAATGGATAGCTCCAAATGATCTACATCAACATTGAGCATCCACATCTTCAACATCTACATGAAGTCATCATCGACAAAACCCAAGGTTAGTTCATCCCTCTTAGGGGGGATCTCACATCTAGGGGGAGCTTTACTCTAAGAATTGAGCTAAAGCAACTCTAATGGTGTGAACACAACAATGCTTTATGTAAAAGTGGTAACCCCACTTGTGCTTAAACGATGAGTATGACCTATGATCAAATGTTCTCATTTGACTCCTAAGTCAATATACTCATATATAGATGACCTAGTCATCGCAAATTGTTTGATAGATGCTAGAATTGGTTGTGCATGCTTTGCCACATATTTCAATTGACATTTTATTGTGTGAGCATGTTGATTGCATATTTTACTCATTCGAGGACATCCACTTGTTGTTTTGATTGATTGGTTTTCTTTTCTTTTGCCAAGTGGATGGACAAGAATGCCTAAGAACCCTCTCTAGCTATCTATGCTTTTCTTGTCTCAATCTCTATTCATGCTACATCACAAAATTTGATCAAGTCGGATTCGAACCACTCTGTGTGAGGAGCACTCGGAGTCCCCGATTCGTCATAGACTTAAACTTCCAAAACTTCTTTGTGCATTTCGGTCTGACCGATTCCTCCATTTCGGTCATACCTAGATCACTAAGTCGATCTAGGTTTTCAATCTCGGTGCAACCGATTTGAACCTTTCGGTCACATCGAGTTTCAGTAACTGCTTGCAGTTAAGAATCTCGGTGCCACCGAGTTGTTCCACTCGGTCACACCGACAGGGTCGGGCTATATATACTCACGGGCAAAATTTTGGAAATTTCTCCAAAACCCCTTCGCCCGCGCATAGCTCGCTCTGCCTCCTGGGTCTCCGAATCGTCTTCCTCATCGCCAGCCGCCTCCTATCGGTGGTCTCTGCCGCCGTCAATGGAATTCTTCCCCGTCGTTGCCTCCGTAGTGAGTTCATCGCCGAACTAGGGTATGGACTCGATCACAATGCTATCCCCGTCCGATTCCTAGCACATTGTGTTCATTATGATTCTTACCATGATTGAAACGCTTCTATCCAGTCAAAACACTCCGTAGATTAGAGTTGAATTGAAAATTTAGGTTAGGTTTCCACCGAAACCATCTCGGACCATCCGAGTTGTGGAACTCGGTACCACCGATTCGGCTCAGGCCATTGCACATGTAATTTTTGGTCTGACCGAGAATTGCAAATCGGTGTGACCGAGTTCAGGACTTTGTGAAACCCTAGCAGTCTCGGTGCCACCGAACTGTGACTCGGTCTGACCGAGTTCACTAGTTTAGGTTCCAATAGCTGCTTCGGTATCACCGAGTTTACAAATCAGTTGATCCGAAATGCTTTCTGTGGAAAACTAAAACTAAGTTTTTGACTCATTCTCTTGCATAAACCTCTGCATTTTGTGATGCTCATCCACTCTATCTCATCTATATCTATTCACAGGGTCTGCTGTTAGTGTTTGCAATATGTCTGATCAGAGTGACAGCCAGAACAGGTCAGAGGAGCAGGTTCACCTGAGTGAGGGCACTAGTCCCTCTAGCAGTTCAGATGATGGTAGCAGGAGCACTCCCAGCAACTTACCCAAAGAGGCTGCTGCAGAAGGGAAGAAGAGGAAGGAGAGGATCAAAAAGACCACTACTAGAGTGCTTGGGAGATCCTCAATCATGAGAGATTCTGAAGAGGAAGAGGAAGAGGAAGAAGAGGTTGCTGCACTAGCACCTAAGGCCCAGAAGCTTATGGGTGATGCTATCAGGACAGGGGCTACTTCATCAAAGCCCAAAGAAGCACCCAAAGCAGCCTCCAAGCCCAAGAGTGCACCTAAGAGGAATACCAAGAGTATACCAGCTGCTGAGAAGAATAAGGCCCCAGTGCCTGAAGTTGCTGCTGATGAAGATGATGAAGGACAAGTCCCGAGGAAGCTCAAACCAAAGATTCCAGACCACAATGATGCTCATCTTGTGGCTGAGAACGTGAAGATCAGGAGAGACTCGGGACTGAGGAAATGGAGAGAGACAGGCCCATATGCTACAAGAAGAAGAACTGATGTTGATTACAGGTTCCACACAAAGGAACAACAAGATTTCTATGAGATAGTGCTGCTGGACAAGAAGCCTATAGTGTGTGAAATGAGGTGGGTCGACTGGAAGTATATCAAGGAAAATGAGGAACACTATCCTGGTGTGTTTGACAGCTTCAGTGCTTGTGGAGTTGCAGACTTTGTTGGGCAGAAGCTCACAAAGTGGAATGAGGAGCTCATAATGCAATTCTACTCCACAACACACTTCTATCCAGTTGGCAGGATAGTATGGATGTGTGAAGGTACAAGGTACCACTCAACTATTGAGGAATGAGCAAATCTGATCAATGCTCCTAAGGAAGAAGAAGATGACTTGGATGTCTATGCAAGAAGAAGATGGATCACAACTCTATGGAAAACATGTATAAGGAGATTCCTGAAGATGATTTAGGGAGTCCTGGATTAGGGGGTGTTCGGGTAGCCGGACTATACCTTTAGCCGGACTCCTGGACTATGAAGATACAAGATTGAAGACTTTGTCCCGTGTCTGGATGGGAATTTCCTTGGCGTGGAAGGCAAGCTTGGCGATGCGGATATTCAAGATCTCCTACCATTGTAACCGACTTTGTGTAACCCTAACCCTATCCGGTGTCTATATAAACCGGAGGGTTGTAGTCCGTAGGGAATCAACTCCATACACAACAATCATACCATAGGCTAGCTTCTAGGGTTTAGCTTCCTCGATCTCATGGTAGACCTACTCTTGTACTACCCATATCATCAATATTAATCAAGCAGGAGTAGGGTATTACCTCCATCGAGAGGGCCCGAACCTGGGTAAAACAAAGTGTCCCCTGTCTCCTGTTACCATCCGGCCTAGACGCACAGTTCGGGACCCCCTACCCGAGATCGGCCGGTTTTGACACCGACATTGGTGCTTTCATTGAGAGTTCCTCTATGCCGTCACAATCAGGAAGGATGCCTTCTCCCATCTTCAAAGACGGCGCCGTTGCTAAGGGAGCCTTGGCTGTCGGCCAAACCCTCCGGCTAGGTGGTTTCCTCATGACCGCCTGTTCGGCTGTTGCGCCGACGGTGACCTCTCGGGTCATCAAGAGCAACCTACACGTCAGCTCGGAGCTCATCGAGCAGCTAGATCCAATGGAGCTCTCTTCCGTGAACGAGCTCTTGGATCGCATCGCCGCCCTGGGGGTCGCTACGAATTACGACCATGTTGGGCTTAAACCCGATCTAAGAGAAATCAACTCTCCCCAAGAAACCCACCATGTTGCCGTGGTAGAGGCGCAGTGCGGAGACCCTTCATCTATTTTAAGGACTAGTTACGTCCAAATTCTCGATCCCTCCAAGCCGGATACCCGCGGAGGGGAGGATATAACTCAAGACCTGAGCTTAGGATCAGGCAACAGGCCGGATTCGTTGGATAACGTCCAAGAATCCGAACTTCAGAGTTCGGAAACCCTTCGGCCTCCGAATCTTGGATTGGGTGAGGTCTCAGATTCGACAACACCCGCCCACCCGAATATAAGCGATCTCTCCCAAGTCAGGTAGAGGCCCGACGAAACAGTACATCATTACTGGGACAGATTCCTCCTGGTTATGAACAGGATAAAGGATTGCCGCGAGGGAGACGCAATATCAATCTTCTACAGTAATTGCACGGACGAGGGAATCCTTAACGCCATAAGTCATCGTGATATTACACGCTTCGCTGACTTGGCGTCCATAGTACAAAAGTACTGTGTGATGGAAAGTGCCTGGAAAACCGAAATAAAATTTTGGGATAATCCGGCCTTGAATAATAATCCCGTCCGAACTAAGAGGGTGCATCATCATAAGACACCCGGGGTAAATAGCAAAAAGCCAAAACCCTTTACAGGGCATGGAACCGTACTGGAAAGGTGGCTTGATGGACCCTGTAGAATTCACAGTACAGAGGACGCCACACCAACTCACAGCCTTAGAGCGTGTTGGATACTCCGGCAGGTAGCCAAAAGTGTCATAGTGTACGGCTTTCGCCTCACCAACTCACAGCCTTAGAGCGTGTTGGATACTCCGGCTGAGCGTGTTGTAGACTGGAACCGCGTCGAGCGAAGCAGCACAACCTTTAGAGGAATAATCCCTAGTCGGGAAGCGCGCTGCACAGGAAAAATCACACTAGATGTGGTGTTCGGCACGCCGGATAATTATAGGTCCGAAGAAGTCACGTTTCAGGTGGCCCCCTTTAAAAACGGACATCACGCCTTACTAGGGCGGGAAGCATTCACAATCTTCCAAGCGATACCCCATTACGGGTACATGAAGTGATACCCGGGCTGAATGGAATTATCACTCTAGCTAGTGATCCGGACATAGCACTCCGCGCCGAAAACAAGACGGCCGCATTAGCCCTCGAGGCACTATCTGAAGCCTTAGTGGCCGAGGAACTAACTGCGCTGCGCTCCACGGTTAACAGGGATGATGTGATACTCGACAAAAGATCCAAATCCACATCCTTCAAGCCAGCTGACGAAATAGTCAAATTCCAAGTCCATCCAACGGACCCCAATAAAACAGCTTCCATCGGGGCATGACTGAACCCCGATGTAGACGCCGCACTGCGAGAGTTCCTACGAGAGAATTGGGACATTTTTGCCTAGCACCCTTCAGACATGCCAGGGATCCCACGCAGGCTGGCCGAACACAGCTTAAATATCCTAAAAGGATTCAAACCTATCAAACAAGCCCTTCGGCGTTTTTCCGAACCCAAGAGACAGGCTATGGGAGAAGAGCTAGCCAAGCTATTGGAGGCCGGATTCATTAGAGACATAAAACATCCGGACTGGCTAGCAAACCTGGTGATGGTACCAAAGAAGGACAAATCCTGGCGCCTGTGTGTCGACTTTAAAGACCTTAACAAGGCTTGCCCAAAGGATCCCTTCCCCCTCCCCTGTATCAATCAAATTATCGATGCCACCGCAGGACACGATTCATTGTGTTTCCTCGACGCATACTCTGGTTACCATCAAATCAAGATGGCAGAATCAGACCAAGCTGCAACAGCATTCATCACACCATACAGCCCATTCTGCTTCAACACAATGCCCTTCGGGCTAAAAAACGCCGGCGCAACATATCAGCGCATGATCCAGACATGTCTGGCAAATCAGATCAGCAAAACAGTGGAGGCATATGTGGATGATGTGGTCATCAAATCAAGACATGTCGAATCTCTAGTAGACGACTTGAGGCTCACATTAGATAACCTCCGAAAATACGACATCAAGCTCAACCCGGAAAAATGCGTCTTCGGCGTTCCAGCCGGAAAGCTCTTGGGCTTCATTGTATCCGGTAGAGGAATTGAAGCAAATCCAGCCAAGATCCGAGCTTCGTCACAATTGGATATCTCAAAGGACCTCAAGCAAATACAAAAATTAATCGGATGCGTGGCGGCTCTAAGCCGCTTCATCTCCCGCTTGGGAGAAAAGGCACTGCCCCTTTATCGCATCCTTCGGTGCACCGAACACTTCGAGTGGACAGATGCCGCCACGGCCGGACTCGATGAAATAAAAGCCACATTGGCAACAAACCCAGTCCTGGCCACGCCAAACACCGGCGAACCAATGCTATTGTACATTGCAGCAACACATCAAGTTGTCAGCGCAGTGCTCATTGTCGAGCGGGAAACGGACGGACACAAATTCCCCCTTCAAAGGCCGGTCTACTACGTGTCCACTGTCCTCACTCCATGCAAATCACGGTACCCGCATTATCTAAAAATTGCATACGCGGTATTCATGGCATCCCGAAAGCTACGACACTACTTTCAAGAGTGTTCCATAACAGTAGCCTCGGAAGTACCACTTAACGATATTATCAACAACCGCGATGCAACGGGCCGGATCGCAAAATGGCCATCGAGCTCCTCCCGTGTGATATAACCTATAAGCCATGGCGAGCTATCAAATTGCAAGTTTTGGCCGACTTTGTCACAGAATGGACGGAGGCCGAACTCCCTAAAGAGTACGGCACATACTCAAACTGGATCATGCATTTCGACGGCTCCAAAATGTTGGCCGGACTGGGGGCTGGCGTCGTGTTGACGTCCCCCACAGGAGACACAGTCCAATATGTACTCCAAATTATGTACACGGACTCCAACAACGCAGCCGAATACGAGGCCCTTCTACATGGCCTCCGGATGGCAGTATCCATGGGCATTCAACGCCTAGAGGTACGCAGGGATTCGAACCTCGCGATATCCCAAATAAATGGCAACTTCGACGCCAAGGACCCAAAAATGGCAGCTTACCGCAATGCCGTATTAAAAATGTCAGCTCAGTTCGAAGGGCTGGAGTTTCACCATATAGCCCGAGAAAACAATCAAGCAGCGGACATCCTGGCACGCATGGGAGCAAAACGCGGTGCAGTACCCCCCAACATCTTTTTGGAGAGATTGTTCAAGCCATCTGTAGCATGGGAGGGGGAACCCGCAAATAACAGCCCAGACCCAGCCGCAGCACTCGACGCCGAACAATCTGACACAATTGGAGGCTCTGCCAATGAAATTACACCTTCAGCCCACGTAATAATGGCGGTCATCGCCCTGTGGATAGAACCATTCCTAGCCTACCTTACTAGGCAGGAACTCCCGGAGGACCAAAACGAGGCCCGCTGCATAGTGCGGCGATCTAAAGCCTACAGAGTCCATGAGGGAGAGCTTTATAAGAAAAGCACTACCGGAGTCCTTCAAAGGTGCATCTCCGAAGAGGAAGGGCGGAACCTTCTGGCTGAAATTCATGCCGGACTCGGTGGTCACCACGCCACTGCTCGGTCCCTTGTTAGCAAGGCTTTCCGTACAGGATTTTATTGGCCGACGGCCCGGGCAGACACTCAGGACTTAGTCCAACGATGCGCTGGTTGCCAACTTTTTGCCAACCAAAGCCATATGCCACCTACCGCACTCCAAACTGTACCAATCACCTGGCCTTTTGCGGTTTGGGGGCTTGACATGGTCGGACCCCTTAAAGGCGGGACCGATAGAAAGAAATACTTACTGGTCATGGTGGATAAATTCACCAAATGGATAGAAGCCAAGCCTGTTAAAATGGCCGAATCCGGACCTGTGATAGACTTCATATCCGGGGTTGTACACCGTTATGGCGTCCCCCACAGCATCATAACCGATAACGGTACAAACTTTACCGCCGACGAGGTAAAACTCTGGTGCAAAAACATGGGCATCAAGCTCGATTATGCTTTCGTCTATCACCCACAAACCAACGGCCAGGTCGAACGTGCAAATGGTCTTATCATGAGAAGCATTAAACCCAGACTAGTGCGGTCCCTTAAGGAATCTAATACGCACTGGGTAGAGGAGCTCGACTCCGTACTCTGGGGCTGCGGACCACGCCGAATCGCACCACCAGATATACACCATTCTTCATGGTGTACGGTGCAGAGGCAGTTCTGCCCTGCGACATAATTCATGACTCACCTCGAGTGCGCATGTACGAAGAAAGAGAAGCCGAGCTCGATCGGCAGGACAGTTTGGACGCTTTGGAGGAGGAGCGCGATGTGGCAAAAGCCCGTTCCGCATTCTATCAACAGCAGGCTCGAAGATATCAAAGCAGAGAAGTACGGGCCAAAAATTACAATGTCGGCAAACTAGTTCTACGCCTGCCGGACAAGAAAAAGGACAAACTCAAGCCCAAGTGGGAAGGTCCATTCATAATCAACCAAGTCCTGACCGGCAGGGCATACCGCCTGCGAGATGCGTCGGATAACCGACTCGAGCTGAACCCATGGAACGCCACCCGTCTCCGAAGATTCTACGCCTAGCACCGGACTCCGTGTTCATCTCCTTCCTCTGTCCATTTTTTGCATTTTTCTGTCTTACATTTCTCTCCTTCCCCTCTTTTCTTTTATAGCCCTTAAAGGCTCATCTAGTGACGCGCCACTCGCGCTCATTATACCTGGGGGCTTCTTTCACAGAAGCTTATTTATACGGGCTTCACGCCCAACACATGCGTCAAACTTCCGCATGTACCTTTTTCTTCACCATTATATGCATCGATATGACTTAAGTTTTGGCCAAGCTGGGTTGCCTGGCTCCTGTGCTTACCCCTACGTTCCCGATTGTTCGGCTAGGAGGTAAAGGGAGCACCTCTGCGACTGTTACTGCCGGGTCAGCCGGATGTGTACCTCAGACTGGGTGAAGCCGAAAGCTAGCATTCTTCAGGGAATATTTGGTCGGTGAGATAAAAGATGATCTTTTTACCCATTTTATGCGCCCCCAGATGCTTTTTTCTGCGTCTTTTTACGCAGTCCAGACATGCACTTTAGGGCATGCCTCCCAGCGAAAGGAACCCCTAACGGAACTATTCTCTCTGAAAGATGTTTCTTGCTAACCATGTAATATAACATAACTAGTTGGGTACTTGTCTGATAAAGCACTAATGACCCCTACGCCTGGTCTCCACGCATACCACGGTTCTTATATAACCGCTATGGTATTCGGACACACTCCGGACCGTCAGGCCCCGAGGTTGAAGCGAAAAGGTCGGCAATGACAAATGATCTACAATCCGGCTAGAAGGCATTACACATGTCAAATCAAAATTACATAGTCATTTTGACTAATTGTATTCCTCTTCTATACCATCTAACAAGCTGTCTAATTTACAGTCCTGCTGGGAATACTTCGCGGCCAACTCTACTTGGCCGTATACTAAGCTCACAGGGATCTCCTTCCCGTCAGGCCCCACTGGTCCGACCTCAGCCATGTGGTTTGGGTCAGACTTCGTAAAACGGGTCTTCACCATGGCCCAGGCTTCCCTAGCGCCTTGTCGGCAGGCCGATATCTTCCATAACCGGAAGCGTCGCCGAGCTCCCTTCAGCTTCTCCGCAAGCTCTCCAAGGCCCTCGGGCATGGAGTGGGCAGGCCATAAGGCTTGGGCAACACCTCGCATCGCCTGACGAATTCGCTCGTGCAGTTGCATGAGTTCGGGAAGAAGGTCACCCGTAGAACCGGGCATCTCCTCTGCAGGACGACCTGTGAGCATACCTACAGACTTTACTCTGTTAGTCGACTTCCTTGCCGAACTCTTTTTTCAAAGTTCGTTTAAGCACTTACTAAAAATGCCGCGTCGAAGCCGCTGATTCTCCTTCGTGGAGTCCAACAGCTGGCCACGAACATCTTTAAGTTCAACGTCCAGCTTGGTGTTGGCATCCTGAAGATCATTCTTCTCTCGCCTCACCCTCGTCAACATACTCTCACCGGCCTTTAGCTGGCGTAAGAGTTGTTGCTTGTCCGGATCGAGTCCGGCGCCATCTGCAATTTGATTTGTCAGATTTGCACCCACACCGCACAATACTAATCTTTCAAAAGTGTATTTTACCTGAGGGGGTCTCTCGGGACTCCCCTGTTGCGGCTAGTGCGGCCTCTAGTTGGGCCTTGCACTTTTCCAGCTCCTGGGACAATACAGTATTCTTCTCTGTAAGAACCTGCATATTAAATGATCCTTAAATCAGTTGCTCTAACTGTTTCAAGTCTCGGGGGCTACTGGCATATGTATATATTTAACCAAAATTTTCTTACCCATATGTCTTCCACATACTGCTCCGTAGCTCTGGCTAAACCATTTTGAGCGGCACGGAGGTACGCATCTCCCGAATTAAAGGCATCTAAAGCCTCTTGGGAGAAACAACCGTCGCGTAGAGTTGTCCGGCGACGCCTGTGGTTCATGGCACTCTCCACTTCTGAATTTGTGGCGGACAGCCTGTCCACATCCTCTGTCGGAGGAGCGTCCGGTGCGCGCCTTGTACTCGCCTCCGCTTCCTGGCCAGACGTTGGAGCCTGGCTGGTGGAGGCGCGATTGGCAACCTCTCCGGATGTAGTCCGGCGAGGTCTCTTCATCCTGAAGATAGCACGGACGTTAGTATGCCCTGACAGAATAACTCCAGGGAAGCAGAGGGTGCACTATACCTTTGCGCCGGCATTTCAGTCCGGACTTCATTCCTTTTTGCCCTACGGGGCTCTGCGGCCCCTCGTTGGCTAGCCGCCGCAGGTTCGGCCTCCTGCCGCGGAAATCTCCCCTGCAAAACACGGTTGTCATCAGAAACACCGAAATACATGAGATTGTAATCCCTCTCAAAAGAATGAGACTCCGGTTTCCGTCACCTGGGAGGCCGGGATTAACCCTGGGTAATCAGCCGTGATGGCTACCAAGGTATTGTCCTTGCTTAGCTGATAGAACACCCCGTCGATAAGCTCCACCGATATGTCCGGATCCTCTTCGGAGTCCGGATCGAGGGACCGTTCTGGGTCCTCGGGCTGTGGAGGGCGGCTGCTTATATTCTTTACCTCCTGTCGCAGTTCCTGCATTGAAGTCGTTAGACTACCTATCTAACCACGGGAGTATAAAAAACGGGCAAGCGCAATTGTTCACTTACCCAACTTGGAGGATCGTTCATACTGAATCCGGCCCGCGGATTGACGCGGAGGAATTCCTCCTTTTCTCCCTTGTACAAAGAGGACAAGGTCTTTTCTAGAGCGGCAGCCGAGTCCGGCCCTTTACGACTGTAACGGGTGGCGTCATCCTTCCCGTTGAATTCCCACATTGGGTGGCCTCTGTATTGAAGCGGCTGCACCCCCCGCATAATGCATGCGGCCATGACTCCAATCATGGTTAGTCCGGAATGAGCCAACAGTCTTATCCGGCCCATCAGGTAAAGGACGTCTCTGTCGCTTTCTCTCTGAGAGCTCCGCGCACGCCAGCTCAAGCGTTTCTTCAATGGAGCACTGTTGAACTCAGGGAGACCGACCCGGATAGGGTCCGGTAGCGGGACGTCATCTATATAAAACCATTCCGAAGGCCAGTCCTCGGACGCTTCCTTTGGGGTTCCGGATAGGTATCCGGTCCCGGCGATGCGCCATACTTCGGCTCCGCCCACTTGGTATATGGACCCCTTTTGAGAATGGGGCACCAGGCAGAATAACCTCTTCCACAGTGCGAAATGAGCCTCAACGCCTAAAAATAGCTCGCAAAGGGCGACGAAACCCGCAATATGCAATACGGAGGCGGGCGTGAGATTGTGCAGTTGGAGGCCGTAAAACTCCAGAAGCCCGCGGAGAAATGGGTGAATTGGAAATCCCACTCCCCTTAATAGATAGGGGACGAGGCACACCCGCTCTCCTCTAGAAGGATTGGGGGTGCTCTCCGCTTGTTTTCCGCCATTATAGGTGGCGAGACCGGCTCGGACCGGGACCATGCATGCCTGGGGGAGGAATCCCTAGGCCTGAAGTGACGCTAACTTGCTATGCGGGATGGTGCAACTCTCCCAGTCCCCGGGTTTGGGACCGGAGGGGCGAGGGGAGGAGCTACGACGGCTGGTCATGTGGGAATAGACCTTTGCTGGAAGCGCTCTGATGATCACTCGCGGAAAGGAGAAGATGTGGTTTGGATCTAAATCCCCATCCCGTTAAATAGGCGGCTCGTTTATACGGCTAGGGGTGTGAATATAAAAACGCCCCGGCTTTTCGCATTTGTTTTACACGTGGAAGACGGCCATTATTGGGCATGGAAGCCGAGGAGCACTACCTTACAAGAATCGGACATTATTCCTACAGGTACACAAGATTTGGAGAAGAACCCGCCTTGCAATGTCGAACAATTTGCGCGCCGGACTTGTCGTCATTGAAGCCTGGTTCGGGGGCTACTGAGGGAGTCCTGGATTAGGGGGTGTTCGGGTAGCCGGACTATACCTTCAGCCGGACTCCTGGACTATGAAGATACAAGATTGAAGACTTCGTCCCGTGTCCGAATGGGACTTTCCTTGGCGTAGAAGGCAAGCTTGGCGATGCGGATATTCAAGATCTCCTACCATTGTAACCGACTTTGTGTAACCCTAACCCTATCCGGTGTCTATATAAACCGGAGGGTTGTAGTCCGTAGGGAATCAACTCCATACACAACAATCATTCCATAGGCTAGCTTCTAGGGTTTAGCCTCCTCGATCTCAAGGTAGACCTACTCTTGTACTACCCATATCATCAATATTAATCAAGCAGGAGTAGGGTATTACCTCCATCGAGAGGGCCCGAACCTGGGTAAAACAAAGTGTCCCATGTCTCTTGTTACCATCCGGCCTAGACGCACAGTTCGGGACCCCCTACCTGAGATCCGCCGGTTTTGACACCGACAATGATCTTGAGACTCACCAGTTTGGGTCAGTAAAACACTTGCTGTCAGGGCTTCCTACAATCAATTGGATCCTTAGGCACACTCTCTTTCCCAAGTCTGGTGATCACAGAATGATCAGAGGCCATGCAATTAACTTGCTACATATATTTGATGTGCCATAGAAGTTCAAGGTCATGAGCCTTATAGTTGATACTATCAAGAGGACTGCAGCTGACCAGAATAGAAGTTGTGGATATGCCCCACAAATCCAGGAGTTGATAAACTCAAAGATGGGCACAGGCACATACCTGTTGGATAAGGAACACTTGCCTATCTACCCAGACTTCAAGGACATTCAAGTTGTGATGAATGAGAATGAACCATCGTCAGTACAAGCTCAAGAGAAGAAGGAGAAAGCAAAGAAAGAGAAGGTTGCCAAGATGCCAACTCAAGAGGAGGCATCTGAGTACTTTTTGAAAAGCAAGCAGGACCAGCTTGGTTATTTGATAGCATCAACTCTGAGGATTGAGAAGGGGTTGGCCACCCTGACTCAAAACCAGGAGAGCTTGGAAAGAATCATGGAGCAAAAATTCTATGATTTAGATGTCAAAGTAACTGAGATTCAGTCAGTTGTGGAGCAGATACAAGAAGATATGCAGGAGAGGAAGGGCAGAACAACCACTGATGCACTTGCCAGAGTGCCTAGAGCTCAGAGGTCTGCTGCAGTGCCTGTTCCAGACACTAGAGCCACTTCATCTGCACCAGCTACAGCTTCAGCGCAACCAGCACCAACTCCATCAGCTCCATCCACATCAACTGAAGCCTTCATCCTTGGCGTTCTCCGGACACCACCACATGAAGACCAAGCCTGAGAGACGTTTTAGTGCTATGCATTTTCTATGAACTTTTTGGTAACTTGTTGCCAAAGGGGGAGAAAATGTATAGATCATAGGCTTCGAGAGAGAGAGAGAGAGAGTTTGCTTTTGTTCTCTCTTGTCTTCTTGGTTGAAATTTGTTTGTCTTTTGATTGCTTGAGATACTATGCTATTATCTGTGAGACATTGATGATCATGTGGTTGATCATAAGCTACACTTATGCTTGTTAGATGATATTATCTAACTTATCCTTATAAGATCATTCACTTTGCTTGGTGATGAGTGCATGTATTTAATTCTTATCATTTTGAGCGCTCCACCAAGATGTATGTGACATGGAAGAGTAACCCATGATCCCAACTCATTGTGCATTTGCAGTCCAAAGCAAATCTTAAGATATGCACAAATTTAGGGGGAGCTCATGCTTTTCACATACTTCTCAAAGCGACAATATCTTTCACTCTTATTATCATTTGTCGAAGCTTTGATCTATATGTTGTCATCAATTACCAAAAAGGGGGAGATTGAAAGTGCAACTATCCCTGGGTGGTTTTGGTAATTCCTAACAACATATAGCTCATTGAGCTAACATTATTCCAAGATTAAAATTTTAGGAAAAGCTCAGTGAATGGCATGGCATGGATGAGGAAAGTGGATCCCTCAAAATTCTAAGGACAAAAAGTTTGGCTCAAACTTGAAGCTCAAGACTCTACATTTTATATTTTAGTGATCCAAGATCACATTGAGTCTATAGGAAAAGTCAATACTATCAAGGAGGGATGAGGTGTTGCTTAATGGCTTGCTTGCTCAAAATGCTTAGTGATATGCTCCAAAACCCTCAACTACCTTCCCACATCCACATATGACCTAAACCAAAAGTCAAACTCGGCCCCACCGATTCTTTCTATCCGGCGCCATCGAGTTTCAAATGTCATAGCCACTGCCACAAACCCTAGGCAAATCGGTCTCACCGATAGGGATCTCGGTCTCATCGAGATGGGATTGTAATCTCTTGGTTTCCCTTTGTAACGTTTCGGTCTTACCGAGATGAGCGATCAGTCCCACCGAGATTGCAATGTAAACTCTCTGTTTCCCTTTTGTAACATTTCGGTCTCACCGAGTGTAGCGACCCGACCTCAGATGGTCAAGTCTCCGTGCTTCAGTGTCATCCTTGGATTGGTAATGCTGACACACACAGTACTCAAAGGATTTATAACAGAGTAGGAATCACACACTTATTACATCGAATGTCTCCAAAGAGAACTTATTACAATAATATGGCTTAAGGCCATCTAATGCAATAACAGCGGAAGGCTTGGAAGATAAGGTGAGTCCATCAACTCCAACGGCATAGCTGAGCTGCACGGCAACGACCTAACAAACCTTACTCCTTGTCTGAAAAGTCTACAACATAATACGTTGCAGCCTGAAAACGGGTAGAGCAAGAACAAAATAATGCTATCACTATATGCATATATGGCTGGTGGAAAGCTGTATGGTTATAGTTTTTGCGAAAAGCCAATTTTTCCCTACAATAAAGGAATAGATTTTAATTTAACTATCATGGTGGTTGAAACATCATTGAGAAGGTAACCCCAACTCAATCCCAATTAAAGTGATTGACAACCAACAGTATTAATTAAACATGGTGAGATACATGTGATAACCCAAGTACTAGATACTCAAGAATTTTCCATAACCGGGGACATGGCTAACCATGATTAGATTGTACACTCTACAGAGGTTTGCACACTTTTCCCCACAAGACTCGACTGCCTCCGTTGGATTTCTCGCACTACAGGGTGTTTGAGAAACGGATGACCGAGACACAGTCTTTCAGAAACGTTAACTCTCTACTCCGGGTAGACCATACCAAACCTACAAAACCCACTACCTGCTGATCTACCTCTTCAAGAGCTTCACGTAACTTACTCAACTATGCTAGAGCCCATAATAGCTTGTGGCTGCACATGGAAGTTTCTAGCATGAATCATCTCAGTTCCCTTTGAGCCTGGGTGATGGTCCATAGGAAGATCACACGGGTACCCTGGGATTTCCAAAAAAACAGACAACACTGGGTTTCCCAGGTGCCTCAATCCACCCAGTTGTTTGATTAAGTTGCCACCTTAAGTTGAACCATTAATCAACAATCTCACATCTGACATGAATTTTACTCAAACCCAAACCACGTCTACGAGCATAGCATAGCAATATAAGCAATACGTAGAAGTAACTCCCAAGGGTTTGAATATAACAGGGCAATAGGTTCCACCTCAGCAACTACTTCCCAGCCCACAAGTTAATGACATCCTAATCATGCAATGTTTGAGGATTGGAACTAATGCATAAAAACTGGGTAATAATGGGATATGATCAAAGTGTTACTTCCCTTGCTGACGATCCGCGAATCCTAGAGACTCGTAGTAACACGCTTCGCACTCCGGGAATTCTATCGCAAGCAAACTATAACATACATAAGTACCAAGCAACGATGCACAAGCAAAAATCAAATAAGAGAGTTGACCAGAAAGTTCAACTTAAGAACTCCGGTACGCAAAAAGAATCAAATCAAACGGAGCAACAAAACTCAGACGGCAAAAGAAAGAAGCTTCATTTACTAATCTGAAACTAGGTCAAATTTTACAGTAGAGAAAACTTGTTTGAGTTGGTTAAACGGAAAGAGGGTTTCAAGATGAAACTCTAGGCGCTGGAATCGCCTGATTCTGACTAACGAGCGAAAATATAAACAGAAACTAAGATCGGATCAGAAATCGCGATCAGAGAAAAATCGCGGAATAAATCCGATAAAAGAAAACTCACGAACAGACTAAAGAACGAGCGTTCGTTAGTTGTAACTAACGGGCGAGGAACCGTTCGTTAAAATGAACGTTCAGACGAACGTCCGCTAACTAGAAGAACCAAAAAAAAACGGCGAATCCGGAAAAAAAAACAGATCTAGGGTTTCTAAGAAAAAAAACCGAACGACTAGTGCGGCGGCTACCTTGGCTCGGCTCCGGCGGGGCTCCGGTGCGGCGACGGGGCGGCGTAGGGTGGCGGGGCTGCGGCGGCGACGGGAGGCGG
>NC_041384.1:680623813-680669958 GCF_002162155.2 Triticum dicoccoides | reverse complement strand
GGGCGGCGGCGGCTTAGGCTCCAGGGGGGCAGCAGTGGTATTTAAAGGGGAGGGTGCGGCGGCTGCTTGGGGGAGGGGGCAAGGCAGCGGCGGCGGCGGGGAGTCCGGCTCGGACTTGGAGTCCGGGTCGGCGGCGGCGGCGCATGCGCGGGAGGCAGTGGTGGCTCGGGCCGGCCTGGCTGAGCTGGGCCTTAGGTCCAGTCGGGCGCGATTTAAAAAAAAAAATTCGCCGACCGAAATAAAATCCTAAAAAAATTAAATAAAAATCTAAAAATGCCAAAATAAATTTTCACCATCAAAATAAAATATTTAGGACGAGTTGAACATTTTCTTGGCCCTAAAATGAAATTTTGAAAACATGCAATTTTTCTAATGCAAATAAAATCCGAATAAAACCAAATAAAATCCAATAAATGATTTTAATATTTTTCCTCCAATATTTCAATTATTTTGGAGAAGTCATATTATCTCCACTCATTTGATTTAATATGAAATATTTCTCGGAGAGAAAAATTATTAAAATCAAAATCCTCGTTTCATTATTTGATAAAAATCAAATATGAAAACCGGAAAATCCCCAACTCTCTCCGTGGGTCCTTGAGTTGCTTAGGATTTCGAGGATTGCGGAACGAAAATGCAATAAATCATGATATGCATGGATGATCTATGTCTAACATTCCAAATTGAAATTTTGGGGTGTTACAAACCTACCCCCCTTAAGATGAATCTCGCCCTCGAGATTCGGGTTGGCTAGAAAATATGTATGGGTGGTCCTTGCGGAGATCATCCTCTCATTCCCAGGTGGCTTCATCCTCGGTATGGTGGCTCCACTGAACTTTGCAAAACTTGATAACCTTACTACGGGTGACTCTGCTGGCAAACTCAAGAATCTTAACTGGCTTCTCCTCGTAAGTCAAATCACTGTCCAACTGAATCGCCTCCAAGGGTACTGTATCTCTTAATGGTATATCAGCCATCTCAGGATGACACTTCTTCAGCTGTGAAACATGGAACACATCGTGGACTCCTGACAATCCCTCAGGTAAGTCCAACTTGTAGGCAGCTTCTCCCATCCATTCCAAAATGCTATACGGTCCTACAAATCTCGGGGCTAACTTTCCTTTAACTCCAAAACGTTTCACTCCTCGCAAGGGAGATACTCGCAGATATGCTCTATCTCCAATTTTGTAGGTTACCTCCTTGCATTTTGAGTCTGCATAACTCTTCTGCCTGGACTGAGCAATCTTCAGTCGGTCTCTGATCAATTTTACCTTCTCCTCAGATTCTTTAATCAAGTCTGGTCCAAACAACTGTCGGTCTCCTACCTCATCCCACATCAACGGTGTTCTGCACCTGCGTCCATACAGGGCTTCAAACGGGGCCATCTTCAAACTGGCTTGGTATCTATTATTGTATGAGAACTCTGCATACGGCAAATTGTCATCCCAACTAGATCCATAATCTAGCGCACGGGCTCTCAACATGTCCCCCAAAAATTGATTGACTCTCTCAGTCTGTCCATCTGTCTGCGGGTGAAATGTTGTACTGAACTCCAATATCGTTCCCAAAGTCTGGTGTAACTGATGCCAAAACTTTGAAGTAAACTGTGTTCCTCGATCTGATATGATGGTCCTCGGAACTCCATGCAGACATACGATCCTGGACATATAGATCTTGGCCAACTTTGCACTTGTATAGGTGGTTTTCACTGGGATGAAGTGAGCTACTTTGGTCAAACGATCAACTACTACCCATATGGAATCATATCCTGCTTTAGTCCTGGGTAATCCGGTGATAAAGTCCATGCCAAGTTTATCCCACTTCCATTCGGGTATCGGCATAGGATGTAACAGTCCTGCTGGCTTCTGATGTTCTGCCTTAACGCTTTGACATACATCACATACGGCTACATACTCGGCAATATCCTCTTCATACCAGTCCATCAGAAACGTTCCTTCAAATCCAAATACATCTTGGTGTTTCCAGGGTGTATCGAGTAGGGTGAGTCATGGGCCTCTTGAAGTATTAACTTCCTGATCTCCTGGTTGTTGGGCACATAAACTCAGTCCTCAAACCATAGGGTATCGTGCTCATCTTCACGAAAACCTTTGGCCTTTCCTTTGCCCATCTTCTCCTTTATCTCGGCAATCTCTTTATCATCTTTCTGAGCTTCCTGAATCTTATCCAGCAATGTCGACTAAACCTCCATTGTGGCAATGAACCTTCTAGGTACAATCTCTAATCGAAGTTCCATGATGTCCTTTGCTAATTCCTTCGGCAGTGCTTTACTATCAAGGATATTAGCATAACTCTTCCGACTCAATGCGTCTGCTACGACATTGGCCTTTCCTGAATGATAGTGTAGCTTCATGTCATAATCCTTTATAAGCTCCACCCATCTCCTCTGCCTAAGGTTCAGCTTCTTCTGGGTGAAGATGTACTTCAAACTCTTGTGATCTGTGTACACATCACAACGGTTTCCAATAAGGTAATGTCTCCAAGTCTTCAATGCATGCACTACGGCTGCTAGCTCCAAATCGTGCGTAGCATAATTCAACTCATGAGGTTTTAGTTGTCGTGAGGCATACGAAACAACTCTTCCGTCCTGCATAAGCACACATCCAAGTCCTAAGCGAGAGGCGTCGCAATACACTTGGAACTCCTTATGTATATCTAGCAGTACTAGCACTGGGGCTGTAGTCAAACGTTTCTTCAACTCCTGGAAAATTGCTTCACAATCTTCTGTCCATTTAAACTTGGTATCCTTCTTCAATAGTTCAGTCATTGGTTTTGCAATCTTGGAAAAATTCTCAATGAATCTCCGGTAGTATCCTGCGAGTCCAAGAAAACTGCGGATCTCGCTAACTGAGGTGGGTGCCAACCATTCAGTGACTGACTGAACCTTGCTCGGGTCTACTGCTATACCTTCTCCTGATATAACATGTCCAAGGAATCTGACTTCCTTCAGCCAAAACTCGCATTTGCTAAAATTAGCGTACAACTGGTGTTCCCTGAGCTTCTCGAGAACTAAACGCAAATGCTCTTTGTGCTCCTCCTCGTTCTTCGAGTATACCATGATATCATCAATAAACACCACACAAATTTGTGCAAATACTCCATGAACACCTTGTTCATCATGCTCATGAAATAGGCAGGGGCGTTAGTCAGTCCAAACGACATGACCATGTACTCGTATAATCCATATCGCGTTGTGAACACCGTCTTTGGTATGTCCTTCTCTCGTATCTTCAACTGATGATACCCTGATCGTAAATCGATCTTTGAGAACACTTTAGCTCCTTGCAACTGATCAAACAGATCGTTGATCATCGGCAGTAGGTACTTGTTCTTTATCGTCACTTCATTCAAGGCTCGATAATCAACAACCATCCTTAGGGGTTTATCCTTCTTCTCAACCAAAAGTACTGGGGCTCCCCAAGGTGATGAACTTCTTCAGATGTATCCTTTCTCCAATAACTCCTTGATTTGTTTCTTAATTTCTTCCAGATCATTTGCGGGCATCCGATAGGGTCTCTTGGATATTGGTCATGTACCTGGCAATAGCTCTATCAAAAACTCAATGTCTCTGTCTGGTGGCATGCCTGGTAACTCCTCTGGGAAAACATTCGGATAATCCTTTACTACCAGCACTTCCTCCTGAACAACTCCCGTAAGGGCATTCACTAGGCTCCTTTTTGGCACATGCCTAGACACATACTTAATCCTTTTTCCCTCCGGGGTGGTGAGATAAATAGACTTACTCGCACAGTCAATGCTTCCTCCATACTTTGACATCCAGTCCATACCCAATATCACATCCAATCCTTGCGACTCCAAGATAATTAGGTCGGACGGGAACACATGTGTGCCAATGGTTAAGGGTATCTGGTCACACCATCGGCTAGCCATATATTCTGCTCTGGGTGAACTCACTAAAAGAGGGGTCCTAAGGGTTTGGGTTGGTAGTTTAAACTTATCCACGAATCCCCTTGATATGTATGAATGCGATGCACCAGTATCGAAAAGAACAAGAGCGGTAAATGACTTAACCAAAAACTTACCTATTACCGCATCCGGTTGCTCTTCAACCTCCTCCATGTTAACATGGTTCACTTGTCCTTTGTTGAATGGATTGGGCTTCTTCCCAGCGCTTCCATTTCCGTTTCCATTCCTTCCTTCGGGGAAATCATTGGCATAGTGCCATGTCTTCCCGCACTTAAAATAGGTAACCTGACTTAAGTCTCTTTTGGCGGGAGTGGACGGGTTGGAGCGGTTCTGATTGTTGTTAGCTCCGTTCCCATTCCCATTCTTAGCACCACTGTGGTTATGTGATCCTCCTCCAGTGTGGTTGTGACCTTCATGGTTGTGAACAAGTCCTCCCGAGTTCGGGGTTAGGCGAGGCTTCTGCTGAGCTCCTGAGTTATACTTCCCTTGTCCATACTTTCTCTTGCGGCTCTCAATCTGTTGATGTTTTCCTTCAATCATAAGAGCCTTATCTACCAACTCCTGGTAGTTGTTGAAGGTTGCTACCATCAACTACATGCTCATCTCATCATTCAGCCCTTCCATAAACTTCTCCTGCTTCGCGACATCCGTGGCCACCTCATCAGGGGCATAGCGTGATAACTTGCTAAACTCATCCATGTACTGAGCCATAGTACGGTTCCCCTGGCGTAGGTTGCGGAACTCCCGCTTCTTCATCTGCATAGCTCCAGTTGAGACATGGGCGGTGCGGAAAGCTTGCTGAAACTGGTCCCAATTGACGTTGGCTACAGGAAAAGTGGCTGTGTAATTCTCCCACCATGAGGCTGCTGGTCCATCCAATTGATGTGCGGCAAAGTGCACCCTCTCAGCATCTGTGCAACCTGCGGTGGTCAACTCCCTTCCAATACAGCGTAGCCAATCATCAGCAACTATAGGCTCGGTGCTACTGGAAAATACCGGTGGCTGTAACCTTAGAAAACGGGCTAGGTTGTCCACTGGCGGTGGGTTGTTGTTGTTGTTGTTGTTGTTGTTGTTGTTGTTGTTGTTGCCATGGTTCTGAACTAGCAATTGCATCAAGGCATTATGCTGCTGGATCAACTGGGTGAGCTCCGGCGGGAAGGCAAAACCGATGTCACGCCTCGGAGGCATCTGATGGGTTTAGATGGAAGAGATTAGAATAGAAAAGGGGTCTAATGAGAAAGCACTACCCATATGCACATGAGACAAACACAATCATTTCACTCAATCAATCAAGCAAGGGCATACAAACGATCTAGAACTATCGCACAAGTGCTCAACTACTACTAAATACATGGGGGATACTAGTGATATATGGTAGTCATCTAGAAATTTTGATCGGTGGAAGACTCCATGATATCTGCTCCAGCTTCGTCTTCAAAGTCATCATCACTAGGGTCGGAGTCGGTGTCGTCGATGATGATGTAGTCCTCGGGGCGTATTTCCTTGGGTTCTTCTTCTTCTTCTATTGGTGCTGGTCCTCCCATGAATACTCCGATCTTCTTGACTAAGTCATCATTCTTCTCCAGTAGTGTTTTGATTTCCTCCTCATATCCATTGCGGGTAAACTTGAGTTCTTCCTCCAGCTTGATGATCCTAGTCTTCGCCTTCTTCAAGTCCATCATGTCCGCACACATCTGGTTCTCCTGACGTCGAATGTGCTGGTTTAACTCCTGGATGAAAGCTGCAATGGATCTATCCTTCTTAGTGTTGATTACTTCCCATTGCTTGTCTCGGCGCCCACATATTTGGTAGATAGTGTCCTGGAGATCCATGTGATACACTTCTCCAATGCGTCCCATGGTGATGTGAGCTGCCATACTCTTTCCTAAACTCCAGGTTGGTGTGTCGAAGGAAAATTCTATGGGTTTAGAGGTTGGCGAGAACGTCCTTCCTGGAACTTGTACTTGAATCATCCAGCGCTCTTCTTCTGGTAAAGTGGCGTTGTACGTCCCGGTGAAGCTTGGTATTCCAATGTTCAAGTACCTAGTGACTTCCTTCAAGTGGCGTCCAAAAGGTGTGTCTTCATCCGGTTGTGCAAACTTGTTCTTCATCTCTGTCATCCTAAAGAGTAGAAAATGGAGAGGAGTCAGAAATGAGAAGAGAAGTGTGACCTAGGGTTTATCTTAGGGGTCGTGTCCTACACTCAACATGTGCTCTGATACCATATTGTAGCGACCCGACCTCAGATGGTCAAGTCTCTGTGCTTCAGTGTCATCCCTGGATCGGTAATGCTGACACACAGTACTCAAAGGATTTATAACAGAGTAGCAATCACACACTTATTACATCAAATGTCTCCAAAGAGAACTTATTACAATAATATGGCTTAAGGCCATCTAATGCGATAACAGTGGAAGGCTTGGAAGATAAGGTGAGTCCATCAACTCCAACGGCATAGCTGAGCTGCACGGCAATGACCTAACGAACCTTACTCCTTGTCTGAAAAGTCTGCAACATAATACATTACAGCTCGAAAATGGGTCAGCACATGGAATATGCTGGCAAAGTAACACAGTAGAGCAAGAACAAAATAATGCTATCACTATATGCATATATGGCTGGTGGAAAGCTGTATGGTTATAGTTTTTGCGAAAAGCCAATTTTTCCATACAACAAAGGAATAGATTTTAATTTAACTATCATGGTGGTTGAAACATCATTGAGAAGGTAACCCCAACTCAATCCCAATTAAAGTGATTAACAACCCAACAGTATTAATTAAACATGGTGAGATACATGTGATAACCCAAGTACTAGATACTCAAGAATTGTCCATAACCGGGGACACGGCTAACCATGATTAGATTGTACACTCTGCAGAGGTTTGCACACTTTTCCCCACAAGACTCCATCGCCTCTGTTGGATTTCTCGCACTACAGGGTATTTGAGAAACGGATGACCGAGACACAGTCTTTCAGAAACGTTAACTCTCTACTCCGGGTAGACCATACCAAACCTACAAAACCCACTACCTGCTGATCTACCTCTTCAAGAGCTTCACATAACTTACTCAACTATGCTAGAGCCCATAATAGCTTGTGGCTGCACACGGAAGTTTCTAGCATGAATCATCTCAGTTCCCTTTGAGCCTGGGTGGCGGTCCATAGGAAGATCACACGGGTACCCCGGGATTTCCAAAAAACAGACAACATTGGGTTTCCCAGGTGCCTCAATCCACCCAGTTGTTTGATTAAGTTGCCACCTTAAGTTGAACCATTAATTAACAATCTCACATCTGACATGAATTTCACTCAAACCCAAACCACTTCTACGAGCATAGCATAGCAATATAAGCAATACGTAGAAGTAACTCCCAAGGGTTTGAATATAATAGGGCAATAGGTTCTACCTCAGCAACTACTTCCCAGCCCACAAGTTAATGACATCCTAATCATGCAATGTTTGAGGATTGGAACTAATGCATAAAAACTGGGTAATAATGGGATATGATCAAAGTGTTACTTGCCTTGCTGACGATCCGCGAATGCTAGAGATTCGTAGTAACACGCTTCGCACTCCGGGAATTCTATCGCAAGCAAACAATAACATACATAAGTACCAAGCAACGATGCACAAGCAAAACTCAAATAAGAGAGGTTGACCAGAAAGTTCAACTTAAGAACTCCGGTACGCAAAAAGAATCAAATCAAATGGAGCAACGAAACTCAGACGGTGAAAGAAAGAAGCTTCGTTTACTAATCTGGAACTAGGTCAAATTTTACAGTAGATAAAACTTGTTTGAGTTGGTTAAATGGAAAGAGGGTTTCAATATCTTTGAGTAGATAAAACCAAATAAAATCCAATAAATGATTTTAATATTTTTCCTCCAATATTTCAATTATTTTGGAGAAGTTATATTATCTCCACTCATTTGATTTAATATGAAATATTTCTCGGAGAGAAAAATTATCAAAATCAAAATCCTCGTTTCATTATTTGATAAAAATCAAATATGAAAACCGGAAAATCCCCAACTCTCTCCGTGGGTCCTTGAGTTGCTTAGGATTTTGAGGATTACGGAACGGAAATGCAATAAATCATGATATGCATGGATGATCTATGTATGACATTCCAAATTGAAAATTTGGGATGTTACACCGAGATGAGCGAATCGGTCCCACCGAGTTTACCTGACCAACTTTCTGGTTAGCTTATTAAGAAAATCGGTCCTACCGAGTTTGTGTAATCGGTTACGCCGAGATTACGTTATGCCCTAACCCTAACCATATCGGTCCTACCGAGTTGCATCTCAGTCCCGCCGAAAATCCTAACGGTCACTAGGTTTGCTGAATCGGTCCGACCGAGTTTAACCATTCGGTCCCATCGAGTTTGGCAAATTGTGTGTAATGGTTAGATTTTGTGTGGAGGCTATATATACCCTTCCACCCACTCTTCATTCGTAGAGAGAGCCATCAGAACATACCTACACTTCCAATACACATTTTCTGAGAGAGAACCACCTACACTTGTGTTGAGGTCAAGATATTCCATTCCAACCATATGAATCTTGATCTCTAGCCTTCCCAAGTTGCTTTCCACTCAAATCTTCTTTCCACCAAATCCAAATCCTGTGAGAGAAAGTTGAGTGTTGGGGACACTATCATTTGAAGCACAAGAGCAAGGAGTTCATCATCAACACACCATTTGTTACTTCTTGGAGAGTGGTGTCTCCTAGATTGGCTAGGTGTCACTTGGGAGCCTCCGACAAGATTGTGGAGTTGAACCAAGGAGTTTGTAAGGGCAAGGAGATCGCCTACTTCGTGAAGATCTACCGCTAGTGAGGCAAGTCCTTCGTGGGCGACGGCCGTGATGGAATAGACAAGGTTGCTTCTTCGTGGACCCTTCGTGGGTGGAGCCCTCCGTGGACTCGCGCAACCATTACCCTCCGTGGGTTGAAGTCTCCATCAACGTGGATGTACGATAGCACCACCTATCGGAACCACGACAAAAACATCCGTGTCTCCAATTGCGTTTGAATCCTCCAAACCCTTCCCTTTACATTCTTGCAAGTTGCATGCTTTACTTACCGCTACTCATATACTCTTTTGCATGCTTGCTTGAATTGTGTGGAGATTGCTTAACTTGTGCTAAGATAGCTAAAATCTGCCAAGAACTAAAATTGGGAAAAGGCTAGATTTTTATTTGGTCAAGTAGTGTAATCACCCCCCTCTAGACATACTTTCGATCCTACACAGGTGCTTGCTCTAACTTGGCACTATTATATGTGGTTGCATGTTGTGTATGATGTCTAGCTTGTATTGCTTCTAACTTTGTTGAATTGCATCTGCTTACTTTACACATAATGCATGTGAATATGACACATGCTCCTGTTTCTAGAACATACGTGTCGATGATGAGCACATCTCCCCTACTCCACCATCACAGGTGCTTGCTCTAACTTGGAATTGTTATATGTGGTTGTGTGTTCCATATGATGTCTAGTTTGTATTGCTTCTGATTTTGTTGAATTGCATCTGCATAGCTTACAACTTATACCTGCAACGATCACTTACGCATAAGACACATTTAACTTGGGAGTGTGATGTAGGTTGCATCTTGCATTGTCTTCTAGCTTGTACTGCTTCTAATTTCTTGAAATGGCACTTACGACGAGACACTTTTTACTTGATAGAGTGATATTGGTTGCATGTTCATATGGTGCCTAGCTTTCATTTCTTCTAATTTTGTTGAAATGCCTTCTGCTTACTGTTTTTCATACATATTCCCCCCTCCTGTCGTACGTCTGAATATGCAATGATGTCTTCTTTTTGTATATATTCCATCCTCCTATCATGTGCTTGCCTTACATCAAAGTAGTGTTTGTCTGTATCATGCATCAACTAGTTATGCAGAGCTAATTTTATTCATCTTCTTTTGGTTTTGACTTCATAAGGCAATATCATAAAGTAGGAAGGAAAAGAGTAAGTTAGGGGATGTTGGTGGTCCTCCGGACCGACGCAAACAGAGACTCTCTAGATTTGCCACTGCTACTGCTAATGAAGTTGAAGTCCCAAGTCTACATGATGAGTTCATCTCCCGTACTCCACCATCGTAGGTGCTTGCTCTAAGTTGATAGTGTGCTAATTGGTTTCATGTTGCATATGTTGTCTAGCATGTATTTCTTCTATTTTGATTAAATTGCACATGCTGAGTTTATATGTTATACATGTGCATATGACATGCCTTTCTGTGTCTACACTGCATCTATCAATCATACCATGTTCTTACATCAAAGTACTGTTGTTGTGTATCCCACATTAGTCACTCATGATTGGACGCTTTTAACATGGCAGTTTGATAGTGGTTGCATCTTGCATTGATTTCTATGTTGTACTGCTTCTAATTTTTCGAAATGCCACTTATGACAAGACAATTTTAACTAGGCAGAGTGATATTGGTTGCATCTTTCATATGGTGTCTAGCTTGCATTACTTCTATTTTCTTGAAAATCCTTCTGCTTAGTTTACACATCGTAGCTGTCAATATGTCACGTCGTCCTGTTTTTCTTACATATTCCATCCTCATATGGTTGTCTTACATCAAAGTATTGCTTGTCTGTATCATGCATCAATGAGTTCTGAAGAGCGATTTTATTCTTTTGTGTTGTGGGTATGCCTTGACATGGGAAAGTAAAAAAGAGCAAGGAAAAGAATATAGTAGGGAATGGTGTTACTTGTTGGGTGAAATGGAAAAAGATCTGCCCTCGAGATTCTGCTGGTACTTATAGTGCAGTAGAAGGTCCAAGTCCACCGACTAAATCTACAAACACAGTATCACCTGCTGCACCAGCTGCAGCATCCGCTTCAACTGTACCAGCATCTCAACGAGTTACTTGTTCGTTTGCTCTGGGGCTGGCCAGTTCCCAAGCTGCATTCACATCTAACACTACTTCCGAAGCACTACTAACACAACAGGACTTGGCAAGATTAGGTGAACCTCATGAGCATCAACGCCAAGACGGTACCTGACTGAGTCAAGTTGCGGTTGCATGATCCTTTATATGTACTCTCACAGTTTGATGTGCACTAACACTTTCCATATTCATTGTTGAACTAGCACCACGGCGCAAGCGGAAACAGACATCAGGGATAATGCTTGACAGATTAACAAAATCTAAAGGAGGAAGAATGGAGATCCATTTTGAGGCAGGTTTAAAAAGGCCGTGTGATGCTACAGAGTCAGCCAAGTTAGTATTAGAGGCAGCCATTGCCATTAGGTGTCATGCATGTATCCTCCCAACGTGGATCCAGTACAGGAATGAGAAAGAGAATACCCAGTTTAACACCTTCCTTGACCATTTATCCGTAAGTAATGTTATTCATCGCAATTTGTAATATTGTCTTGCTCTGTGCCATACTTTCTAGCTTCCTCCTAATAAGACTCACATTCTTTTTTCAACAGATGAGGTTCAAGTTGGATCCGAAAGATGATGCAACTAAACAAGCATGCACTCAGTTTTTCAGTCTGCTCTATGATAGTATCGATACCATCTTAGAAAATCTCACTTTGAAGGCAAGGCTAACAATGAAATCGCCCAAACATCTCCAGTGGAATATATTACAGATGAAGACTAGACAGCCCTTGTTAAACACTGGTCTGATCCAAAGTATTAGGTAGGGTATATGTATTTGATCAAACCACATATTGAACTTGTATTTATGTATGTGCCTTACAAGTGTATCTTCTTCTAGACTAACTGTTTGAAGAACAAGACCAGCCATTCTAAAGTGAAATTCCAATAGAAAATAGGATCTCGTAGCTATATTGCACATTGCGAGGCTCTTGTAAATAGCTGCTACTTCCTTCTTTTTTCAGTGCCATATTATCGTATCTATATTGACTTGTTCCAAATACAGAGGAAAACCCATGCGGACCAAAAAGAACCTGAACCGAATGCAGTGCAAATCTTCAAGGATTGCCACACCAGCAATATGAAGGGCATGAGCACACCAGTTCAGGCCGATGTTGTAAGTCCTGACTCCTCCTGCCTTTGAACTAATTGGTATTGTGATGTGTTCATTTAACTGCTTGGTTTGCAGCCAATGTTAGTTACTCTATTCACTTTTATACACAGTTGTCTTAACGTATCATTTCACCTTACATGGTTTAAAAGAGATGAAGGATATTCTTTTGGTCTTGATCTGTAATCTAGTTGTGATGTTCACGTGCACACACAATGATAGAGTAGCATGTTTGTTTTATATCTGTTTGCCCATGATATGAATGATGTCATACTATGTTCATCCTACTTTAAACCATGTCTCTTTATCCTTATATGTCAACGAATGTGAGGAAATAGACAATATAGTAGGCATGCTACATGGACATATGTTCTGAAAGTGATTTTATTATGTAGTTGGCACTACAATACATGCTAATGTATTACGGTAGTTCACCAAAATAAGTTATGTATAAACGTGAAACCTACTTTGTTTGTTTTTGCCTCATTAGTAACTTATCTGGTACACTAATCTACAAGTTCAAACTTTCATCAAGCTATGGAATAAATGATTGAACAGCCACAACCACCTGAAGGTGACGAGGCTACCATAGGCACAATGTCACCTCTTGCTGTAGTGCGTCAGTATCTCTCCACTAACAGTGCAAAAAGCACATTCCTGCATAATTCTGGGTTGGTTGTCAAGGTAACCTCATCCAAATCGCCTACTGAACAAAATCTTTCGGCTAGATAGAGTGATATATCTATGCTCCAGACACAAGTCCAATCCCTAATGGATGTTGTGCCGGAAACAAAAATAGTGGTTGACAAATGTCGTGAAGATATGAATGGTTTTGAAACCAGACTATCAGACATTTGCTTCGTTGTTCAAGAGTAATGGCGGAAAAAAGGGAAAGGTCGTGCTGCTCCATCAGATTCTATAGCCTGAAACATAAGCACTCAGGTCAAATGATCTGTGCTTCTATACATCTGATGGTGCTTTTATCTGCAAGGACTGTAAACTTTATGCCAACAAGCCTTTTGTTGTATGGTTGGAATTTATTTTGTTCTGATACAACATTTATGATGCTGCCAAAGGCTGCAGTAATTACGACACTATTTTTGTATAGTGTAGGTTTGTCTTAGAAATGTATTCGGCCGAAAGCTTTGTAGGAGCCCAACATGCCAACATTCGCCGGGCCCATTCCAATTGGGCTAAAAACTATTTTGGGCCAAAATTTGCATGTAGCCCACTAAAAATATCTGGGCCTAAGTCAGCATAAGCTTTCATATTTTTCTGGTAGGCATGTGCCCATAGTGGGCCTTTAACAGGCCTAAATATAATTTGGGCCCTCAGTAATAATAGGACGTTTACATGTGTAAATATCTCGAACCCATAAAAAACATGGGCCTTTAATCGGCCCAAAGTAAGATTGCGCCCTGATTGTGCCAAATAACCCACTGGTCTTAGCAGGCCGAAATGGTGGACCATTTACAATGCGGATCGTCCACATGCTGAAATTCAGACGGGCCGTAAATGCGCTGACCTACTACACGGGCCTTTAACAGGCCGGAAGTTCGGTCGGGCTTGATTAGTGTCATTTTTATATGGGCCGTTAGTAGGCCCGATGTGGCATTGGGCCACATATGGCCCATGGATTTCGTCCAACGTTAACAGGCCGAAAGTCACAACAGGCTGAAAGTGTCCCAAATCTGTAGTGGGCCTCTAACAGGCTGAATGTCAGACATGGCCGAATATGACCCATATCCCTCACGGTCGTTTATGGGCCGAAAGTTTCAATGGCCTATAAATGGGCCCAAATGAAGTAGGACCTTTAATAGGCCGCAAACACATCGGGTCGTAATTCGGCCCAAATTCTTAGCGGACTGTTAACGGGCCAGAAGTGACCATGGCCGCGATGATGACAAGTTTAGGATGGGCCGTTGATAGGCCGATTTGACACTAGCCGTATGGGCCTTAACTGAGAATGTTGGGCCTTTAGCTGGGCTGGCCCATTATGGCCCGCTAAATCTTGTCGGTCTTTAGTTGGGCCGGCCCATTTAATCTTTATGGGCCACTTTTGGGCCGGTCCACGTGTCAACGTATCATAGGCGCATCTATCCCATTGGATGAGTGACACTTGTGCCAACACGGAGCCGACACGTGGTTCCGTCAGCCAATGAGAATTTTACACGTGGAAAATCGGCATTGGTCGTGGCTGTTAGCGGGTTATCGGATCCAAAACCGGACCCAATAGCTTAACGGCGTCCTGTTATGGTGGATGCCACATGTCGGTCACCCTTGACGAAAGCACTTCTATGATGCGCGATTTATCGTCATGGAAGTGGACACTTGCGTGATGATAATTTTGGTAATGTCATGGAACACTTCTACGACAGCACAGGTATGACTATCTTGATTATGTCATAAAATCGTCATGGATGTACATGCATGACAGAAAACATGACCTACTGTGACAAACACGTATCATCACAGAAGTGTATTTTTTTTGTAGTGTCGTGTTTCGAGTTACTAATCTTAGCAACTGAACCAGTATCAAATACCAAGGGGCTACTATGAATACTAGTAAAGTACACATCAATAACATGTATATATCAAATATATCTTTGTTCACTTTGCCATCCTTCTTATCCGCCAAGTATTCGGGACAGTTCCGCTTCCAGTGACCATTCCCTTTGCAGTAGAAGCACTCAATTTCAGGCTCGGGTCCATCTTTGGGCTTCTACCCGGAAGTGCCAACTTGCTTGCCATTCTTCTTGAAGTTCCCTTTCTTTCCTTTGCCCTTTTTCTTCAAACTGGTGGTCTTGTTAACCATCAACACTTGATGCTCTTTCTTGATTTCTACCTTCACCGATTTCAGCATCCCGAAGAGCTTGGGAATCATTTTTTCATACCTTTGCATATTATAGTTCATCATGAAGTTCTAGTAGCTTGGTGATAGTGACTAGAGAACTCTGTCAATCACTATCTTATCTGGAAGATTAACTCCCACTTGATTCAAGCGATTGTAGTACCCAGAGATTTTGAGTTCATGCTCACAGGCTGAGCTATTCTCCTCCATCTTGTAGACAAAGTACTTGTCAGAGGTCTCATACCTCTCAATACGGGCATGAATCTGAAATACTAATTTTCAGTTCTTGGAACATCTCATATGCTCTGTGGTGTTCAAAACATTTTTGAAGTCCCAGTTCTAAGCCGTAAAGCATGGTGCACTAAACTATCAAGTAGTCATCATATCGAGCTTGCAAAACATTCATAACGTCTGCATCTGCTCCTGTAACAGGTTTGTCACCTAGCGGTGCATCAAGGACATAATTCTTCTATGCAGCAATGAGGATAATCCCCAAATCACGGACCCAGTCCGCATCATTGCTACTATCATCTTTCAACATAGTTCTCTCTAGGAACATATCAGAAGTATATAGGAGTTATATCACGAGCTATTGATCTACAACATAGATACGCAAAACTATCAAGACTAAGTTCATGATAAATTAAGTTCAGTTAATCAAATTACTAATGAACTCCCACTTAAATAGACATCCCTCAAGTCATCTAAGTGATACGTGATCCAAATCAACTAATCCATGTCTGATCATCACGTGAGGTAGGGTAGTCATCAATGGTGAACATCTCTAAGTTGATCATATCTACTATGTGATTCACGTTCGACCTTTAGGTCTCCAGTGTTTTGAGGCCATGTTTGTACATGCTAGGCTCGTCAAGTGAGTCTATCACACCCGATCATCACATGGTGTCACGAAACAACGGACTGTAGCAACGGTGCATACTCAGGGAGAACACTTTTACCTTGAAATTTAGTGAAGGGATCATCTTATAATGCTATCGTTGTTCTAAGCAAAATAAGATGCATAAAAGATAAAACATCACATGCAATCAAAATATGTGACATGATATGGCCATCATCTTGTGCTTTTGATCTCCATCTCCAAAGCATCATCATGATCTCCATCATCACCGGCTTGACACCTTGATCTCCATCATAGCATCGTTGCGTCGAGGTCGTCACGCCAATTATTGCTTCTACAACTATCGCTAACGCATAGTGATAAAGTAAAGCAATTTCATGGAGCTTGCACTTCATACAATAAAATAGACAACCCTAAGGCTCCTGCAAAAACAAGTTAGATATCCTCTACTTTGTTGTTGCAAGTTTTACATGGCTGCTACGGGCTTCTAGCAAGAGCCGTTCTTACCTATGCAAAAATCACAACGGTGTTTCATTAAGTTTGATGTTTTAACCTTCTTGAAGGACCAGATGTAGTCAAATTTGATTCAACTAAAGTAGGAGAAATAGACACCCGCCAACCACCTTTATGCAATACTAGTTGCATGTCTATCGGTGGAACTGGTCTCATGTGCGTGGACATGTAAGGTTGGTCCAGGCTACTTCATCCCACAACACCACCGAATCAAAATAAGACATTGGTGGTAAGTAGCATGACTATCACCGCCCACAACTCTTTGTGTTCTACTCGTGCATATCATCTACACATAGACCTGGCTCGAATACCACTGTTGGGAATCGTTGCATGGAAAACAAAAAATATTCTACGCACACGCAATGATCTATCCATGGAGATGTATAGAAATGGGAGGGGAGAGTGTGTCTACGTATACTCGTAGGTTGTAAGCGGAAGCATTTAACAACGCGGTTAATGTAGTCGAACTTCTTCACGCTCCAACCAATCAACTACCGAACGTACGGCACCTCCGCATTCTGCACATGTTTAGCTCGGTGACGTCCTTCGCCTTCTTGGTCCTGCAAGACGGTGAGATAGTAGATGAGTTCCGACAGCACAACAGCATGGTGAAGGTCATGTGAAGTGATCTCCGTAGGGCTTTGCCTAAGCACTGCTAAAATATGACTGGGGATGTAAATGGTGGAGCGTGGCGCCGCACACGGCTAGGCAATTGTCTGTTGTGTGCTAGCCCTCCCCCTTTTCCTTCCCTAGGGCTGGTCAAACAAGGGAGGGGGCGCACCAGCCCCCTTGTGGGCTGGTCTGTCCCCTCCTTTGGCCCATAAGGCCCATATCTTGCCCGGGGGGTGCCCGGAACCCCTTCTGGTGACCTGATAAGTACCCGGTACCCCCCGAAACACTTCCAGTGTCCAAATACCATTGTCGTGTATATCAATCTTTACATCTCGGCCATTTTGAGACTCCTCATCATGTCCGTGATCTCATCCGAGATTCCGAACAGCATTCGGTCACCTAAACATATAACTCATATAATACTATATCGTCAATGAACGTTAAGCGTGCGGACCCTGCGGGTTTGAGAACTATGTAGACATGACCAAGACACCTCTCTGGTAAATAACCAATAGCAGAGCCTGGATGCCCACATTGGCTCCTACATATTTTACGAAGAACTTTATCAGTCGAACCGTTATGACAACATATGTAATTCCCTTTGTCCATCGGTATGTTACTCGCCCGAGATTCGATCGTCGGTATCTTCATATCTAGTTCAATCTCGTTACCGGCAAGTCTTTTTAATCGTTCTGTAATACATCACCTTGTTGAAGGAAATATGCCCTAGATGCAATAATAAATTTGTTATTTATATTTCCTTATATCATGATAAATGTTTATTATTCATGCTAGAATTGTATTAACCGGAAACTTAGTACATGTGTGAATACATAGACAAACAGATAGTCACTAGTTTGCCTCTACTTGACTAGCTCGTTGAATCAATGATGGTTATATTTCCTAACCATAGACATGAGTTGTCATTTGATTAACGGGATCACATCATTGTAGAATGATGTGATTGACTTGACCCATCCGTTAGCTTAGCATGATTGACTGCCTCGTGGGCCCCCTGGTGCTCCACCGACCTCAACTCCAAGTCTATATATTCATGTTCGGGGAGAAAAAAATCAGAGAGAAGGATTCATCACCGTCAGTGTCAAAACCGGCGGATCTCGGGTAGGGGGTCCCGAACTGTGCGTCTAGGCCGGATGGTAACAGGAGACTGGGACACTTTGTTTTACCCAGGTTCGGGCCCTCTCGATGGAGGCAAAACCCTACTCCTGCTTGATTAATATTGATGATATGGGTAGTACAAGAGTAGATCTACCACGAGATCAAGGAGGCTAAGCCCTAGAAGCTAGCCTATGGTATGATTGTGTATGGAGTTGATTCTGTCCTACGGACTACAACCCTCCGGTTTATATAGACACCGGATAGGGTTAGGGTTACACATAGTCGGTTACAATGGTAGGAGATCTTGAATATCGCATCGCCAAGCTTGCCTTCCACGCCAAGGAAAGTCCCATCCGGACACGGGACGAAGTCTTCAATCTTATATCTTCATAGTCCTGGAGTCCGGCAGAAGGTATAGTCCGGCTATCCGAACACCCCCTAATCCAGGACTCCCTCAGTAGCCCCTGAACCAGGCTTCAATGACGACGAGTCCAGCGCGCAAATTGTCTTCGGCATTGCAAGGCGGGTTCCTCCTCTAAGTCCTTCGTAGAAGATTGTAATCACCAAGAGTAGTGTCCGGCTCTGTAAAATAAGTTTCCACATATTTGCCATAGAGAGAATAATATTAACACAAATCAAATCTGCTGACGTATTCTGCAGTGCGCCATCACACTACAGCCAAGTCCCTTTACTTGAATTGTTTTTACTTTTCCACCTCAGCATGTTTTGCGAGGCGGTTTCCTTGGCACGTCTTGTCAAAGCAGAGATCGTGTACCCTTTTAACGGGATTCTCATCAATACGGACGTGGGTAACCCAACCGCGCCATTTATCACGGCGCTCGGGAGGCAAGTGAGTTTTATTAGGCAAGTGGGGACGCATAACCGCATCCGCCTATATAAGGGGATAAGGATCCACCCTTTTTACCTACGCCTTCTTCCTCCCTTGCCTACCCATCTCTCGTGTACTCGAGCTCCAGCGCCCAAGCCCGCACTTCTGTTCTCAGCCTCCTCCAGCAATGTCCGGAGCGAGGGGCAAGTGGAAGGTCTCCACCGTCATGGAGGGTGACGTCAAAAAGCTCAGGAAGGCCGGGTATCTGTCCAAGGACATCGCGCACCGGCTTCCCGAAAAGGGGCAACTCATCCCCACCCCAAGGCCCCATGAGAGGGTAGTATTTCTCCTCCACTTCCTCCGCAGACTGGGTTTTCCACTCCACCCATTTGTCCGGGGGCTCATGTTCTACTACGGCCTGGATTTCCACGATCTGGCTCCAAACTTCATCCTCAACATCTCGGTGTTTATCATCGTGTGCGAGGCTTTTCTCCGCGTCCGCCCTCATTTCGGCCTCTGGCTCAAGACTTTCAATGTCAAGCCCAAGGTGGTGAGCGGTAGCCAGGCGAAGTGCGGAGGCGCCATGGTGGGCAAGATGGCCAACGCCCTATGGTTCGAGGGCTCTTTCATGGAGACCCTAAAGGGATGGCAATCCAGGTGGTTTTATATCATCGAGCCACGCGATCCGGAATGGACTGCAGCCCCCGAGTTCCGATCCGGACCCCCCACACGGCTTATGTCTTGGAAAGAGACGAGCCTGTCGTGGGGTGACGAGAAAGAGGTGACCGGATTGCAAACATGCATCCGGTCCCTGGTGAACAAGCCAATCCGGCTTGTTAATATAGTCCAGGTTATGCTCGTTCGCCGGATCCTCCCGTGCCAACACCGGGATTTCAATCTATGGGAGTTCGATTTGGCGCAGCATTGAACCCTCAGCAGGCTCTTTGACACAACGTACGAAGATGCCTGGAAGATGCTATTCAAGGGCGCCGAGGCTCCCTCATCCGCTTCCAAGGACCGCAGATACAGCTCGCAGCGTCATGCTAGCAAGGTATGCTATCTACACCTGTTACAGGATGTTCAAGCTTTTTTCATAGTTTGACTCTATGCGGGATCTAAACTCCCTTGCCTTTCACAGGCTTGGCTAGCGGTAGACGAACCAATTAACTGTCCGGCTCCGCTGCCCGAAGACCCAGCCCCAGCTCTACTAGTGAAGCTGCTGGCTCCGGCACCTTATGTGGTGCCAAAAAAGAAGGCCAAGAAGAAGAAGACCACGGGGACTCGAAAGAGTACCCGCAATGTGGTGCTGTCGGACTCGTCATCCGGCGAGTCCGGACGCCCTCCTTCCATGAAAATGAGGAGGAGGAAGAAGAAACCCCTCCCCCTCCAGCGGGGGGAGGAAAGAAGAGGAAAGCCGCCCTAGAGGGGGGGGCGAGGGGTCCAAGAAGAGGAGAACCCCTCCGCCGGACTACGCCCCTGACGCGACGAGGGCGAAGAGGAGTGGCCGGACAGGGCCAAGCGTCCGGCGAAATTGTAAGTTCGGATATCAGAGTAAATCGTGATGTTCCTTTGTTGCACAGCTTTACCTAATGTCGATGATATTTATGCAGTCCACCCCGGGCCGAACTCAATGAATCGTCGAGCGGCTCCCTGGATTCATCGGACGTGAACTCTGTTCCGCCCACTGTCTCCCCCCGCACTGCGGATGACGCCGAAGTGGCGTCGTAACGAGCTCCGGGTCAAGAGGAGGTAGTCCTGGAGGAGCCGCAAGGCAACCTCCCGGACTCCAGGAGTAAAGGGGACAAGACCCCCCAGGGCTCCAAGTCCGGCCTTAAGCCGGACACCGTGCCGGAATCTTCAACGATTCCGGACCGCGGCAGGCGAACTCCTTCTAAGAGGAGCAAGCCTTCTGAGCCGGCAGCCTCCATCCAACCGGAGGCGCCAGACAATCTGCTGGAGGTGCTTAAAGGCGCCTCCATCGACGAGGAGCACCATACTATTATGAGTACGGTGATCCAGAAGGTCCAGTCCGCCAAGAGCGGGCTCAGTGAAGCTTGCACTAGCCTCCTAACGGGCTTCGAGGCAAATGAAAATATGTAAAAATATTACCGCATAGATAGTAGCCCCTGATGCTCTGTTTGGCGTTCGGAAAGAAAAGCCGAATAGAGGATCTATTTAATTTTCGCAGGAGTCTAACAACAAAAGGTCAATATGCGTATGCAGGCTTCGCTGCTGCCCACCATCGCACTGACTGCGGAGGTGGGTACCCTAAAACAGGGACTCGAGCGAAACGAGCAAGAGCTCGGCTTTGCCAAACGGCAGCTCGAGGAGAAAGAAGGTAAGAAATACCTTACAGAAATAAGTGCCTATAGAGAGGCGCGATTGCGAAAAATAACAGGATTGTACTGCATATTGTAGGGGCCACGACTGAGGTGGCGACCCTCAAGCAGGCGCTGTTCGAGGCCAAAAAGAAAATGGCCGTGGAGCGCACCAAGCGAGAGAAACTTGGGACTCAGGTCGGCGAGGTGCAGCAAGAGCTTCAGGCTCTCATGCAAAAACATGAGAGTTTGGAGCTTGAGTCAAAGACCCAAGCGTCCGAGCTCGCGATGGCCCTTAAGACTGCCAAGTCCGCCAAGGCCGAAGCCCAAAAGGCCCTCCGAGAGTTGGAGGATATGAAGAAGATAGCAGCGGGTAAGGCATTCTTTATGCAAAGCAGAAATATAAAAGTAAACTACTTGTTACTTACCCGAATCCGGAGTTCTCCAGGGGCATTCGTAGATCTTCCCCGCAGCGTATCCAATGCCGCCGCATTCTACTGAGCTGAAGAGGGCAGCTCGATGGAGAAGGTGTTCTGGTCTCAGTATGCTGAGGCCGGACACCCTGTGCCCTTGAGCGACCAGCTGAAACAGCTGGTCGAACTCCACAAGGCGGCCGAACAGGCCATGAAGGGCTTCATAGTTCGGTTGTGGCCCGGAGAGGCCCTGCCTGGGAGCTACTTTGGGCTGGTGCGGCGGCTGGTGGAGGCCTGTCCAAGGCTCGAGGTCGTCAAGCGCTCTGTTTGCATCGAAGGTGCCCGTAGGGCCCTTGCCCGTGTAAAGGTGCACTGGGGTAAGCTAGACGGTGAGAAGCTTGTGAAGAACGGGCCACCGCCGGGGAAGGAGCATTGCAAGCCCGAGAACTACTACAAGGATGTTCTTGCAGGTGCCTGTCTTGTGGCGGATGAGTGTACCAAAGATGTAATTTTTGAATAAACTCGCTCGTTTGTATCCTGTGCGATGAAAACTTGTTCATAGGCGCTTAAGCAATGCTTGTTGAATTTAAAATATTATTTTCTGTGTGGCTGTTTATCAAAAAATTGAGAGATGGCCAGTCGTCGGCTTCTGCCCCCATGCCACTAGTGTTGGGGTGTTCGGGGATAAACCTGAGCACTCTTTTTCCCATAGTTGGGTCTTTCGAGGAAGGCGCTCAGCATGGCAAACCAGGCAATCAGACTATAATGCTTGAACACTCTCACTTAGCCATAGAACGTTATAATTTTAAATTTTGGCGAAGCCCCTAGTTCGGAAGACCGAATTCGGGGCGCTATCCATGCCTTGGCTGGGGTCATCCAGCTCCTCGCTCGAAGCGGCATAGGCCTTTAGGGACCCGAAAAACCTCTCGAACAACGACCGGTCTCTCGCCACATCATGACAGTCAGTTTTAGCTTTCTCCACTGAGGTGCTTAACCCAGCTCAACCGGGGCACAATCATAGTGGTTCTCCTAGTGCTACCTTAGCCGATAGAGCGGAACGTAAGGCACCAAAACATAGGAGCCGGGCAAACCCAACTATTGACCCAAATCATGATTCGGAGCCGATGCATATAGTGCTATAAGTTTGGGGTGCCGCACTTGTGAAAGTGTACGGACTTCTCACACCATATTAAAGGGTACAGAAGCCCCTGGCGTACTTGCCGTACCACAATGTACGGGTGCAACATGTCATTAATGAACATATATATATAAAGAGTAATGCAAAAAATAGACAAAAAGCTAAGCATTGTTTATGGAGAGGCTGTTTATCAAAGCCGAACGATACAAATAGTGCGGTAAGCAAAAGATATTGGACTATTCAGAATGTCCTGACCAGGGGTAGGCCGCGGAATTTTATTTAAAACAGGTATACCGCTCGTAACAGAGACCACCTGGGAATCCATAATGCGGCATGGCTTGTTTGCCTCCCAGGATCTTGCATTGTTTGTGCGGCAGTCGAATTGCCGAACAGGTCGTCCGAAGTATGTAGTCCTGAAAGTAAGAAAAGAAAAAAGAATCTGGCAGCCCCTGGTACATTTTAAGCCGTATTTTGGGCGTGCCGTTATTGTGCCCCTTCCCCTGTGCCCATGGTATTTCAAGGGCGTAGTTATGTACGCGAGGTACTGGTTTCGCTAGGTCGCGAAAGCTGGGGTTGGGGCCGCATTGCTACGCTTGCTCGGAGTGTGCCAGGCGGTCCTGCTGTAGGTTACTCCGGGCGCGCTTGGCAGTGTCTGGCTTTTTAATGGCCGGACTGGAGAATTTCCTAAGAAGGCTACTTTGTACCTCCGCTGCGAGAGCCGCCGTATGCTCCTCCATTCGGAGGGAGCGTTCGGTGTTTCCATTGACCGTAATTACTCCTCGAGGGCCTGGCATCTTGAGCTTGAGATATGCATAATGCGGCACCGCATTGAATTTTGCAATTGCGGTTCGTCCGAGCAGGGCGTGATAGCCACTACGGAACGGGACTATATCGAAGATTAACTCTTCGCTTCGGAAATTATCCAGAGATCCAAAGACCATGTCAAGTGTTACTGAACCTGTACAGTTGGCTTCTCCACCTGGTATGACGCCTTTAAAGGTCGTTCTTGTGGGCTTAATCCTTGAGGGATCAATGCCCATTTTCCGCACTGTGTCCTGATAAAGCAGGTTCAGGCTACTGCCGCCGTCCAAGAGGACTCTTGTAAGGTGAAATCCGTTGATGATTGGGTCGAGAACCAATGCGGCGAAGCCGCCATGACGGATGCTAGTGGGGTGGTCCCTTCGATCGAAAGTAATCGGGCAGGAGGACCATGGGTTGATCTTTGGGGCGACTGGCTCCATCGTGTAGACGTCCCGTAACGCACGCTTCCGCTCCCGCTTGGGAATGTGGGTTGCGTATATCATGTTCACCATCCGCACTTGTGGGGGAAATCCCTTCTATCCATTGTTGTTCGGTGGCTTGGGCTCCTCCTCGTCGCTGTACAGCCCCTTGTCTCTATTTTCGGCTCTTAACTTGCCTGCCTGCTTGAACGACCAACAATCCCTATTAGTGTGATTGGTTGGCTTTTCGGGGATGCCATGTATCTGGCACAAGCGATCAAGTATTCGGTCCAAACTGGACGGGCCCTGAGTATTCTTTTTGAATGGCTTTTTCCGCTGACCGGATTTATAGCCTCTGAATCCGACATTGACTGCCGTATCTTCATTGTTGTCGCTATTAACGCGGCGTTTTTGTTTGTTCCGACGTGTCCTGCCACTTTTGTCCTTGGTATCCAAATTACCAAGGTTCTTTGATAAGTTGTTACTGTGAGCTAGCTAGCTGTCTTCTCCTGCGCAAAAGCGGGTCATGAGTGTCGTGAGGGCTGCCATGGACTTCGGCTTTTCCTGTCCCAGGTGCCGGGCAAGCCACTCGTCGCGGATGTTGTGCTTAAAGGCTGCTAAGGCCTCTGCATCCGGACAGTCGACTATCTGGTTCTTCTTTGTTAGGAACCTCGTCCAGAATTGTCTGGCCGATTCTTCTGGTTGCTGAATTATGTGGCTTAAGTCGTCGGCATCCGGCGGTCGCACGTAGGTGCCCTAGAAGTTATCGAGGAATGCGGCTTCCAGGTCCTCCCAAGAACCGATTGAGTCTGCTGGCAAGCTGTTAAGCCAATGCCGGGCTGGTCCTTTAAGTTTGAGCGGGAGGTACTTGATGGCGTGTAGATCATCGCCGCGTGCCATGTGGATGTGAAGGAGATAGTCCTCAATCCATACCGCCGGGTCTGTGGTTCCATCGTATGATTCGATGTTTACGGGTTTAAAGCCCTCTGGGATTTTATGATCCATTACTTCCTTCGTGAAGCATAGCGGGTGTGCGGCGCCTCTGTACTGGGCTATATCACGACGCAACTTGGAAGAGCTATGTCTGTTGTGTTTGGCCCGGCCGGATTTGTTGTATCCGGAGTGAAGATCATTGTCACGTGCCATAGGGCGCCTGCGCGATCCGTAGATCGATCTTGTCTGACTTTCCTTATCCTCCAGTATGTCTCGCAAGTCGGGCGCATTTTCCCGTGCCTTAGTTGTGCGGCGTCGGGGCATGGCTTGGGTGAAGGGCTGAGAGGCCTCTCTGTCACAGCCACGGGGTGGCCGGTCTGCCATGTCATGCGCTAGTGATCTAGGTGCTTCCTCCTCTGATCGGGATAGCGGCCTGCGCTTCGGATAACTCTTGGAGGGGCGCTCGAGTTCATACTCTTCGACTGCAAGGACTTCATTCCATCTGTCAGCTAGCAAATCTTGGGCAGCTCTAAGCTGTTGCTGCTTTTTCTTGAGGCTGCTTGCCGTGGCTAAAAGCCTGCGTTTAAAACGCTCTTGTTTGGCAGGGTCCGATGGTATGACGAATTCATCGTCATCGAGGCTTGCCTCGTCTTCGGAGGGAGGCGTATAGTTATCGTCCTCGACCTCTTGGTCTGCCGCTCTCTCATGAGGGCTGGCTTGTCCATCTTCCCGTGCCGAATCTTGCTGAGGTGGGTGTTCTTCGGCGCTGTCCGGGGTAGTATTATCTCCCGTGCCGGAATCACCGTTTTTGCTTTGGCGGGATTTAGAGCGGTGCCGCTGACGCCGGCGCTTTGGCTGTTTCTTGGGGGCGTCGTCCCCCACTGTTCCATCGCCTTCTCCATCTTTTGGAGTATCCACCATGTATATGTCGTATGACGAGGTGGCTTTCCAGCGCCCTACAGGTGCTGGTTCCTGTTCGTCTCCTATATCGTCGTCCATGCCGTCGATGTCTTCGGAGCCGAAGTCAAGTATGTCGGTTAAATCGTCGACAGTGGCTACCAAGTGGGCGGTGGGTGGGTTTTGAATTTCCTCACCGTCCGTATCCCATCCTTGCTGACCGTAGTCCGGCCAGGGCTCCCCTGATAAAGAGAGAGACTTAAGAGAATTCAAGATGTCGCCAAGAGGCGAATGCTGAAAGATGTCCGTTTTGGTGAACTCCATTACCGGCGCCCAATCGGATTCGATTGGCAGGGGCGCGGGGGGCTTGGAGTTCGGAGAGGAATCCGGCTCCTCGGAGTCACGGGCCATGCGGAGTGCGGGGCTGGAGTTCGGCTCGATCGCCTCTGAGATCGCAGCCCCTGAGGCAGCGTCCAACCGCTGATCCTCGATCGGCGTAGTAGGTTCTGAATCAATGGTCGAAACCGATGCGTGCGCGGCCTCCAAGGCGCTGTTCGGCGGCAGAGCTATATCATGCCCATCGAGACAGTGCGGCACGCTTGGCTGTGGCTCGAATCCGTCGAAGATCAAGTCTCCGCGGATGTCAGCCGTGTAGTTTAGGCTTCCAAACCTGACCTGACGGCCAGGGGCGTAGCTTCCGATCTGCTCAAGGTGGCCAAGCGAATTGGCCCGCAGTGCGAAGCCGCCGAAGACGAAGTTCTGTCCGGGGAGGAAAGTCTCACCTTGGACCGCGTTGTTGTTGAAGATCGGAGGAGCCATCGGGCCTGAAGGCGACGACATAGAGGAACTCTCAATGAAAGCACCAATGTCGGTGTCAAAACCGGCGGATCTCGGGTAGGGGGTCCCGAACTGTGCGTCTAGGCCGGATGGTAACAGGAGACTGGGACACTTTGTTTTACCCAGGTTCGGGCCCTCTCGATGGAGGTAAAACCCTAGTCCTGCTTGATTAATATTGATGATATGGGTAGTACAAGAGTAGATCTACCACGAGATCAAGGAGGCTAAGCCCTAGAAGCTAGCCTATGGTATGATTGTGTATGGAGTTGATTCTGTCCTACGGACTACAACCCTCCGGTTTATATAGACACCGGATAGGGTTAGGGTTACACAGAGTCGGTTACAATGGTAGGAGATCTTGAATATCGCATCACCAAGCTTGCCTTCCACGCCAAGGAAAGTCCCATCCGGACACGGGACAAAGTCTTCAATCTTATATCTTCATAGTCCTGGAGTCCAGCAGAAGGTATAGTCCGGCTATCCGAACACCCCTAGTCCAAGACTCCCTCAATCACGTTGTACGATATGGATCCACCGCCAAGCCCTAATCTCTCTTGGGAGGGCTGGTCTGGAGTCCGTTCGGGGCTCCAGAGAGGGGAACCCGTCGCCATCGTCATCATCAACCTTCCTCCATCACCAATTTCATGATGCTCACTGTCGTGCGTGAGCAATTCTAATTCCATTGTAGCCTTGCTAGACGGTGATGGGTTGGATGAGACTTATCATGTAATCGAGTTAGTTTTGTTAGGGTTTGATCCCTAGTATCCATTATGTTCTTAGATTGATGTTGCTATGACTTTGCTATGCTTAATGCTTGTCACTATGGCCCGAGTGCCATGATTTCAGATCTGATCCTATTATGTTTTCATGAATATATGTGAGTTCTTGATCCTATCTTGCAAGTCTATAGTCACCTATTATGTGTTATGATCCATTAACCCCGAAGTGACAACAATCGGGATACTTACCAGTGATGACCGTAGTTTGAGGAGTTCATGTATTCACTAAGTGTTAATGCTTTGGTCTGGTACTCTATTAAAAGGAGGCCTTAATATCCCTTAGTTTCCAATAGGACCCCGCTGCCACGTGAAGGTAGGACAAAAGATGTCATGCAAGTTCTTTTCCATAAGCACGTATGACTATATTCAGAATACATGCCTACATTACATTGATGAATTGGAGCTAGTTCTGTGTCACCCTATGTTATAACTATTGCATGAGGAATCACATCCGACATAATTATCCATCACTGATCCAATGCCTACGAGCTTTTCACATATTGATCTCTGCTTAGTTACTTTCCTGTTGCCACTGTTACAATCACTACAAAACCAATACTGTTACTTTTGCCACCGTTACCGTTACTTCCATATTATTTTGTTGTAGATATTAAGTTTTCCAGGTGTGGTTCAATTGACAACTCAGCTGCTAATACTTGAGAATATTGTTTGGCTCCCCTTGTGTTGAATCAATAAATTTGGGTTGAATACTCTACCCTCGAAAACTGTTGTGATCCCCTATACTTGTGGGTTATCAAGACTACTTTCTGGCGCCGTTGCCGGGGAGCATAGCTCTATTCTTTGAGTCACTTGGGATTTATATCTGCTGATCACTATGAAGAACTTGAAAGATTAAAAAACCAAGATTTTTCCCTCAACTACGAGGGGAGGTAAGGAACTACCATCTAGCTCTGCACTTGATTGACCTTCTGTTTTGAGTAAACTTGCGACACCTACTCCTGCTATTCATTCTGATATGTCGCATGTTATTGATGATGCCACTTCTACTATGCATGATGCTTATGATGAAACTACTTCTATGCTTGATAATACTGTGCCATTAGGTGAATTTCTTCATGAACAACTTGCTAGGGTTAGAGAGAATGAAATTATTGAAACTAATAATATTGATGAAAGTGATGATGAAGATTCTCCCCCTAGATATGAATTGCCTATTGTGCCTGAGGGTTATGTTATGGATGAAGAAACTACTAGAGACTTTTTAGCTTGCAATGATAGATATGATCTTAAGAAATTATTAGCTAAGCTTAAAGAAAAATCTTTGAATGCTAGAATGAAATATGACCCTGCTTTTGCTACTTCACCTATCTGTATTTCTGATAAGGATTATGATTTCTCTATCGGTCCTAAGTTAATTATCTTGGTTGAATCTGATCCTTTTTATGGCAATGAATCTGAAACTGTTGTGGCACATCTTACTAAATTAAATGATATAGCCACCCTGTTCACTAATGATGAGAAAACTCGCTATTACTTTATCCTTAAGTTATTTCCGTTCTCATTATGCCAAAACATGGTTTAATTCTCTTGATCCTGTTTGTGTGCGTAGTCCCGAGGATATGATTTATTACTTCTCTGCAAAATATTTCCCCGCTCATAAGGAACAAGCTGCCTTAAGGGAAATATATAACTTTGTGCAAATTGAAGATGAGAGTCTCCTACAAGTTTGGGGGAGGCTTCTCCGATTATTAATGCTTTGCCTGATCATCCTCTCAAGAAAAATAAAATACTTGATATCTTTTATAATGGACTAACCGATGCTTCCAGAGACCACCTGGATAGTTGTGCTAGTTGTGTTTTCAGGGAAAGAACTGTTGATCAAGCTGAATTGTTATTGAATAATATGTTGAGTAATGAAAATGATTGGACACTTCCTGAACCAACTCCTAAGCCAACTCCGAATAAAAGAGGTATTCTATTTCTCAGTCCTGAACATATGCAAGAGGCAAAGAAATCTATGAAAGAAAAAGGTATTAAAGCTGAAGATGTTAAGAATTTACCACCTATTGAAGAAATACATGGTCTTCATAACCCGACACAGGTAGTAAAGGTAAATTCTCTCTATAGATTTGATGAAGGTGATATCCCTCGTTATAAGTCTGCTAGCCAATTCTTAGATGAGTTTGATAATTTTATTGTTAAACAAGAAAACTTCAATGCTTATGTTGGTAGACAATTGAAATGCAATGCTGATATGCTTGAACACTTGAGTGATTATATGTCTAGAGTTAAAGGTGAACTTAAACTTATTAGTAAACATGCTTCTATGGTTATCACTCAAGTAGAACAAGTACTTAAAGCTCAGAATGATTTGCTTAGTGAATTAAATAATTAGAAAAATGATAATGGTGTTAGAGTTGTGACTAGAGGGGGTAAAATGACTCAGGAACCTTTGTATCCTGAGGGCCACCCTAAGAGAATTGAGCAAGATTCTCAAAGAACTAATATTAATGCACCTAGTTCTTCTAAGAAGAAGAAAAAGAAAAGTGATAGGACCTTGCATGCTTCTAGTGAACCTATTTTTGACACACCTGAGAATCCCAATGATATTTCTATTTCTAATGCTGAAACACAATCTGGTGATGAACATGAACCTAGTGATAATGTTAATAATGATGTTCATGTTGATGCTCAACCTAGCAATAACAATGATGTAGAGATTGAACCCGTTGTTGATCTTGATAACCCACAATGAAAGAATCAATGTTATGATAAGAGACACTTTGTTGCTAGGAAGCACGGTAAAGAAAGAGAACCATGGGTTCAGAAACCCATGCCCTTTCCTCCTAAACCATCCAAGAAAAAGGATGATGAGGATTTTGAGCGCTTTGCTGAAATGATTAGACCTATCTTTTTGCGTATGCATTTGACTGATATGCTTAAAATGAATCCTTATGCTAAGTACATGAAGGATATTGTTACTAATAAAATAAAGATATCGAAAGCTAAAATTTCCACCATGCTTGCTAATTACAATTTTAAAGGTGGAATACCAAAGAAACTAGGAGATCCAGGAGTACCAACTATACCATGCTCCATTAAGAGAAACTATGTTAAAACTGCTTTATGTGATCTTGGAGCCGGTGCTAGTGTTATGCCTCTATCTTTTTATCATAGACTTGAATTGAATAAGTTGACACCTACTAAAATATCTTTGCAAATGGCTGATAAATCAACTGCTATACCTGTCAGTATTTGTGAGGATGTGCCTGTTGTGATTGCAAACGTTAATATTTTAACAGACTTTGCCATTCTTGATATCCCCGAGGATGATAATATGTCAATTATCCTTGGTAGACCCTTTTCGAATACTGCAGGGGATGTTATTGATTGCAACAAAGGCAATCTCACTTTTCATGTTAATGGTAATGAGCATACGGTACACTTTCCGAGGAAACATCCTCAAGTTCATAGTATCAGTTCTATTGGAAAAATTCCAACAATTACTATTGGAGGTTTTGAATTTCCTCTTCCTACTGTCAAGAAGAAATATGATATTCTTATTGTTGGGGACATACATATCCCCGTTGAGGTAACCTAGTGTTATTCGAAATTTCTCCAGTTTCATGCGGTTCGGAATGAGTTTGTTAACAAGACTTGATCAGCCTTGTTGGTGGATTTCTTTTGATGAGCATGAGATGATGAAGTTAGAAAGCACAACTTTCTGTACCCTCCTTCTACTTTCTGTTATTTAGATTTAATAAAGCAAAAATAGTATTTTCTGCCTATTTTCTGAATTATCCATGCAATAAAAAATATGCCAAAAATAAAAGTTCTCCAAATGTCCTGAAAATGAAATATGATTTTTTTTTCTAGAATATTTAAGAATTATTGGCACCAAGAACACACCTGTAAGTGTATCTAGTGCCATCCCTAGTTGGTTTTGGAGTATTGATGACAAACCTGGTTGAGGCACTAATGTGTTTGTCAGAATTGCAGGATAACACAGGTAGAAGTCCCTCATTGATTCGGTTTTCCTACCAGAGATGACCCCTAAAAATGTATGAAGACATTGAAGTCAAATGTGGTATGTGAAGACATTCACATTGAAGACTGCGACAAGAGAAGACATTGCGTGAAGACTATGGAGCGCGAAGACTTAGTTGTTTCGTCGTTATTTTTCTTCTTTGTTGAGTCATAGGAACCACCGTACTATTAAGTGGGGTCCAAGTGAACTAGTCAGCATGACTGAAGTGATGCTTAACTAAAATCCTATGTCTTCGAGCGAAGACAATGAGAGCAAATCTTATCCAGAGCTGGATAAGTTAGCTTTGCTTGTAGCCCAAGTAAAGTTGTCGTGTGTGTTTGAAATCTGACCGTTGGAACACGTGTCAGTTCCTTAGTGACCCAGGGTCATTGCGGACAAATCAGGTCGGGTTGCCTAGTGGCTATAAATAGCCCACCCCCTACACCATAAATTGGTTGGCTGCTCAAAGTTAGTGTACGGCTTTTGTCGTTTGAGAGCAACCCACCTCGAAGCCTTTGAGAGAGAAATCCTGCGAGGACAAAGCCCTAAACACCCAGAGCCAAAGAGTGTTAGGCATCACTTAAGTCTTCTTGTCTGTGTGATCTGAAGACTTATTACACTTGAGGACTGTGAATCCTCCAGCCGGTTAGGCGTCGCGTTCTGAGCATCCAAGAGTCATTGTGGATCGCCGGTGAACGAAGTCTGTGAAGGTTTGGAAGTCTACCTTGAAGACTTACCAGAGTGATTGGGCGAGGATTGGGTGTCCTTGGCTCAAGGGGAATAAGGTGAAGACGTGGTCTTCTGAGTTAAATCTCAGCCTCCCTAACCAGACGTACAGTTGTCACAGCAACTGGAACTGGTCCAACAAATCATTGTCTTCAATGAGCCACTAGTTCTATCCTTCCCATCTCTTTATTTGCAGATTGGTCCTTGTGAATTCATTGCCTGTTTGCATTATCTATTTGTCTTCACTGTGTGACTGCTTGTTCTGATTGGCTTCATACTATCTTCCATCCTGATCTATACTGCCTAGCTGCTATTAGTCTTTGTGCTTTCATTTCATTGAATACTTGACTATGGCTTGCTTAGTGTAGTCTACCTTCCGCTGCATGGTTATAGGTTTATTTCTATCGTTTGTCTTTGAAACTTCCATGTTTTGAAGACTTTCATAAAAGTCGCCTATTCAGCCCCCCTCTAGTCGATCACTAGCACTTTCAATTGGTATCAGAGCAAGGTACTCCCTTATTCTGTGTGATTCGGTTTAACCACCTGGAGTTTTACCTATGTCGACTGCAGGGATAATCAAAGTCTCTGTTGCGTGCCCAGTCTTTGATGGAACTGAATATCCCTACTGGAATAATAAGATGCGCATGCATCTGGAAGCCATTGATGTCGACCTCTGGTATGTCGTCGAGAATGGCGTCCCCAAGGCTGGTGAAGGTGTCACTGCTGCTGATGTCAAGAAGTTCGTTCAACTGGATTCCACTGCCAAGAACATCATCTGTGGTCATCTGACCAAAGGACAGTATGGCCGTGTGAGTGCTCTGGAAACATCCAAGCTAGTCTGGGACTGGCTCTCCAAGGTCAACGAAGGCGTCTCAACCCAGAGAGATCAAAGAATCAGTGTCCTTCGCAACCGCTTCAAGAGAAACGACAATGAGAATGTTCGTCTCACGTTTGATCGACTCACTGACATCACAAATGAGCTTCAAGCCCTCGGCGCTACTGAGATCACCAAGCATGAAGTCGTCAAGACAATCCTGAGATCACTTGACAGCTCGTTTGACACCCTAGCCCTGATGATACAAGAACGCCCTGACTTCAAGACACTCGATCCGTCTGACATACTTGAAAGGCTCAACACACATGAGTTTCAGCTTTCTGAGAAAAGAGACATCTACGGTCCCAACTATGGGCGAACTCGTGCTTTGAAGGCAAAAGATGTTTCCTCATCTGAAGAAGAATCTGATTGCAGTTCTGATGATCCTAAAGACATTGGAAAGGAGCTTGCTATGCTTGTGAAGAAGTTCCATAAATTCACCAAGAAGAAAGGCTTTAGAAAGTCCTCAGGATCCAGCTCAAGGAATGATGAAGCTTCTGCTCATGACTACAAGAAGAGAACATGCCACAAGTGCAAGAAACATGGTCACTACATCTCTGAGTGTCCGCAGTGGGACAATGAGAAGAAGAAGAAGAAGAAGAAGAAGAAGAAGAAGAAGAAGAAGAAGAAGAAGAAGAAGAAGAAGAAGAAGAAGAAGAAGAAGAAGAAGAAGAAGAAGAAGAAGAAGAAGAAGAAGAAGAAGAAGAAGAAGAAGAAGAAGAAGAAGAAGAAGAAGAAGAAGAAGAAGAAGAAGAAGAAGAAGAAGAGCAATGAATATGATTCTGACGACAAGAAGAAGAAGAAATACTCAAAGTCTTCTTCCAAGTCTTCATCAAAGTCTTCATCACACAAGAAGAGCTCATCTGGCAAGGCTCATGCGTTTGTTGGCGAGGAAATGGATTCGAAGGAGGAGTCTGCTTCTGAGGAGGCAGAGGTGGAGTCTGAGGAGGAGTCTGATTCTGGTGTTGCAAGTCTGGCTACAGCCTACATTGCCAAGTCCAGCTTCAACATTGAAGACAATGACTTCATCACCGACGCCGATGCTGATGACCAGGACAACTCCGCTCCCACCTACTGCTTCATGGCACGCGGTGCCAAGGTAAACTCACGCACTACTCACTATCAAACATCCAGTGAAGATGACTCTGATTGTGGTTCCAAACCCAGCTACAAAACACTTGCTAAAATTGCAACTGAACAACAGAAAGCTATGGAACATATTCAAAAACTGTTAGACAAAAGCGATGACCTGTTAGACGCTGAAATGACTCGCTCAGTCCTTAATTGAAGACATAAAAAATCTTCATGTTAAGTATGAGGAACTTGAAAGTCGTCATGAAACGCTCTCAACAACTCATGAAAAGCTTTCCTATGATTATCTTCAAAGGAAGCAAGATCTTGAGAAATTGAGAGCGGCTCATGAAGATCTTCAAAAGGAAAACGAGTCGCTTCGCACCAAACAGATCAGTTCCGCTCAGGAAGGATTTGAACCACCATGTCTTAAATGTATTGAGCGTGACAACGCTACTTCTGTTGCTGGATGTTCCACTACTGCTACTGTTGCCATATCTTCAACTGTTGATGTGGTAACTAACCCCCCTGCTAAGGATGCCACTGCTATTGCTGATGAAAATGCTAGGTTGAAGACATTGCTTGAAACAGGGATGTACAAAAGTCTCAAAGGGCATCAGACACTATGTGATGTCCTCAAAAGGCAGATCCTGAACCGAAACCCTAGGAAATAAGGTGTTGGGTTCGAAAGGAAAATGAATGCTGATGGCTCTTACTGGAAACCTGAGCAGTACCCCAAAACCACATGGGTTGCTGCAAAGGAACCCTCAGTGGATCCATCCACCCTATCTGGCTTCACTTGTGCTAATCCCATTGTTATTGATGAATCATTTGATGCAAACTATAAACTGTTTAAGAATCAGAATGGTGAAGTGTTTGCCGGGTATATTGGTACTAACTGCAGGTATGGGCCACCTATGAAGAAAGTCTGGGTGCCGAAAAAGTGTCTGGAAAATCTTCATGTGTATGTCGTGATGACACCACAAGTGAAAAAGACAAACCCCAGACCATAGGATTCATATGATCCAAAGGCTTCATACAGACAGAGGACTCACCTGAGTCACACTAACGCAAATGTTTTGCAGGGAAACCATACTCAGGCCTATGAATATGAGCGCGTATCATCAAACCGCCATGTTCATAAGACCAAGAACTACTCTGCTCATTCTTATGAGTACTATTGCCCACCTGCAAGACTATTTGCTAGGGCTCCAAAGCCAAAGTTCTCAGATGCTGCACTTAGACTCATTGCTTCGAAGCCACCCTTGAAGATGTGGGTGGCTAAGAAAGCTTAACTCTCTTTTCCAGGGAAGGGTCTCCAGCCGAAAATCAAATGCGTCTGTAGCTATTGCTGGGGACCTTAAACATCTTGTAGGGCGCAAGTTCAAATGCCCAAATGGTCTTATTATGTATTTTGTTCCTGAGTCACTTGCTACTTGCCCTATCAGTCCTAACCTCGATCTAAGCTTTCATAATCCACTTGCTCATCAAATGTTTATGCTTCACAATTCTCTTCGTGAAGCCTATCCCCCTAACTGCACTGTAGGGTATGACACCAGCTGCTTCAGAATGGATTATTGACAGTGGATGTACTAATCACATGACTGGCAAGCGAAGTCTTCTCATGGACTCAACCTTACGTCCATCTGACAAGAGTCACATCACATTTGCTGATACTGGTAAAAGCAAGGTATTGGGTCTAGGTAGAGTTGTAATCTCAAGGGATCAGCACATGGATAAAGTGATGCTTGTTGAATCCCTTGGTTTCAACTTAATGTCTGTCTCAATGCTTTGCGATTTGAATATGATTGTGATGTTTGGAAAATATCGTTGCCTTGTTCTAATGGAATCTGACAAGTCTCTAGTCTTTGAAGGGTATCAGAAAGATGATTTGTACATGGTAGATTTATCAGCAGGACCACAGCTTGCCGTATGTCTTCTTGCAAAAGCTTCAGAATGCTGGCTCTGGCATCGGAGGCTAGGGCATGCTGGCATGAGGAACTTGCACACTCTTGCAAAGAAGAAGCATATCATAGGCATCGAGGGCGTCAAGTTCAAGAAGGATCACTTATGTGGTGCCTGCGAAGCTGGAAAGATGACGAGGGCCAAGCATCCCTCGAAGACAATCATGACAACGACTCAACCCTTCGAAATGCTACACATGGACCTCTTCGGTCCCACTCACTACTCAACTCTTACTACTACTGCTTGTCTCTATGGCTTCGTCATTGTTGATGATTATTCAAGATATACATGGGTGCATATAATTCTCTACAAGACTGAAGTGCGGGATGTCTTCAGACGTTTCGCCAATCGAGCCACGAACAACTATGGCATCAAGATCAAGCACATCAGAAGTGACAATGGCACTGAATTCAAGAACACCGGCCTCGAGACTTATCTTGATACTTTGGGCATCACTCATGAGTTCTCAGCTCCGTACACGCCGCAGCAGAATGGCATCGTGGAACGCAAGAACAGAACACTCATTGAGATGGCCCGGACGATGCTCGATGAATACAAGACTCCAAGAAAGTTCTGGCCTGAAGCCATTGATACTGCATGCCATATCATCAACCGTGTTTATCTTCACAAGTTTCTGAACAAAACATCCTATGAGCTTCTCACTGGTAAGAAGCCAAATGTCAGTTACTTCAGAGTATTTGGTGCCAGGTGCTGGATCAAGGATCCACATCACACTTCAAAATTTGCACCGAAAGCACATGAAGGTTTTATGCTTGGATACGGAAAGGATTCGCACTCCTATAGAGTCTTCAACCCCTTTCACTATAAAGTGGTTGAAACTGTGGATGTGCAGTTCGATGAGACTAGCGGCTCGCAAAGAGAGCACCTGCCAAATGTGCTAGATGAAGTTCCATCCAGTGAATCCATCAAGCTTATGGGAACTGGAGAAATCATACCGTCTGAAGCACAGCCCAAAGAGGAACTCATCATCTCTGCACCTGATCAACCTGAAGACAATGCTCAGCCTAAAGACAATACTTCTAACGATGACAATGATCAGCAAGAGCAAAATATTTGTCCTGTTCATCCTTGGGTTGCAAATGAAGTACAGATTGAGAGAATAATTGATAGCATCAATGCACCTGGTCCACTCACTCGTTCAAGGGCAACACAACTAGCAAATTTCTGTGGGCACTTCGCATTCGTCTCAATATCTGAACCCAAGAAAGTTGGTGAAGCCTTCATGGAACCTGAATGGATTCAAGCTATGCAAGAAGAGCTCCAACAATTTGAGCTGAATAATGTATGGGAACTGGTCAAGCATCCTGATCCTCGTAAGCACAACATCATAGGCACTAAATGGATATATCACAACAAGCAAGATGAGCATGGTCAAGTTGTTAGAAACAAGGCTCGTCTCGTTGCTCAAGGATACACTCAAGTTGAAGGAATTGACTTCGATGAAACATTTGCACCTGTGGCTAGGCTTGAATATACGCATACTGCTGGCCTATGCAAATCATCATAACATTCTTCTGTATCAAATGGATGTGAAGAGTGCCTTTCTCAATGGCACGATTGAAGAAGAAGTGTATGTTGCACAACCGCCTGGCTTTGAAGATCCAAAACATCCTGACATGGTTTTATAAGCTCAACAAGGCACTGTATGGCCTCAAACAAGCCCCTCGTGCTTGGTATGACACACTCAAGGACTTCTTGAAGAGCAAAGGCTTCAAACCTGGTTCCCTGGAACCCACGCTCTTCACGAAGACATATGATGGTGAACTGTTTGTGTGCCAAATATATGTGGATGACATTATCTTCAGCTGCACTAATCAGAAATACAGTGATGAGTTTGGATACATGATGCAAGAGCAATATCAGATGTCCATGATGGGTGAGTTGAAGTTCTTCCTTGGTCTTCAAATACGACAGCAACGCAACGGCATCTTCATATCTCAAGAGAAATACCTCAAGATTGCCTAAAGAAGTTTGGAATGCAAGACTGCAAAGGTTACACGACGCCAATGCCAGCTAAACACCATCTGGGTCCTGACGACAATGGTAAAGAGTTCGATCAAAAGGTATACCGCTCCATGATTGGTTCTTTGCTTTATTTATGTGCATCTAGGTCAGATATCATGCTTAGTGTTTGCATGTGTGCCCGATTCCAAGCAGCACCAAAGGAATCGCATCACTTAGCTGTGAAGCGAATTCTTCGATATTTGGCTCACACCCCAACACTAGGATTATGGTATCCAAAGGGCTCAGAGTTTGATCTAGTTGGATTCTCGGATGCTGATTATGCTGGTGACAAGGTGGATCGCAAGTCTACATCAGGCACATGTCACTTTCTGGGATAATCACTTGTATGTTGGTCTTCAAAGAAGCAGAACTGTGTATCTCTCTCCACTGCTGAATCTGAATACATTGCTGCTGGATCTTGCTGCGCTCAGCTTCTATGGATGAAGCAAACACTCAAAGACTATGGCATTCATCTGAAGCAAGTGCCACTCTACTGCGACAACGAAAGCGCCATCAAGATTGCTAACCACCCAGTTCAGCACTCGAAGACAAAGCACATTGAAATTCGTCATCACTTTCTCAGAGATCATGTCATGAAGGAAGATATTGATATCATACATGTCAACACTGAAGAGCAACTAGCAGATATCTTCACAAAGCCCTTGGATGAGAAAAGGTTTTGCAAGTTATGGTGTGAGCTAAATATCTTGGAATCCTCAAATGTCATGTGATTAGGCACACATCCTAACACTTATGCATGTTGATGACTTAGATGTGCAACACACGAAGTAAAGTATGTCTTCAATCAATGAAGACTTACATTCTGAGTGTGAATACATTAACGTGGAATTTGACTTCGGAGCGCCACGATAACTGTGCGCCGTGTCTGGGTCTAATACTTCCTATATGGTGGGTAACGCCACCACCAAATTCTTCCCTTAGAAGTGTTTTTCTCATGGCGTTACATTTGCAAAGTCTTCGCATTTTGTTTGTCTTCAATGTTAACATGGCCTCATGTTTATCTTCAATGTATTGATTTAGTTTCTATCCTCTACAGCATTCACTTATAGCTATGTCTTCACGTTGAATCTTTTGAACTTGTGATCGGACCCTAACCTTTCTATGCTCCTGTCTCAAGTCTATCTATCCAAATCATATGCATTCTATTGAAACTATGGAATGTCTTCGCTGTGTCCTTGTCAGCAGAAGATACAGAGACAAACATTAAATCCATTTTAAAATGCTAAATCCTTTTTACCTGAAACCCGAAGAAGTGGGAACGACCACCCGACAATCCAGGCGTGCGCGGGAACATGAACAACCTCCAATGTGTTGCACGATTGCCATGTGTCCTTCAGATGTGAACCGCCAGGGGCACCTGCGTAATAACATTGTGTCGTCCCTGTCTGTATAAATACACGCCTCACCCTAGTCATTATCTCTTCTTCCACTCTCGCACAAACCCTAGCGCCACCGCTAGCCCTCGACAACGCCGGCGACGAAGCGCTTAGCTGCCGCGACCTCACCGGCGCCGTCCTCACGCCGGCCGCGGACATCATCTTCTCCGCCATCGCCGTAGGTGTCCTCCATCTCCAAGTTAGGGCATGGAAGATCGAAATGCTCGGCCTCCTTTCCCACTCCGTCTAGCAGTTCCTCGTGTGGTAAATAAAACCTCATTTTACAGTCTTTTTGATCCGATAGATTCATCCTTTTCAACCACAAGTGGTTTCTGTTCCCACAAGTTGGATCTATATCATTTTGCATCTCATAGCATGCCTAGTATGTTCACTTATGCTTCACAAAGTAGTTAGATTCCTCACTTGTACTTATTCGTGGATTCGTACAAATCTAGAACCAACTCTCTACATATGAGTGAATGTCTTCGCACTATGAGGTCAATGTATTCTAAACTGATTTATCTTCAAAATCTTCTGGGAATGCATATGACCTCTTCCCCTTCCCTCGCACCTTTAATGCTGTCACAGGTACATGTCTGTGGGAGAATCCCTTGGTTCTCATAGTCTGTATTCATTTGCAGAGTTCTTACAGCATCATATAAATTCTCCTGAAGCCATTTCTTGTCTGACCAGTAGACGGAAGACTTTGATAGTGTTGAAGCCTTTCAGTCTAAACTTCATGGCAACAGAAAAATCAGTCAGGAAGGGCGGCAGACAGCACCGTGGAAACACTGCTAAGGACCTGCCACCAGATCTCTATGAGCTATACAAGTCAGATCCAGAAGAGACCTATGGAGAACGCAAGAACCGAATCCAATGGATTCGAAGACATTGGGCAGAGGAATGGTTCAAGTACAGATTCGTCACCGACGAATATGCTGAGAAGAGTGCCATCAAGGGCCCTTGGGGAGATATAATATACAAAGGTCTTAAACCCAAGTCGAAGTCCGAAGCTATTGCTCAAGGCTTCTACCCCTGCATGATTCGTGGACCTCAGCCTGCAAATGCCGACCCATCCTCTCTGTTATGGTGTCGAGAAGATAATCTCTTCAAGCGCAACTATCTGTTTGCAAAGAACTCGGCCAAGGAAAACAAGAAGTCTTTGGGATTAGACTTCAACCCAGGTCGCTCTGCGCCACATACCAACAGCACACGAGAAGCTGAACCCAATCTTGTTGGGCCCTTCTACAACTTAGAAGGTCTCATCACTCACATAATGGTTCAAGGGACAGACGTGGATCAACCTGCAGACGATGCTGATTCTGACGAAGCGCCTGCACCACCGAAGCATGTGAAGCAAATGAAACCCAAGGCTTCAAAGCCCTCTTCGGTACCAAAGGCTTCAAAGCCCTCATCTGCACCAAAGGCCTCACGGGCGAAGCCTCTGGCCACTGCACCTCCTGAAGTCAGTGTGCAGTCTAAAGATCTCTCACGCATCTCCAAGTCTGCCAAGTCAAAAAAGCCCATGCAACCCACTGGTCAAGCACTGACCCCTGCTGCTGTTTTGAGAAACGAGAATGAAGCCATTGATCTGTCCAGCGATGACGATCTTGGTGATGACGCTCTTGAGCAGTTGATCAAGAGCAAGCAAGAGGTGGAAATCTTCAATGATCTTCCTCTCTTTGATGTGGAAATCTTAAACAAGTATATTGATGAGTGGTTTGACAGCCCAGATGTCAGCTTTGATGATCTTCATCTTCCCATTGGCCTCAGCATCGCCTTCCACGGAGCCATTGCTCCTGAGCTGGCTCTAGCTCAGAAAATTGTTGAGCTGAAGCATAAGATCGATTATGAAAAGGCTCAGTTCAAGAAGCACATGGCCAAGCTCAATGTTGAAGGCATTCAAAACTTCAAGGTCATGATGCATGAGCTCAAGGAGGCATTCCACAAGAAACAAGAAGAAGCAAAAGGTTCTTATGAGCGCATGAGGAATCTTGCTGCCAAATGTGTTCAAGGCTACAATGAAGCTGAAAAGCGCAAGGCCTTGGGGCGACCAGGCATCGACCCCAGAATGGCTGCCAAGAAGAAGAAGAAGCCAGCTGTGGTAGAACCAGAAGCATCAAGGCAGGAAGAACCTCGCATTGTCTTCCCAGCCAGTATGACAGGCTCGAAGCCTAAGGTCCCCACGGTGGCTTCAGAATTCAAGAAAACCAGAGCAGCTAAAGCCGAAGCCAGAAAGTGCAAGACCAAAGCCACCACTGATGATGCTCCCCCAACCAAGAAAAGGAAAACAAAGAAGAGAGACCGGGCTGCTCCCACAAAGCCCCTTCTTGTCGAGCCAATTTCTGTTGCTCGTCCTGCGTCTGAACATCGAGAGCGCCAGTTGATAGTTCATGAGCCTGCTTCCACAGAGGCTCCTAAAGCTAAAGACAATCCAGCTATTGACCCCACCGCAGCTGAAGACATTGGTCCTCACGACAATGTTGAAGATGATGAAGTCCTTCCTCAGATCGAGCACAATTTGGTATCATCGCCTGTGCTCACGCACAGCGAGCTCATCAGCATTGGTCGTCCTCTAACGCCAACTGCTCAGGATGCATCGTGGGCTGATCACCCACAACAACAAGACACCCCAAGTTCTCCCCAACCACAAGTCACCTCACCAGTGCAAGATGACGATGACTTTGAGGCCCAGCCAACTCCATCTCCATAGGCGTCACCAGCGTTACGCAGGCTTCGCAAAGGACCAAGGCCCCAAGTCACTCTTCCGAGCGTTCCAGAAGGAGAAGTGTCCCACCAATATATTGCACGTCAAGTGTTTCCAGAAGCCACTCCAACTGTGAACGCCTCTGAGTCTGAAGCCAAAACGGCTGAAGATATTCCGGCTGCATCAGCCGATGAAGAAGAAGCACCACGTAGTGAAGAAAGAGTTGCTACACCACCAACCATTCCTGAAGCTGTTCTCAAGGAGAACGTGTCCGACCCTCCAGCTCCTGAAGTGGAGGTTACCAATACTGAGGTGGCCACCAACATCAACACTGAATCCAATGATGTTGTCATGGCTGAAGCTAATGTGGCACCTGAAGCTAACGTCACCACCAACAAAAACACTGCTGACGACACTGATGTCGTCATGCCCGAAGCCAATAATGAAGCACCTGAAGCTAATGTGGCCCCTGAAGCTAATGCAGCACCAGACGTAATCATTCCTCCTGAAGCTATTGTGCCACTTGCAGCCCATGTCAACGAAAATGCCAATGCTCCTGTACCCCCTCCAAGACCTCATACTGTTGAGCTGCCATTTGATCGTGGTCAGCCTGTTATGGTCCGATGGCCCATTCTGGTTCCTCCACCTGCTGTAGGTCCACAATTTTACTATCATGTCGAGCACAGGCCTCAAGTCCAGAAGCCCAAGCCAAGACTTCCAAGATTCCCAGGCACTGCAACCTCACCTGGGGTCTTCAATGTGAATGGCTTCGTGGCACATAACACCTTCTTCAACAGCGCCAAGAACCCTTACTCCAAACCTCGCATTTCATCGGATCGGTTTTGGAGCTATCAGCAGCGCAGCTACTATTCATGCGTCTTATACAATCAAGGGCGCATATTTCCACATATGTGTCTTGACACTGAAGCTATAGCTGGCCTGCCCTGTCTAGAAGAAGCGTTGGATTGCTTCAGAGACGCTGGACTCCTACAATTTGTCATAGACAAGGAACACTAGAATGAAGAGCTTCTATTACAGTTTTATGCAATTCTTCACATTCGAGGCTACAACAGGGATCCAAAGACTTGGGTCCTTGAGTGGATGAAGGCAATGTCCATCATGAAGCCAAAGCTCTTGATATCATTGAGCTCACAGCCCTGCCCACTCCTGGTGAATACTATGAACCAGGTTGTCAACAACACCAGAATGCTTTGGAGAGCATTTTTCAGAAGCCAGAACCCAACATAAGCCAAATGTTGAGCATGATGAAGCCTTTGCCTCACGACGCTGAATACCCATCTGAATTCTTTGTTGAAGACCTAGAGTATCTGCCTCGCACGATTTACCATATCATTAGAAAAACTCTATGGCATGTCAAAGGACATTCATCTGCAGCGAAGCTTGAAGGAGCAATGAAGACTTTGGTTTTCTATATCTTCAATGGCATCAGCTTCAATGCTCAAGACTTCTTCATCAGGCAGTTGGCCGCATCTGGCTCCGACATTTTTGGTCTGAAGTTCTATGCTCCATGGGTAATGCGTCTTATCAAGCTTCACTCTGCTTTCAACTATCAGCCGTCTGCGCGCAATCATCTTGTATTCTTGCCAGAGATTGATCTGTCGGTTGAAGCTATTTACCCAGAGCCTGCTAAGGATCCAATTTATCTTCACAATGATGATCTTCAAAGCTTCACCCGGCCCATTGAAGGAGTTCAGGCAGTCTCTCGTGTTTATCCCTTGGCTGGTAACACACGTGCCCCTCGCGCTCAAACTGACGCCACTGGAAGCACCATTGCCCAAAGGCCTCGGAAGCGATCTCGTGTTCTCAATGACTGAGAGCTTCTCGTCGCGCTACATCAGAAACAGGATAAGCATCATGACTGGCTTAAGCGTCAGATGCAAAGCCTCTTGGTGGACGTCAATCGCATTCGCAATCTTGCCACCAAGAATGCCTTTGTTACACATGAAACCTGTCGGAGGTCTTGGAAGATTTTGACATTGCTTAGTGCTGAAGCTGATCTGCAAGATGATGGCTTCACAGAAAGATTCATGTTTGACTCAACTCCTCCACGGAATGCTCACTTGCGTCGGACTCCCTCACTTGAAGACTCTGACTATTCGTCCTCAGCTGCGACGGTGAATGCCAGAGTCATCGATGACCAAGATGATGCCACTTCACCTCCTCCAACTATAGCGCGTGTCGACACTGCACCGAGCTCTTCTGCACCACGGGACCTCAACGACGACCCTGCTGCCTTGCCTGCACCTCATGGGAACGAGTAGAAGCACTATGTCTTCAAACCTTTTTGGTCATTACTAACAAAAGGGGGAGAAGCATACGAGTTGATAGTCTTCGAGCGGGTCCATATGGGTGGTTGCTTTACTTTTTGCTACTTTTGCCAAGTGCTTACAACTCTCGATTTTTGATACATTTGGTTATTTGAGTTGTAACACTTAAACTCGATGGTCGTCTGCTACTTATTTGCTATTCTGTGATGCGATGATAAATTCCGCATGTGTGATGATAACTTCCGCACTTAGGTCATTTTGCAAATGTCCATTTTTCATTATGCATGTCATTATCTTCGTAACATCAAATCGTGCATGATGAATTGTCATCATAAGTTGAAGAGGATCTCCACAAGTACAACCTGCCATGTGCATTTGCATTCCAAAAGCAAATTACTTATATGCACATCTTCAGGGGGAGCCTTTTCCACTTATGAAGACAATACCCTATCCTTTACAATTTCACATATTTTATTCCCCGTTGAAAACTTCAACTAGTTTGTCATCAATCACCAAAAAGGGGGAGATTGTAAGTGCATCTAGTGCCATCCCTAGTTGGTTTTGGAGTATTGACGACAAACCTGGTTAAGGGACTAATGTGTTTGTGAGAATTGCAGGATAACACAGGTAGAAGTCCCTCATTGATTCGGTTTTCCTACCAGAGATGACCCCTAAAAATGTATGAAGACATTGAAGTCAAAGGTGGTATGTGAAGACATTCACATTGAAGACTGCGACAAGAGAAGACATTGCGTGAAGACTATGGAGCGCGAAGACTTAGTTGTTTCGTCGTTCTTTTTCTTCTTTGTTGAGTCATAGGAACCACCGTACTGTTAAGTGGGGTCCAAGTGAACCAGTCAGAATGACTGAAGTGATGCTTAACTAAAATCCTATGTCTTCGAGCGAAGACAATGAGAGCAAATCTTATCCAGAGCTGGATAAGTCAGCTTTGCTTATAGCCCAAGTAAAGTTGTCGTGTGTGTTTGAAATCTGACCGTTGGAACACGTGTCAGTTCCTTAGTGACCCAGGGTCATTTCGGACAAATCAGGTCGGGTTGCCTAGTGGCTATAAATAGCCCACCACCTACACCATAAATTGATTGGCTACTTAGAGTTAGTGTACATCTTTTGTCGTTTCAGAGCAACCCACCTCGAAGCCTTTGAGAGAGAAATCCTGCGAGGACAAAGCCCTAAACACCCAGAGCCAAAGAGTGTTAGGCATCACTTAAGTCTTCTTGTCTGTGTGATCTAAAGACTTATTACACTTGAGGACTGTGAATCCTCCAGCCGGTTAGGCGTCGCGTTCTGAGCATCCAAGAGTCATTGTGGATCGCCGGTGAACGAAGTTTGTGAAGGTTTGGAAGTCTACCTTGAAGAGTTACCAGAGTGATTGGGCAAGGACTGGGTGACCTTAGCTCAAGGGGAATAAGGTGAAGACGCGGTCTTCTGAGTTAAATCTCAGCCTCCCTAACCAGACGTACAGTTGTCACAGCAACTGGAACTGGTCCAACAAATCATTGTCTTCAACGAGCCACTGGTTCTATCCTTCCCATCTCTTTATTTGCAGATTGGTCCTTGTGAAGTCATTGCCTGTTTGCATTATCTATTTGTCTGCACTGTGTGACTGCTTGTTCTTATTGGCTTCATACTATCTTCCATCCTGATCTATATTGCCTAGCTGCTATTAGTCTTTGTGCTGTCATTTCATTGAATACTTGACTATGGCTTGCTTAGTGTAGTCTACCTTCCGCTGCATGGTTATAGGTTTATTTCTATCATTTGTCTTCGAAACTTCCATGTTTTGAAGACTTCCATAAAT
>NC_041384.1:680550891-680623456 GCF_002162155.2 Triticum dicoccoides | reverse complement strand
ACTTTCAACACCAAAGGGGGCAACCACCTGGCCACGAGGGTGCAGGGCGGGCCCTACCCCCTGGGCGAGCCCCCTGCCTCGTGGGCCCCTCGTGGCCCCCCTCCACTTATTCCAGCACCCACACACTTTGTCTTCCTCCAGAAAAAATCATCCACTAGCTCAAACCCGAGCTCTAGCTCATCTTGCTGCCATTTTCGATCTCCTTGCTCAAAGCTCCATTCACAAAACTGCTTTGGGGGATTGTTCTTCTGTATGTGACTCTTCCAATGGTCCAATTAGTTTTTGTACTAGTGCTTTATTTATTGCAAATTTTTGCTGCTTAGGTGACCCTGTTCTTGAGCTTGCATGTCAGACTTATGTGGTCAAAAGTAGTTTTAATGCATGATATGGCTTCTAGGCACTTGTAGGAGTAGTTGCTATGAAAATGTTGAAGAGATTTTTGAGGGGCTCTTCAAGCCGAAGCTCGAAGGATAAGCAAAGTGAAGAGAATAAGAAGCCCAAATATAATCTCCCTCACACTATGGAGGTTCGGCCGTGCGAATGGCCTTGTGATGAGTTCTTGAGAGAAGCCGGGATTTATGAAGATTTTTATTATTTGGCTGAGAATGCAGGCCTCACCGACTTCCTCCACGACCAGCTCGAACATCACATACATCATCCTTCCCAGTGACATTTATGCATATTGGGAGCGAACACGATCCCCAGATCCTGAGCCATCTCCTGACCCTTATCGGCAGTCGGTTTATCAGTGGGATCCACAGGAGATCGCCAACCAGTGGCACCCAGAGGACCCCCCTGAGTACACTAGAGGGGACCACTTTCATCCATGGCCATAAACCAACTGAGGCCAAAAGCCTAAGCTTGGGGGAGTACGTATTTCTCACCAACATTACATTCATGTTCACACACTCATGCTAGTTGTCGGTGCTCATACTTTTTCATTGTACCATCCATGCTAGTTTATTTTCTTTTTCAGTATTCTTCTTGTGTGTTTGAAAAACCTTAAGAAAAAACAAAAAAATTAGTTGTAGATTTTAGCTACTTTACTTTCCATGCATGTAGTAGTAATAATTAAAATAAAACCCAAAAAGATTTCTCGTTCTTCTTTTACTTGTTGAGTGCTTTCCCGTGTAAATAGTTTTATTTCTTTTCTTTTCTTTGGGGGTTGAGAGGAGAAGACCATGATGAAAATGTTGAGTGGTTCTCATATGCATTGTTGTTGATATAACCAAGAGCCCATATTACCTTGTCTTCTCCCTTGTATTGAATGCTTGCAGATTCCAGCTTAGTCCAATGCACGTGCACTATTATTATTATCCACACCGTTCGGTCGTGCAAGTGAAAGACAATAATGACGATATATGATGGACTGATTGAGATAAGAGAAGTTGGTATGAACTCGACCTCTCTTGTTTTTGTAAATATGATTAGTTCATCGTTCCTGATTCAGCCTATTATGAATGAAACATGTTTGCAATGACAATTAGAGATTATAGTTGCTCATGCCATGCTTAAGTAGCTAGGAGTTTATAATGGTTTACCTTGCGTGTTGATACGTCTCCAACGTATCTATAATTTCTGATTGTTCCATGCTATTATATTATCAACCTTGGATGTTTTATATGCATCTATATGCTATTTTATATGAGTTTTGGGACTAACCAATTAACCTAGAGCCATGTGCCAGTTTCTATTTTTTCCTTGTTTTTGAGTTTCGCAGAAAAGGAAAACCAAACGGAGTCCAATTGACCTGAAACTTCACGGAACTTATTTTTGGACCAAAAGAAGGACATGGAGTAAAAGAGTTGGGACAGAAGAGTCCCGGGCTGCCCACGAGGGTGGGTGCGCGCCCACTTGAAGGAAATATGCCCTAGAGGCAATAATAAAGTTATTATTTATTTCCTTATATCATGATAAATGTTTATTATTCATGCTAGAATTGTATTAACCGGAAACATAATACATGTGTGAATACATAGACAAACAGAGTGTCACTAGTATGCCTCTACTTCACTAGCTCGTTGATCAAAGATGGTTATGTTTCCTAGCCATAGACAAAGAGTTGTCATTTGATTAACGGGATCACATCATTAGGAGAATGATGTGATTGACTTGACCCATTCCGTTAGCTTAGCACTTGATCGTCTAGTATGATGATATTGCTTTCTTCATGACTTATACATGTTCCTATGACTATGAGATTATGCAACTCCCGTTTACTGGAGGAACACTTTGTGTGCTACCAAACGTCCCAACGTAATTGGATGATTATAAAGGTGCTCTATAGGTGTCTCCGAAGGTACTTGTTGGGTTGGCGTATTTTGAGATTAGGATTTGTCACTCCGAATATCGGAGAGGTATCTCTGGGCCCACTCGGTAATGCACATCACTTAAAGCCTTGCAAGCATTGCAACTAATGAGTTAGTTGCGGAATGATGTATTATGGAACGAGTAAAGAGACTTGCCGGTAACGAGATTGAACTAGGTATTGAGATACCGACGATCGAATCTCGGGCAAGTAACATACCGATGACAAAGGGAACAACGTATGTTGTTATGCAGTTTGACCGATAAAGATCTTCGTAGAATATGTAGGAGCCAATATGAGCATCCAGGTTCCGCTATTGGTTATTGACCGGAGACGTGTCTCGGTCATGTCTACATAGTTCTTGGACCCGTAGGGTCCGCACGCTTAAAGTTCGATGACGGTTATATTATGAGTTTATGTGTTTTGATGTACCGAAGGAGTTCGGAGTCCCGGATGAGATCGGGGACATGACGAGGAGTCTCGAAATGGTCGAGACGTAAAGATCGATATATTGGACGACTATATTCGAACATCGGAAAGGTTCCGAGTGATTCAGGTATTTTCGGGAGTACCGGGGAGTTACGGGAATTCGTATTGGGCCTTAATGAGCCATACGGGAAAGGAGAGAAAGGCCTCAAAGTGTGGCCGCACCCCTCCCCATGGGCTGGTCCGAATTGGACTAGGGAGGGGGGCGCCCCCTTCCTTCCTTCTCCTTTTCCCTTCCCTTTCCTTCCCTCCTACTCCTACTACTTGGAAGGGCTCCTCGTTCTACTAGGAAAGGGGAATCCTACTCCCGGTGGGAGTAGGACTCCCCTAGGGCACGCCATAGAGAGGGCCGGCCCTCCCCCTCCTCCACTCCTTTATATACGGGGGCAGGGGCACCCCAAAGACACAACAATTAACCTCTTGATCTCTTAGCCGTGTGTGGTGCCCCCCTCCACCATAATCCACATCGATCATATCGTAGCGGTGCTTAGGCGAAGCCCTGCGTCGGTAGAACATCATCATCATCACCACACCGTCGTGCTGACGAAACTCTCCCTCAACACTTGGCTAGATCGGAGTTCGAGGGACGTCATCGAGTTGAACATGTGCAGAACTCGGTGGTGTCGTGCGTTCGGTACTTGAAGGGTCGGATCGTGAAGACATACGACTACATCAACCGCGTTGTGCTAACGCTTCCGCTTTCGGTCTACGAGGGTACGTGGACAACACTCTCCCCTCTTGTTGCTATACATCACCATAATCTTGCGTGTGCGTAGGAATTTTTTTGAAATTACTACGTTCCCCAACAGTGGTATCAGAGCCTAGTTTTATGCGTTGATGTAATATGCACGAGTAGAACACAAGTAAGTTGTGGGCGATATAAGTCATACTGCTTACCAGCATGTCACCCTTTGGTTCGGCGGTATTGTTGGATGAAGCGGCCCGGACCGACATTACGCGTACGCTTAGGCGAGACTGGTTTTACCGCCGTGCTATGCACACAGGTAACTAGCGGGTGTCAGTTTCTCCAACTTTAGTTGAACCGAGTTTGGCTACGCCCGGTCCTTGCGAAGGTTAAAACAGCACCAACTTGACAAACTATCGTTGTGGTTTTGATGCGTAGGTAAGAACGGTTCTTGCTTAGCCCGTAGCAGCCATGTAAAACTTGCAACAACAACAAAGTAGAGGACGTCTAACTTGTTTTTGCAGGGCATGTTGTGATGTGATATGGTCAAGACGTGATGAGATATAAGTTGTTGTATAAGATGATCATGTTTCGTTGAAGTTATCGGCAACTAGCAGAAGCCTTATGGTTGTTTCTTTATTGCATAAGATGCAAGAGCCAAATAATTGCTTTACTTTATCGCTATGCGATAGCAATAGTTGGCGAGACGACCATGTGACGACACATTGATATAGATCAAGATGATGGATATCATGGTGTCATGCCGGTGACGATGGAAATCATGACAATGCTTTGGAGATGGAGATCAAAGGCACAAGATGATGATGACCATATCATGTCACACATTTTGATTGCATGTGATGTTTATCTTTTATGCATCTTATCTTGCTTTGATTGACGGTAGCATTATAAGATGATCTCTCACTAAATTTCAAGATAAAAAGTGTTCTCCCTGAGTATGCACCGTTGCCAAAGTTCGTCATGCCTAGACACCACGTAATGATCAGGTGTGATAAGCTCTACGTCCATCTACAATGGGTGCAAGCCAGTTTTGCACATGCAGAATACTCAGGTTAAACTTTACGAGCCTAGCATATGCAGATATGGCCTCGGAACACTGAGACCGAAAGGTCGAGCGTGAATCATATAGTAGATATGATCAACATAGTGATGTTCACCATTGAAAACTACTCCATTTCACGTGATGATCGGTTATGGTTTAGTTGATTTGGATCACGTGATCACTTAGAAGATTAAAGGGATGTCTTTCTAAGTGGGAGTTCTTAAGTAATATGATTAATTGAACTTAAATTTATCATGAACTTAGTCCTGGTAGTATTAGCATATCTATGTTGTAGATCTATAGCTCGCGTTTAGCTCCCCTGTTTTATTTTTGATATGTTCCTAGAGAAAACTAAGTTGAAAGATGTTAGTAGCAATGATGCGGATTTGATCCATGATCTAAGGTCTATCCTCGTTGCTGCACAAAAGAATTATGTCCTCGATGCACCGCTAGGCGACAAGCCTATTGCAGGAGCAGATGCAGACGTTCTGAACGTTTGGCTAGCTCAATATGATGACTACTTGATAGTTTAGTGCACCATGCTTAACGGCTTAGAATCGGGACTTCAAAGACATTTTGGACGTCATGGAACATATGAGATGTTCCAGGAGTTGAAGTTAATATTTCAAGCAAATACCCGAGTTGAGAGATATGAAGTCTCCAACAAGTTCTATAGCTAAAAGATGGAGGAGAATAGCTCAAGCAGTGAGCATGTGCTCAGATTGTCTGGGTACTACAATCGCTTGAATCAAGTGGGAGTTAATCTTCCAGATAAAATAGTGATTGACAGAATTCTCTAGTCACCATCACCAAGTTAGTAGAACTTCGTGATGAACTATAATATGCAAGGGATAACGGAAATGATTCCCAAGCTCTTCGTGATGCTGAAATCGATGAAGGTAGAAATCAAGAAAAGCATCAAGTGTTGATGGTAAACAAAACCACTAGTTTCAAGTAAAGGGACAAAGGGAAGAAAGGGGAACTTCAAGAAGAATGGCAAGCAAGTTGCTACTCAAGTGAAAAACCCAAGTCTGGACCTAAGCCTAAAACTGAGTGCTTCTACTTCAAAGGGACTGGTCACTGGAAGCGGAACTACCCCAAGTAATTGGCGGATAAGAAGGATGGCAAAGTGAACATAGGTATATTGGATATAAATGTTATTGATGTGTACTTTACTAGTGTTTATAGCAACCCCTCAGTATTTGATACTAGTTCAGTTGCTAAGAATGGTAACTCGAAACGGGAGTTGCAGAATGAACAGAGACTAGTTAAGGGTAAAGTGACGATGTGTATTGGAAATGGTTCCAAGATTGATATGATCATCATGGCACACTCCCTATACTTTTGGGATTAGTGTTAAACCTAAAATAAATTTTATTTAGTGTTTGCGTTGAGCATGAATATGATTGGATCATGTTTATTGCAATACGGTTATTCATGTAAGTTAGAGAATAATTCTTGTCCTGTTTACATGAATAAAACCTTCTATGGTCATACACCCAATGAAAATGGTTTGTTGGATCTCGATCATGGTGATACACATTTTCATAATATTGAAGCCAAAAGATGCAAATTTAATAATGATAGTGCAACTTATTTGTGGCAATGTCGTTTAGGTCATATTGGTGTAAAGCGCATGAAGAAATTCCATGTTGATGGGCTTTTGGAATCACTTGATTATGAATCAGTTGATGCTTGCGAACCATGCCTCATGGGCAAGATGACTAAGACTCCGTTCTCCGGAACAATGGAGCGAGCAAAAAGATTTGTTGGTAATCATACATACTGATGTATGTGGTCCGATGAATATTGAGGCTCGCGGCAGGTATCATTATTTTCTGATCTTCACAGATGATTTGAGCAGATATGAGTATATCTACTTGATGAAACACAAGTCTGAAACATCTGAAAAGTTCAAAGAATTTCAGAGTGAAGTGAAGAATCATCGTGACAAAAATAAAAGTTTCTATGATATGATCACAGAAGTAAAATATTTGAGTTACGAGTTTGGCCTTCAGTTAAAACAATGTGAAATAGTTTCACTACTCACGCCACCTGGAACACCACGGTATAATGGTGTGTCTGAATGTTGTAACCGTACTTTATTAGATATGGTGCTATCTATGACATCTCTTATTGATTTACCGCTATCATTTTGGGGTTATGCATTAGAGACAGCCGCATTCACATTAAAAAGGGCACCATCTAAATCTGTTGAGACAACACCGTATTAACTGTGGTTTAGCAAGAAACCCAAGCTGTCATTTCTTAAAGTTTGAGGTTGCGATGCTTATGTGAAAAAGTTTCAACCTAATAAGCTCAGACCCAAATCGGAGAAGTGCGTCTTCATAGGATACCCAAAAGAAAATATTGGGTACACCTTCTATCACAGATCCGAAGGCAAGATATTCATTGTTGAGAATGGATCCTTTCTAGAGAAGGAGTTTCTCTCGAAAGAAGTGAGTGGGAGGAAAGTAGAACTTGATGAGGTAACTGTACCTGCTCCCTTATTGTGAAGTAGTTCATCACAAAAATCTGTTCCTATGACTACTACACCAATTAGTGAGGAAGCTAATGATAATGATCATGTAACATCAGATCAAGTTACTACCGAACCTCGTAGGTAAACCAGAGTGAGATCCGCACCAGAGTGGTATGGTAATCCTGTTCTGGAGGTCATGTTACATGACCATGACGAACCTACGAACTATGAGGAAGTGATGATGAGCCCAGATTCCGCGAAATGGCTTAAGGCCATGAAATCTGAGATGAGATCCATGTATAAGAACAAAGTATGGACTTTGATTGACTTGCCCAAAGATCGGTGAGCCATTGATATTAAATGGATCTTCAAGAGGAAGACGGACGATGATAGTAGTGTTACTATCTACAAAGCTAGAATTGTCACAAAAAGGTTTTCGACAAGTTCAAGGTGTTGACTATGATGAGAGTTTCTCACTCGTATCCATGCTTAAGTCTGTCTGAATCATGTTAGCAATTGCCACATTTTATGAAATCTGGCAAATGGATAAACAAAACTACATTCCTTAATGGATTTATTAAACAAGAGTTGTATATGATGCAACAAGAAAGTTTTGTCAATCCTAAAGGTGCTAAAAAATATGCAAGCTCCAGCGATCCATCTATGGACTGGTGCAAGCATCTCGGAGTTGGAATATACGCTTTGATAAGTTGATCAAAGCATATAGTTTTATACAGACTTGCGGTGAAGCCTGTATTTACAAGAAAGTGAGTGGGAGCACTACAGCATTTCTGATAAGTATATGTGAATGACATATTGTTGATCAGAGATAATGTAGAATTATTCTACAAAGCATAAGGGAGTGTTTGAAAGGAGTTTTTCAGAGAAAGACCTCAGTGAAGCTGCTTACATATTGAGCATCAAGATCTATAGAGATAGATCAAGACGCTTGATAAGTTTTCCAATGAGTACATACCTTGACAAAATTTTGAAGTAGTTCAAAATGGAACAATCAAAGAAGGAGTTCTTGCCTATTTTACAAGGTGTGAAACTGAGTAAGACTCAAAGCCCGACCACGGCAGAAGATAGAAAGAGAATGAAAGTCATTCCCTATGCCTTGGCCATAGGTTCTATAAAATATGCCATGTTGTGTACCAGACCTATTGCATACCCTGCCCTGTGTTTGGCAAGGGAGTACAATAGTGATCTAGGAGTAGATCACTGGACATTGGTCAAAATTATCCTTAGTGGAATAAGGATATGTTTCTCGATTATGGAGGTGACAAAAAGGGTTACATCGATGCAAATTTTGACACTGGTCCAAATCTCAATCTGGATACATATTGAAAGTGGGAGCAATTAGCTAGAGTAGCTCCGTGCAGAGCATTGTTGACATAGAAATTTGCAAAATACTTACGGATCTGAATGTGCCAGACCCGATGACTAAACTTCTCTCACAAGCAAAACATGATCACACCATTAGTACTCTTTGGGTGTTAATCACATAGCGATGTGAACTAGATTATTGACTCTAGTTAACCCTTTGGGTGTTGGTCACATGTCAATGTGAACTATGGGTGTTAAACACATGGTGATGTGAACTATTGGTATTAAATCACATGGCGATGTGAACTAGATTATTGACTCTAGTGAAAGTGGGAGACTGAAGGAAATATGCCCTAGAGGCAATAATAAAGTTATTATTTAATTCCTTATATCATGATAAATGTTTATTATTCATGCTATAATTGTATTAACCGGAAACATAATACATGTGTGAATACATAGACAAACAGAGTGTCACTAGTATGCCTCTACTTGACTAGCTCGTTGATCAAAGATGGTTATGTTTCCTAGCCATAGACAAAGAGTTGTCATTTTATTAACGGGATCACATCATTAGGAGAATGATGTGATTTACTTGACCCATTCCGTTAGCTTAGCACTTGATCGTCTAGTATGATGCTATTGCTTTCTTCATGATTTATACATGTTCCTATGACTATGAGATTACGCAACTCCCGTTTACCGGAGGAACACTTTGTGTGCTACCAAACATCACAACGTAATTGGGTGATTATAAAGGTGCTCTACGGGTGTCTCCAAAGGTACTTGTTGGGTTGGCGTATTTCAATATTAGGATTTGTCACTCCGATTATCGGAGAGGTATCTCTGGGCCCACTCGGTAATGCACATCACTTAAAGCCTTGCAAGCATTGCAACTAATGAGTTAGTTGCGGAATGATGTATTATGGAATGAGTAAAGAGACTTTCTGGTAACGAGATTGAACTAGGTATTGAGATACCGACGATCGAATCTCGGGCAAGTAACATACCGATGACAAAGGGAACAACGTATGTTGTTATGCGGTTTGACCGATAAAGATCTTCGTAGAATATGTAGGAGCCAATATGAGAATCCAGGTTCTGCTATTGGTTATTGACCGGAGACGTGTCTCGGTCATGTCTACATAGTTCTCGAACCCGTAGGGTCCGCACGCTTAAAGTTCGATGACGGTTATATTATGAGTTTATGTGTTTTGATGTACCGAAGGAGTTTGGAGTCCCAGATGAGATCGGGGACATGACGAGGAGTCTCGAAATGGTCGAGACGTAAAGATCGATATATTGGACGACTATATTCAGACATCGGAAAGGTTTCGAGTGATTCGGGTATTTTCAGGAGTACCGAGGAGTTACGGGAATTCGTATTGGGCCTTAATGGGCCATATGGGAAAGGAGAGAAAGGCCTCAAAGGGTGGCCGCACCCCTCCCCATGGGCTGGTCCGAATTGGACTAGGGAGGGGGGCGCCCCCTTCCTTCCTTCTCCTTTTCCCTTCCCTTTCCTTCCCTCCTACTCCTACTACTTGGAAGGGCTCCTAGTTCCACTAGGAAAGGGGGAATCCTACTCCCGGTGGGAGTAGGACTCCCCTAGGGCGCGCCATAGAGAGGGCCGGCCCTCCCCCTCCTCCACTCCTTTATATACGGGGGCAGGGGGCACCCCAAAGACACAGGAATTGATCTCTTGATCTCTTAGTCGTGTGCGGTGCCCCCCTCCACCATAATCCACCTCGATCATATCGTAGCGGTGCTTAGGCAAAGCCCTCGGTAGAACATCATCATCATTACCACGCCCTCAACACTCGGCTGGATCGGAGTTCGAGGGACGTCATCGAGTTGAACGTGCGTAGAACTCGGAGGTGCCATGCGTTCGGTACTTGATCGGTCGGATCGTGAAGACGTACGACTACATCAACCACGTTGTGCTAATGCTTCCACTTTCGGTCTAAGAGGGTACGTGGACAACACTCTCCCCTCTCGTTGGTATACATCACCATGATCTTGCGTGTGCGTAGGAAATTTTTTGAAATTACTATGTTCCCCAACACCACCCCTGGGCGCGCCTCCCTACCTCGTGGACAGCCCGAAGACCCCCCTGATTTGTTCTTGACACTAAACCTCTTATATATACTGAAACTTCCAGAAAGAAACCTAGATCGGGAGTTCCGCCGCGAGAAGCCTCCGTAGCCACCGAAAACCAATCTAGACCCGTTCCGGCACCCTGCCGGAGAGGGGAATCCCTCTCCGGTGGCCATCTTCATCATCCCGGCGCTCTCCATGACAAGGAGGGAGTAGTTCACCCTTGGGGCTGAGGGTATGTACCAGTAGCTATGTGTTTGATCTCTCTCTCTCTCTCGTGTTCTTGATTTGGTACGATCTTGATGTATCACGAGCTTTGCTATTATAGTTGGATCTTATGATGTTTCTCCCCCTCTACTCTCTTGTGATGAATTGAGTTTTCCCTTTGAAGTTATCTTGTCAGATTGAGTCTTTAAGGATTTGAGAACACTTGATGTATGTCTTGCATGTGCTTATCTGTGGTGACAATGGGATATCACGTGATCCACTTGATGTATGTTTTGGTGATCAACTTGCGAGTTCCGTGACCTCATGAACTTATGCATAGGGTTGGCACATGTTTTCGTCTCGACTCTCCGGTAGAAACTTTGGGGCACTCTTTGAAGTTTCTTTGTGTTGGTTGAATACATGAATCTGAGATTGTGTGATGCATATCGTATAATCATACCCACAGATACTTGAGGTGACATTGGAGTATCTAGGTGACATTAGGGTTTTGGTTGATTTGTGTCTTAAGGTGTTATTCTAGTACGAACTATAGGATGGATTGAATGGAAAGAATAGCTTCGTGTTATTTTATTATGGACTCTTGAATAGATCGATCAGAAAGGATAACTTTGAGGTGGTTTCGTACCCTACAATAATCTCTTTGTTTGTTCTTCGCTATTAGTGACTTTGGAGTGACTCTTTGTTGCATGTTGAGGGATAGTTATATGATCCAATTATGTTATTATTGTTGAGAGAACTTGCACTAGTGGAAGTATGAACCCTAGGCCTTGTTTCAACGCATTGCAATACCATTTTCGCTCACTTTTATCATTAGTTACCTTGCTGTTTTATATTTTTCAGATTACAAAAACCTATATCTACCATCCATATTGCACTTGTATCACCACCTCTTCGCCAAACTAGTGCACCTATATAATTTACCATTGTATTGGGTGTGTTGGGACACAAGATACTCTTTGTTATTTGGTTGCAGGGTTGTTTGAGAGAGACCATCTTCATCCTACGCCTCCCACGGATTGATAAACCTTAGGTCATCCACTTGAGGGAAATTTGCTACTGTCCAACAAACCTCTGCACTTGGAGGCCCAACAATGTCTACAAGAAGAAGGTTTTGTAGTAGACATCACATGCCAACATGTTATTAAAATGGTTGTGATGTGGTATGATAGGGTGGTATCCTCCTTTTAACAATTCGAGTGGCTTGACTTGGCACATGTTCATGCATGTAGTTGAAACAAAATCAACATAGCCTCCATGATATTTATGTTCCTGGTGAATTATATCCTACTCATGCTTGCATTCAGTGTTGATTAATTTTAATGCATGTTCATGACTCTTGTCTCTCTCTAGCTAGTCGCTTCCCAGTCTCTTTCTAGCCTCCACTCGTACTAAGCGGGAATACTGCTTGTGCATCCAACTCCATAAACCCCTAGTCTCTTTCGAGTCACCCTATATGCGGTATCTACCTACCATTCCAAGTAAATTTATATGTGCCAAACTCTAAACCTTCAAATGAAATTCTGATTTGTATGCTCGAATATCTCATGTATCAACTAGGGTTGTCTATATCTTCCATGCTAGGCGGGTTATTCTCAAGAGGAGTGGACTCCGCTCCTCACTCACGAGAAAATGGCTGGTCACCAGGATGCCCAGTCCCATGATCAAATCAAATCAAAATAATTGCAAACAAAACTCCCCCAGTATTATTGTTAGTTGGAGGCACCCATTGTTTCGAGCAAGCCATGGATTGATGCTAGTTGCTGGTGGGGGAGTGATGACCCACAAGTATGGGGTATCTATCGTAGTCCTTTCGATAAGTAAGAGTGTCGAACCCAACAAGGAGCAGAAGGAAATGATAAGCGGTTTTCAGCAAGGTATTCTCTGCAAGCACTAAAATTATCGGTAACAGATAGTTTTGTGACAAGGTAATTGGTAACGAGTAACAAGTAACAAGTGTAAATAAAGTGCAACAAGATGGCCCAATCCTTTTTGTAGCAAAGGACAAGCCTGGACAAATTCTTATATAGAGAAAAGCGCTCCCAAGGACACATGGGAATTACCGTCAAGCTAGTTTTCATCATGTTCATATGATTCACGTTCGGTACTTTGATAATTTGATATGTGGGTGGACCGGTGCTTGGGTGTTGTCCTTACTTGGACAAGCATCCCACTTATGATTAACCCCTATTGCAAGCATCCGCAACTACAACAGAAGTATTAAGGTAAACCTAACCATAGCATGAAACATATGGATCCAAATCAGCCCCTTACGAAGCAACGCATAAACTAGGGTTTAAGCTTTTGTCACTCTAGCAACCCATCATCTACTTATTACTTCCCAATGCCTCCCTCTAGGCCCAAACAATGGTGAAGTGTCATGTAGTCGATGTTCACATGACACCACTAGAGGGATGACAACATACATCTCATCAAAATATCGAACGAATACCAAATTCGCATGACTACTAATAGCAAGACTTCTCCCATGTCCTCAGGAACAAACGTAACTACTCACAACGCATATTCATGTTCATAATTAGAGGGGTATTAATATGCATAATGGATCTGAACATATGATCTTCCACCAAGTAAACCAACTAGCATCAACTACAAGGAGTAATCAACACTACTAGCAACCCACAGGTACCAATCTGAGATTTGGATACAAAGATTGGATACAAGAGATGAACTAGGGTTTGAGATGAGATGGTGCTGGTGAAGATGTTGATGGAGATTGACCCCCTCCCGATGAGAGGATCGTTGGTGATGACGATGGTGATGATTTCCCCTTCCCGGAGGGAAGTGTCCCTGGCAGAAAAGCTCCGCCGGAGCCCTAGATTGGTTCCACCAAGGTTCCGCCTCGTGGCGGCGGAGTTTCATCCCGAAATCTTGTTTATGATTTTTTTTCCTCGATGAAAGACTCCATATAGCAGAAGATGGCATCGGAGGGCCACCAGGGGGCCCACGAGGCAGGGGGCGCGCCCCCCACCCTCGTGGCTGGTGGGTGGCCCCCCTCTGGTACTTCTTGCGCTCAGTATTTTTTATATATTCTGGAAATAACTTCCGTAAAGTTTCAGGACTTTTGGAGCTGTGCAGAATAGGTCTCTAATATTTGCTCCTTTTCCAACCCAGAATTCCAGCTGCCGCCATTCTCCCTCTTTATGCAAACCTTGAAAAATAAGATAGAATAGGCATAAGTATTGTGACATAATGTGTAATAACAACCCATAATGCAATAAATATCGATATAAAAGCATGATGCAAAATGGACGTATCAACTCCCCCAAGCTTAGACCTTGCTTGTCCTCAAGCGAAAGCTGAAATCGAAAAATATGTCCACATGTTTAGAGATAGAGGTGCCGATAAAAATAAAATACAGACATGAGGGCATCATGATCATTCTTAGAACAGCAACATATATATATTGGCATATGATCTCTTATGCTAAAGTAACAATTCAATCACAATTTCAAGTATGAATCATAAACTTCATTGAGAACCAACAAACTCTAATCTCAGTCATTGAGGCAATTGCAATTTATCATAACATAGGAAAGAGTTGATATAAGAGCTTTTCAGCAAGTCCACATACTCAACCATCTTTTAGTCTTTCACAATTGCTAACACTCACGCAATATTTATGGGTATGAAGTTTTAATCAGACACACAGAAAGATAGCGGCTTATAGTTTTGCCTCCCAATGTTTTACCTCAAGGGTAATGTCAACAATAATAGTTCATGAAGACTCACATACAATTAGCTATATATATCAGGATCCTTCCAACACATTGTGCTTGCCAAAGGATAAAATGTAAAAAGGAAAGGTAAAGATCACCATGACTCTTATGTAAGGTAGAAGATAAAAGTAAAAGATAGGCCCTTTGTAGAGGGAAGCAGAGGTTGGCATGCGCTTTTATGGTTGGATGCACAAAATCTTAATGCAAAAGAACATCACTTTATATTTCCACTTGTGATATGGACCTTTATTATGCAGTTCATCGCTTTTATTTCTTCCATATCACAAGATCGTATAAAGCTTATTTTCTCCCACACTAATAAGTCATACATATTTAGAGAGCAATTTTTATTGCTTGCACCGATGACAACTTACTTGAAGGATCTTACTCAATCCATAGGTAGATATGGTGGACTCTCATGGCAAAACTGGGTTTAGGGATATTTGGAAGCACAAGTAGTATCTCTACTTGGTGCAAGGAAATTGGCTAGCATGAGAGGGAAAGGCAAGCTCAACATGTTGGACGATCCATGACAATATAATTTAGCTCAGATGTAAGAAAACATAACCCATTACGTTGTCTTCCTTGTCCAACGTCAACTCTTAGCATGTCATACTTTGATGAGTGCTCACAATCATAAAAGATGTCCAAGGTAGTATATTTATATGTGAACCTCTCTTTCTTTATTACTTCCTATTCACTGCAACGATGACCAAAACTATGTTTGTTAACTCCCAACAACTTTTATTCATCATACTATTTATATGTGAGCTCATTCCTTTCCATAAGATCCATATGATCTCTTTGTTTCTTTTTATTTCTTCTCTTTTATTTTATTTAATTCCCTCAAGATCATAGCAAAATAATCAAGACCTTGACTCAACACTAATCTTTATTATATAGCTCACGGACTCGATTACATAGAAGGATCATAAAGCAAAACTCACAACTAGATCATACTAAAACTTTATTCTACCAGATCACGATATTATCAAAAGGGTCGAACTAAGAAAAACGGTAAAGATAAAAGTGATGGTGATATGATACCGGGGCACTCCCACAAGCTTGGCAGTTGCCAAGGGGAGTGCCCATACCCGTGTGATTATGTCTCCTTCTTTGGGGGTGGTGATGTGATATTCTTGGCGATGATGCCCTTCAGGACACGATTCTCTTCCTCGATCTTATTGATTTGCTGCTTGAGGTCCATTATTTCTTTACGGAGCTTGCCAGTGACGGCTAAAGCTCCTTTCACCCAAGGATGTTGCATAGCTGCGGGAGAACAAGTAACACTCTTTTTCATATTTTCATAATAAAGAAATCTAACATTGGAAGGGATGATCGACTTTGGAATAGCTGAGCTCTATAGCTCCCCCATCATGATTCCTTCCCGGAAATGAGAAGTAACTTCTTGGTCCTCCTCCATGGCATCTATCCTTTTGAAGTCAGCTTCCATCTCTTCCTCCGTTGAGGGCCCAAAGTGATAGGCATCGCTGTTTTCCCCTGGACCTGGTGTCGGATGAGACACCCGACTCTCCCCGACTGACTCTTGAGAAGACATCTTGCACTAATCTGCGGCAGAGACAGCTCGAAACAAGAACAGGAGATTTTTGCGTGATACGGTGGTCAAAACCTTTGGGGGATTATATAATGAATTTTTACCGACTAAAAGATGTATCATGTAAGAAAACGGAGTCTGGAGAGCGCATGAGGTGCCCACGAGGCAGGGGTGCGTCCAGGGGGTAGGGCGCACCCTCCACCCTCGTGGAAGCCTCGTGTCCTTTCCGGTCTGCTTCTTATTTTCATATTTTTCTAAATATTCCAAAACGGAGAAAAATTGCCATTAGAACTGTTTTGGAGTTGGTTTACTTACCGTACCACATACCTATTCCTTTTCGGAGTTTGAAACATTCCAGAAAGTGTCCCTTATGTATTCATCCGGGGTTACGGTTTCAATAATATTAGTTTCAACATTTATGGGATTACCTGAGATATAGTGTTTTATTATTTGACCGTTCACCACCTTTGGATTTGTGCCTTCGAATTTGTTGATTTTTATGGCACCGGAATGATAGACCTCCTCGATAACGTAAGGACCTTCCCATTTAGAGAGAAGTTTTCCTACAAAAAAACTCAAACAAGAGTTGTATAACAATACATAATTGATAACCCACAAGTATAGGGGATCGCAACAGTTTTTGAGGGTAAGTATTCAACCCAAATTTATTGATTCGACACAAGGGGAGCCAAAGAATACTCTCAAGTATTAGCAGCTGAGTTGTCAATTCAACCACACCTGGAAACTTAGTATCTGCAGCAAAGTATTTAGTAGCAAAGTAATATGATAGTAGTGGTAACGATAACAAAAGGTAACAGTAGTAAAAGTAATGTTTTTGGTATTTTGTAGTGATGATAGCAATAACAACGGGAAAGTAAATAAGCGAAGAACAATATATGGAAAGCTCATAGGCAATGGATCAGTGATGGAGAATTATGCCGGATGCGGTTCATCATGTATCAGTCATAACCTAGGGTGACACAGAACTAGCTCCAGTTCATTGATATAATGTAGGCATGTATTCCGAACATAGTCATACGTGCTTATGGAAAAGAACTTGCATGACATCTTTTGTCCTACCCTCCCGTGGCAGCAGGGTCCTTACGGAAACTAAGGGATATTAAGGCCTCCTTTTAATAGAGAATCGGAACAAAGCATTAACACATAGTGAATACATGAACTCCTCAAACTACGGTCATCACCGGTAAGTATCCCGATTATTGTCACTTTGGGGTTAACGGATCATAACACATAATAGGTGACTATAGACTTGCAAGATAGGATCAAGAACACTCATGTATTGATGGAAACATAATAGGTTCAGATCTGAAATCATGGCACTCGGGCCCTAGTGACAAGCATTAAGCATAGCAAAGTCATAGCAACATCAATCTCAGAACATAGTGGATACTAGGGATCAAACCCTAACAAAACTAACTCGATTACATGATAAATCCCATCCAACCCATCACCGTCTAGCAAGCCTACGATGGAATTACTCACGCACGGCGGTGAGCATCATGAAATTGGTGATGGAGGATGGTTGATGATGACGATGGCGACGGATTCCCCTCTCCGGAGCCCCGAACGGACTCCGGATCAGCCCTCCCGAGAGGTTTTAGGGCTTGGCGGAGGCTCCGTATCGTAAAACGTGATGAATTCTTCTCTCTGATTTTTTTCTCCCCGAAACACAATATATAGAGTTGGAGTTGGAGTCGGAGAGGCACCAGGGGACCCACGAGGTAGGGGGCGCCCTAGGGGGGCAGGCGCGCCCCCCACCCTCGTGGACAGGTGGTGGGCCCTCTGGCCTTCATCTTTTTGCAGGTATTTTTTATATTTTCCAAAAAGTTGCTCCGTGAAGTTTCAGGTCATTCCGAGAACGTTTGTTTCTGCACATAAATAATACCATGGTAATTCTGCTGAAAACAGCGTAAGTCTGGGTTAGTTCCATTCAAATCATGCAAGTTAGAGTCCAAAACAAGGGCAAAAGTGTTTGGAAAAGTGGATATGACGGAGACGTATCAACTCCCCCAAGCTTAAACCTTTGCTTGTCCTCAAGCAATTCAGTTGACAAACTGAAAGTGATAAAGAAAAACTTTTACAAACTCTTTTTGCTCTTGTTGTTGTAAATATGTAAAGCCAACATTCAAGTTTTCAGCAAAGATTATAACTAACAACATTCGCAATAATGCTTAGGTCTCAAGTTTTACTCATATCAATGGCATAATCAACTAGTGAGCAATAATAATAAATCTCGGATGACAACACTTTCTCAAAACAATCATAATATGATATAACAAGATGGTATCATGCTAGCCCTTTCTGAGACCACAAAACATGAATGCAGAGCACCTTTAAAGACCAAGGACCGACTAGACATTGTAATTCATGGTAAAAGAGATCCAGTCAAGTCATACTCAATGTAAATTAACAGTAATGAATGCAAATGACAGCGGTGCTCTCCAACTGGTGCTTTTTAATAAGAGGATGATGACTCTGCATAAAAGTAAATAGATGTCCCCTTCGCAGAGGGAAGCAGGGATTTGTAGAGGTGCCAGAGCTCGGTTTTGAAATAGAGGTGAATAATATTTTGAGCGGTATACTTTCATTGTCAACATAACAACCAAGAGATGGCGATATCTTCCATGCTACACACATTATAGGCGGTTCTCAAACAGAATGGTAAAGTTTATACTCCCCCTTCCACCAACAAGCATCAATCCATGGCTTGCTCGAAACAACGAGTGCCTCCAACTAACAAGAGTCCCAGGGGGAGTTTTGTTTGCAATTATTTTGATTTAGTTTGCATAAAGCATGGGACTGGGCATCCCGGTGACCAGCCATTTATCTCGTGAGTGAGGAGCGGAGTCCACTCCTCTTGAGAATAACCCGCCTAACATGGAAGATACAGACAGCCCTAGTTGATACATGAGCTATTCGAGCATACAAAACATGATATTTATTTGAAGGTTTAGAGTTTGGCACATACAAATTTACTTGGAACGGCAAGTAGATACCGTATATAGGTAGGTATAGTGGACTCATGTGGAATAACTTTGGGGTTTAAGGGATTGGATGCACAAGCAGTATTCCCGCTTAGTACAGGTGAAGGCTAGCAAAAGACTGGGAAGCGACCAGCTAGAGAGTGACAACAGTCATGAACATGCATTAAAATTAATCAACACCGAATGCAAGCATGAGTAGGATATAATCCACCATGAAAATAAATATGGTGAAGGCTATGTTGATTTCGTTTCAAGGACATGCATGAACATGCGCCAAGTCAAGTCACTTAAATCATTCAGAGGAGGATACCACCCTATCATACCACATCATAACCATCTCAATAGCATGTTGGCACGCAAGGTAAACCATTATGACCCATAGCTAATCAAGAATGGCACAAGGAACTATGATCCCTAGTTGTCATTGCAAACATGTTTATTCATAATAGGCTGAATCAGGAACGATGAACTAATCATATTAACAAAAACAAAAGAGGTCGTGTTCATAACAGCTTTTCTCATCTCAATCAGTCCATCATATATCGTCATAATTGCCTTTCACTTGCACGACTGAACGATGTGAATAATAATAGTGTGCGTGCATTGGACTAAGCTGGAATCTGCAAGCATTCAATAAACAGGAGAAGACAAGGCAATATGGGCTCTCTTGTTAGATCAAAAAGAATGCATATAAGAGCCACTTCAACAATTTAATTATGGTCTTCTCTATCGACCCCCAAAGAAAAGAAAAGAAATAAAACTATTTACACTGGAGAGGTACCAACAAGTAAAAGAAGAACAGGAAATCTTTTTGGGTTTTCTTTTTAATTACTACTACAAGCATGGAAAGTAAACTAATTAAACGCTACAACTAATTTTTTGGTTTTTCTTAAGGTTTATCAAACACTCAAGAAGAAGTCATTAAAAGGAAATTAAACTAGCATGGATGATACAATGAAAAAATATGAACACCGACATCTAGCAATGAGTGTGTGAGCATAAATGTAATGTCGGTGAGAAATACGTACTCCCCCAAGCTTAGGCTTTTGGCCTAAGTTGGTCTATGGCCATGGCTGGCTGAGGTCAACTACACAACCTTCTTCTTGTAGACGTTGTTGGGCCTCCAAGTGAAGAGGTTTGTAGGACAGTAGCAAATTTCCCTCAAGTGGATGACCTAAGGTTTATCAATCCGTAGGAGGCGTAGGATGAAGATGGTCTCTCTCAAGCAACCCTACAACCAAATAACAAAGAGTCTCTTGTGTCCCCAACACACCCAATACAATGGCAAATTGTATAGGTGCACTAGTTCGGCGAAGAGATGGTGATACAAGTGCAATATGGATAGTAGATAAAGGTATTTGTAATCTGAAATTATAAAAACAGCAAGGTAGCAAGTGATAAAAGTGAGCGTAAACGGTATTGCAATGATGGTAAACAAGGTCTAAGGTTCATACTTTCGCTAGTGTAAGTTCCCTCAACAATACTAACATAATTAGATCACATAACTATCCCTCAACATGCAACAAAGAGTCACTCCAAAGTCACTAATAGCAGAGAACGAACGCAGAGATTATGGTAGGGTACGAAACCACCTCAAAGTTATTCTTTCCAATCAATCCGGTGGGCTATTCCTATAAGTGTCACAAACAGCCCTAGAGTTCGTACTAGAATAACACCTTAAGACACAAATCAACCAAAACCCTAATGTCACCTAGATACTCCAATGTCACCTCAAGTCCGTGGGTATGATTATACGATATGCATCACACAATCTCAGATTCATCTATTCAACCAACACATAGAACCTCATAGAGTGCCCCAAAGTTTCTACCGGAGAATCACAACGAAAACTTGTGCCAACCCCTATGCATAGGTTCCCAATGTCACGAAACCCGCAAGTTGGTCACCAAGACATACATCAAGTGGCACATGGTATCCCATTGTCACCACAGATATCCACGGCAAGACATACATCAAGTGTTCTCAAGCCTTTAAAGACTCAATCTGATAAGATAACTTCAAAGGGGAAACTCAATTCATTACACGAGAGAAGAGGGGGAGGAGAAACATAAGATCCAACTATAATAGCAAAGCTCGCGATACATCAAGATCGTGCCAAATCAAGAACACGAGAGAGAGAGAGAGAGATCAAACACATAGCTACTGGTACATACCCTCAGCCCTGAGGGAGAACTACTCCCATCTCGTCATGGAAAGCATCGGAATGACGAAGATGGCCACCGGTGAGGGTTCCCCCCTCCGGCTGGGTGCCGGAACAGGGTCCCAATTGACTTTTGGTGGTTACGGAGGCTTTTGGCGGCGGAACTCCCGATCTATCTTGCGTTCTGGAAGTTTTAGGTCACATAGGTATATATTGGTGCAGGAGGTACGTCAGGGGAGCCACGAGGGCCCCACGAGACAGGGGGCGCGCCTTAGGGGGGGCGCCCCCCACCCTCGTGAGCACCTCATTCCTTCCTTGACATGGGGTCCAAGTCCATCGGGTGGCTTTCGTTCCAAAAAAAACTTCTCTAGTTGATTTCATTCCGTTTCGACTCCGTCTGATATTCCTTTTCTTCAAAACACTGAAATAGGCATAAAACAGCAAATCTGGGCTGGGCCTCCGGTTAATAGGTTAGTCCCAAAAGTAATATAGAAGTGGTAATAAAGCCCAATATTGCCCAAAACAGTAGATAATATAGCATGGAGCAATCAAAAATTATAGATACGTTAGAGACGTATCAAGCATCCCCAAGCTTAATTCCTACTCGTCCTCGAGTAGGTAAATGATAAAAAATATAATTTTTGATGTGGAATGCTAGTTGGCATAATTTCAATGTAATTCTTCTTACTTGTGGCATGAATATTCAGATCCATAAGATTCAAGACAAAAGTTCATATTGACATAGAAAATAATAATACTTCAAGCATACCAACTAAGCAATTATGTTTTCTCAAAATAACATGGCCAAAGAAAGCTATCCCTAGAAAATCATATAGTCTGGCTATGCTCCATCTTCACCACACAAAATATTTAAATCATGCACAACCCCGATGACAAGCCAAGCAATTGTTTCATACTTTTGATGTTCTCAAACTTTTTCAATCTTCGCGCAATACATGAGCGTGAGCCATGGATATAGCACTATAGGTGGAATAGAATGGTGGTTGTGGAGAAGACAAAAAGGGAGAAGATAGTCTCACATCAACTAGGCGTATCAATGGGCTATGGAGATGCCCATCAATAGATATCAATGTGAGTGAGTAGGGATTGCCATGCAACGGATGCACTAGAGCTATAAGTATATGAAAGCTCAACAAAAGAAACTAGTGGGTGTGCATCCAACTCGCTTGCTCACGAAGACCTAGGGCATTTTGAGGAAGCCCATCATTGGAATATACAAGCCAAGTTCTATAATGAAATATTCCCACTAGTATATGAAAGTGACAACATAGGAGACTCTCTACCATGAAGATCATGGTGCTACTTTGAAGCACAAGTGTGGAAAAAGGATAGTAGCATTGCCCCTTTTATTTTTTATTTTTTTTATTTTTTTATTTGGCCTTTCTTTTTTGGGGGGACAATGCTCTATTGAATGATGATCATCACACTTCTATTTATTTACAACTCGATAATACAACTCGATACTAGAACAAAGATGACTCTATATGAATGCCTCCGGCGGTGTACCGGGATATGCAATGAATCAAGAGTGACAAGTATGAAAGAATTATGAACGGTGCCTTTGCCACAAATACTATGTCAACTACATGATCATGTTAAGCAATATGAAAATGATGGAGTGTGTCATAATAAACGGAATAGTGGAAAGTTACATGGCAATATATCTCGGAATGGCTATGGAAATGCCATAATAGGTAGGTATGGTGGCTGTTTTGAGGAAGGTATATGGTGGGTTTACGGTACCGGCGAAAGTTGTGCGGTACTAGAGAGGCTAGCAATGGTGGGAGGGTGAGAGTGCGTATAATCCATGGACTCAACATTAGTCATAAAGAAATCATATACTTATTGCAAAAATCTAGAAGTTATCAAAGCAAAGTATTACGCGCATGCTCCTAGGGGGATAGATTGGTTGGAAAAGACCATCGCTCGTCCCCGACCGCCACTCATAAGGAAGGCAATCAATAAATAAATCATGCTCCGACTTCGTCACATAACGGTTCACCATACATGGATGCTTCGGGAATCACAAACTTCAACACAAGTATCTCTCAAATTCACAACTACTCAACTAGCATGACTATAATATTACCATCCTCATATCTCAAAACAATCATCAAGTATCAAACTTCTCTTAGTATTCAACACACTCATAAGAGAATTTTATTATTAATCTTGTATACCTAGCATATTAGGATTTTAAGAAAATTACCATGCTATTTAAGACTCTCAAAATAATCTAAGTGAAGCATGAGAGTTCATCTATTTCTTCAAAATAAAACTACCACCATGCTCTAAAAGATATAAGTGAAGCACTAGAGAAAATGACAAACTACTCCGAAAGATATAAGTGAAGATCAATGAGTAGTCGAATAATTATGCAACTATGTGAAGACTCTCTAACATTTAATAATTTCAGATCTTGATACTTTATTCAAACAGCAAGAAAAACAAAAGAAAATGACATTCTAAGAATAGCAAACATCATGTGAAGAAGCAAAAACTTAGGATCAACCGATACTAACTGATACTTGTTGAAGAAGAAAGGTGGGATGCCAACCGGGGAATCCCCAAGCTTAGATGCTTGAGACTTCTTGAAATATTATCTTGGGGTGCCTTGGGAATCCCCAAGCTTGAGCTTTTGTGTCTCATTAATTCCTCTCATATCACGGTCTCCCTAAATCTCAAAAGCTTCATCCACACAAAACTCAACAAGGACTCGTGAGATAAGTTAGTATAAACCATTGCAAAAACCTTATCATACTCTACTGTAGTAAATCACTAAAATTATTACTCAACATTGCATACTAAATACCTCTGCATATTTAATAGTCCTATCCTCAAATAGAATCATTAAAGAAGCAAACATATGCAAACAATGCAAACATAACAGCAATCTGCCTAAACAGGATAGTCTATAAAGAATGATGCAACATCCATACTTACCTAGCTCCAAAAATTATGAAAGAAAATTCCCACTGTAGTAAATTTATCAGAGCTTAATATGAAAAAGGTTTCATCATTTTATCACATTCTGACTTTTCTAGGGAATTATTTGATGGGGAATATAGTAATTTCAAAATTTTCCTACGCACACGCAAGATCATGGTGATGCATAGCAACGAGAGGGGGAGTGTGATCTACATACCTAGTAGATCAACAACGGAAGCGTTTGGTTGATGTAGTCGTACGTCTCCACGATCTGACCGATCAAGTACCGAAACTACGGCACCTCCGAGTTCTAGCACACGTTCAACTCGATGATGATCCCCGGACTCCGATCCAGCAAAGTGTCAGGGAAGAGTTCCGTCAGCACGACGGCGTGGTGACGATCTTGACGTACTACTGCTGCAGGGCTTCGCCTAAGCACCGCTACAATATTATCGAGGACTATGGTGGCTGGGGGCGCCGCACACGGCTAAGGAATAGATCACGTGGATCAACTTGTGTGTCTCTAGGGTGCCTCTGCCTCAGTATATAAAGGACCAAAGGGGGGAGGCCGGCCGGCCACATAGGGCACGCCAGGAGAGTCCTACTCCCTCTGGGAGTAGGATTCCCCCCCCCCAATCCTAGTTGGAATAGGACTCGCGGAGGGGGGAAAAGAGAGAGAGGGGCCGGCCCCCTCTCCTTGTCCAATTCGGACCAAGGGAGGGGAGGGGCGCGCGGCCCACTATGGGCTGCCTCTTCTCTTTTCCACCAAGGCCCATTAAGGCCCATCTAGCTCCCCGGGGGGTTCCGGTAACCTCCCGGTACTCCGGTAAAATCCCGATTTCACCCGGAACACTTCCGATATCCAAACATAGGCTTCCAATATATCAATCTTTATGTCTCGACCATTTCGAGACTCCTCGTAATGTCCGTGATCACATCCGGGACTCCGAACAACCTTCGGTACATCAAAATGCATAAACTCATAATATAACTGTCATCGTAACCTTAAGTGTGCGGACCCTACGGGTTCGAGAACAATGTAGACATGACCGAGACATGTCTCCGGTCAATAACCAACAGCAGGACCTGGATGCCCATATTGGTTCCTACATATTCTACGAAGATCTTTATCGGTCAGACCGCATAACAACATACGTTGTTCCCTTTGTCATCGGTATGTTACTTGCCCGAGATTCGATCGTCGGTATTCCAAATACCTAGTTCAATCTCGTTACTGGCAAGTCTCTTTACTCGTTCTGTAATACATCATCCCGCAACTAACTCATTAGTTGCAATGCTTGCAAGGCTTAAGTGATGTGCATTACCGAGAGGGCCCAGAGATACCTCTCCGACAATTGGAGTGACAAATCCTAATCTCGAAATACGCCAACCCAACATTTACCTTTGGAGACACCTGTAGAGCTCCTTTATAATCACCCAGTTACGTTGTGACGTTTGGTAGCACACAAAGTGTTCCTCCGGTAAACGGGAGTTGCATAATCTCATAGTTATAGGAACATGTATAAGTCATGAAGAAAGCAATAGCAACATACTAAACGATCGGGTGCTAAGCTAATGGAATGGGTCATGTCAATCAGATCATTCACTTAATGATGTGATCCCGTTAATCAAATAACAACCACTTGTTCATGGTTAGGAAACATAACCATCTTTGATTAACGAGCTAGTCAAGTAGAGGCATACTAGTGACACTTTGTTTGTCTATGTATTCACACATGTATTATGTTTCCGGTTAATACAATTCTAGCATGAATAATAAACATTTATCATGATTATAAGGAAATAAATAATAACTTTATTATTGCCTCTAGGGCATATTTCCTTCAGTCTCCCACTTGCACTAGAGTCAATAATCTAGATTACACAGTAATGATTCTAACACCCATGGAGCCTTGGTGCTGATCATGTTTTGCTCATGGAAGAGGCTTACTCAACGGGTCTGCAATATTCAGATCCGTATGTATCTTGCAAATCTCTATGTCTCCCACCTGGACTAGATCCCGGATGGAATTGAAGCGTCTCTTGATGTCCTTGGTTCTCTTGTGAAATCTGGATTCCTTTGCCAAGGCAATTGCACCAGTATTGTCACAAAAGATTTTCATTGGACCCGATGCACTAGGTATGACACCTAGATCGGATATGAACTCCTTCATCCAGACTCCTTCGTTTGCTGCTTCCGAAGCAGCTATGTACTCCGCTTCACATGTAGATCCCGCCACAACGCTTTGTTTAGAACTGCACCAACTGACAGCTCCACCGTTTAATGTAAACACGTATCCGGTTTGCAATTTAGAATCGTCCGGATCAGTGTCAAAGCTTGCATCAACGTAACCTTTTACGATGAGCTCTTTTTCACCTCCATATACGAGAAACATATCCTTAGTCCTTTTCAGGTACTTCAGGATGTTCTTGACCGCTGTCCAGTGATCCACTCCTAGATTACTTTGGTACCTCCCTGCTAGACTTATAGCAAGGCACACATCAGGTCTGGTACACGGCATTGCATACATGATAGATGCTATGGCTGAAGCATAGGGAACATCTTTCATTTTCTCTCTATCTTCTGCAGTGGTCGGGCATTGAGTCTGACTCAACTTCACACCTTGTAACACAGGCAAGAACCCTTTCTTTTCTTGATCCATTTTGAACTTCTTCAAAATCTTGTCAAGGTATGTGTTTTGTGAAAGTCCAATTAAGCGTCTTGATCTATCTCTATAGATCTTTTATTCCTAATATGTAAGCAGCTTCACCGAGGTCTTTCATTGAAAAACTCTTATTCAAGTATCCCTTTATGCTATCCAGAAATTCTATATCATTTCCAATCAGTAATATGTCATCTACATATAATATCAGAAATGCTACAGAGCTACCACTCACTTTCTTGTAAATACAGGCTTCTCCGAAAGTCTGTATAAAACCAAATGCTTTGATCACATTATCAAAACGTTTATTCAAACTCCGAGAGGCTTGCACCAGTCCATAAATGGATCGCTGGAGCTTGCACACTTTGTTAGCTCCCTTTGGATCGACAAAACCTTCCGGTTGCATCATATACAACTCTTCTTCCAGAAATTCATTCAGGAATGCAGTTTTGACATCCATCTGCCAAATTTCATAATTAAAAAAATGCGGCAATTGCTAACATGATTTGGACAGACTTAAGCATCACTACGGGTGAGAAGGTCTCATCGTAGTCAATCCCTTGAACTTGCCGAAAACCTTTTGTGACAAGTCGAGCTTTGTAGACAGTAATATTATCGTCGGCGTCAGTCTTCTTCTTGAAGATCCATTTATTCTCAATTGCGTGCCGATCATCGGGCAAGTCAACCAAAGTCCAGACTTTGTTCTCATACATGGATCCCATCTCAGATTTCATGGCTTCAAGCCATTTTGCGGAATCTGGGCTCACCATCGCTTCTTCATAGTTCGTAGGTTCATCATGATCTAGTAGCATGACTTCCAGAATAGGATTACCGTACCACTCTGGTGCGGATCTTACTCTGGTTGATCTACGAGGTTCAGTAGTATCTTGTTCTGAAGTTTCATGATCATTATCATTAGCTTCCTCACTAATCGGTGTAGGTGTCGCAGAAACAGGTTTCTGTGATGCACTACTTTCCAATAAGGGAGCAGGTACAGTTACCTCGTCAAGTTCTACTTTCCTCCCACTCACTTCTTTCGAGAGAAACTCCTTCTCTAGAAAGGATCCATTCTTAGCAACGAATGTCTTGCCTTCGGATCTGTGATAGAAGGTGTACCCAACAGTCTCCTTTGGGTATCCTATGAAGACACATTTCTCCGATTTGGGTTCGAGCTTATCAGGTTGAAGCTTTTTCACGTAAGCATCGCAGCCCAAACTTTAAGAAACGACAACTTTGGTTTCTTGCCAAACCATAGTTCATAAGGCGTCGTCTCAACGGATTTTGATGGTGCCCTATTTAACGTGAATGCGGCCGTCTCTAAAGCATAACCCCAAAACGATAGCGGTAAATCAGTAAGAGACATCATAGATCGCACCATATCTAGTAAAGTACGATTACGACGTTTGGACACACCATTACGCTGTGTTGTTCCGGGTGGCGTGAGTTGCGAAACTATTCCGCATTGTTTCAAATGTATACCAAACTTGTAACTCAAATATTCTCCTCCACGATCAGATCGTAGAAACTTTATTTTCTTGTTACGATGATTTTCAACTTCACTCTGAAATTCTTTGAACTTTTCAAATGTTTCAGACTTGTGTTTCATTAAGTAGATATACCCATATCTGCTTGTGAGAAAATAACGATATCCTCCACGAGCCTCAATATTCATCGGACCACATACATCTGTATGTATGATTTCCAACAAATCTGTTGCTCTCTCCATAGTACCGGAGAACGGTGTTTTAGTCATCTTGCCCAAGAGGCACGGTTTACAAGTACCGAGTGATTCATAATCAAGTGGTTCCAAAAGTCCATCAGTATGGAGTTTCTTCATGCGCTTTATACCGATATGACCTAAACGGCAGTGCCACAAATAAGTTGCACTATCGTTATCAACTCTGCATCTTTTGGCTTCAACATTATGAATATGTGTGTTACTACTATCGAGATTCATAAAAAATAGACCAATCTTCGAAGGTGCATGACCATAAAAGATATTACTCATATAAATAGAACAACCATTATTCTCTGATTTAAATGAATAACCGTCTCGCATCAAACAAGATCCAGATATAATGTTCATGCTCAACGCTGGCACCAAATAACAATTATTTAGGTCTAATACTAATCCCGAAGGTAGATGTAGAGGTAGCGTGCCGACCGCGATCACATCGACTTTGGAACCATTTCCCACGTGCATCGTCACCTCGTCCTTTGCCAGTGTTCGCTTAATCCGTAGTCCCTGTTTCGAGTTGCAAATATTAGCAACAGAACCAGTATCAAATACCCAGGTGCTACTGCGAGCTCTAGTAAGGAACACATCAATAACATGTATATCACATATACCTTTGTTCACCTTGCCATCCTTCTTATCCGCCAAATACTTGGGGCAATTCCGCTTCTAGTGACCAGTCTGCTTGCAGTAGAAGCACTCAATTTCAGGCTTAGGTCCAGACTTGGGTTTCTTCTCTTGAGTAGCAACTAGCTTGCCGTTCTTTTTGAAGTTCCCCTTCTTCTTCCCTTTGCCCTTTTTCTTGAAACTAGTGGTCTTGTTGACCATCAACACTTGATGCTCCTTCTTGATTTCTACCTCCGCAGCTTTCAGCATTGCGAAGAGCTCAGGAATAGTCTTATTCATCCCTTGCATATTATAGTTCATCACGAAGCTCTTGTAGCTTGGTGGCAGTGATTGGAGAATTCTGTCAATGACGCAATCATCTGGAAGATTAACTCCCAATTGAATCAAGTGATTATTATACCCAGACATTTTGAGTATATGCTCACTGACAGAACTGTTCTCCTCCATCTTGCGGCTATAGAACTTATTGGAGACTTCATATCTCTCAATCCGGGCATTTGCTTGAAATATTAACTTCAACTCCTGGAACATCTCATATGCTCCATGACGTTCAAAACGTCGTTGAAGTCCCGATTCTAAGCCGTAAAGCATGGCACACTGAACTATCGAGTAGTCATCAGCTTTGCTCTGCCAGACGTTCATAACATTTGGTGTTGCTCCAGCAGCAGGCCTGGCACCCAGCGGTGCTTCCAGGACGTAATTCTTCTGTGCAGCAATGAGGATAATCCTCAAGTTACGGACCCAGTCCGTGTAATTTCTACCATCATCTTTCAACTTTGCTTTCTCAAGGAACGCATTAAAATTCAATGGAACAACAGCACGGGCCATCTATCTACAATCAATCATACATAAGCAAGATACTATCAGGTACTAAGTTCATGATAAATTTAAGTTCAATTAGTCAAATTACTTAAAGAACTCCCACTTAGATAGACATCCCTCTAATCCTCCAAGTGATCACGTGATCCAAATCAACTAAACCATAACCGATCATCACGTGATATGGAGTAGTTTTCAATGGTGAACATCGTTATGTTGATCATATCTACTATATGATTCACGCTCGACCTTTCGGTCTCCGTGTTCCGAGGCCATATCTGCATATGCTAGGCTCGTCAAGTATAACCCGAGTATTCTGCGTGTGCAAAACTGGCTTGCACCCGTTGTAGATGGACGTAGAGCTTATCACACCCGATCATCATGTGGTGTCTGGGCACGACGAACTTTGGCAACGGTGCATACTCAGGGAGAACACTTCTTGATAATTTAGTGAGAGATCATCTTATAATGCTACCGTCAATCAAAGCAAGATAAGATGCATAAAAAGATAAACATCACATGCAATCAATATAAGTGATATGATATGGCCATCATCATCTTGTGCTTGCGATCTCTATCTCCGAAGCACCATCATGATCACCATTGTCACCGGCTCGACACCTTGATCTTCATCATAGCATCGTTGTCGTCTCGCCAATCTTATGCTTCCACGACTATCGCTACCGCTTAGTGATAAAGTAAAGCATTACAGCGCGATTGCATTGCATACAATAAAGCGACAACCATATGGCTCCTGCCAGTTGCCGATAACTCGGTTACAAAACATGATCATCTCATACAATAAAATTTAGCATCATGTCTTGACCATATCACATCACAACATGCCCTGCAAAAACAAGTTAGACGTCCTCTACTTTGTTGTTGCAAGTTTTACGTGGCTGCTACGGGCTTAAGCAAGAACTAATCTCACCTACGCATCAAAACCACAACGATAGTTTGTCAAGTTGGTGCTGTTTTAACCTTCGCAAGGACCGGGCGTAGCCATACTCGGTTCAACTAAAGTTGGAGAAACTGTCACCCACAAGCCACCTCTATGCAAAGCACGTCGGGAGAACCGGTCTCGCGTAAGCGTACGCGTAATGTCGGTCTGGGCCGCTTCATCCAACAATACCGCCGAACCAAAGTATGACATGCTGGTAAGCAGTATGACTTATATCGCCCACAACTCACTTGTGTTCTACTCGTGCATATAACATCAACATATAAAACCTAGGCTCGGATGCCACTGATGGGGAACGTAGTAATTTCAAAATTTTCCTACGCACACGCAAGATCATGGTGATGCATAGCAACGAGAGGGGGAGTGTGATCTACATACCTAGTAGATCGACAACGGAAGCGTTTGGTTGATGTAGTCGTACATCTCCATGATCCGACCGATCAAGTACCGAAACTACGGCACCTCTGAGTTCTAGCACACGTTCAGCTCGATGACGATCCCCGGACTCCGATCCAGCAAAGTGTCGGGGAAGAGTTCCGTCAGCACGACAACATGGTGACGATATGACGTACTACTACTGCAGGGCTTCGCCTAAGCACCGCTACAATATTATCAAGGACTATGGTGGCTGGGGGCGCCGCACACGGCTAAGGAATAGATCACGTGGATCAACTTGTGTGTCTCTAGGGTGCCTCTGCCTCAGTATATAAAGGACCAAAGGGGGGAGGCCGGCCGGCCACATAGGGCGCGCCAGGAGAGTCCTACTCCCTCTGGGAGTAGGATTCCCCCCCCCCCCAATCCTAGTTGGAATAGGACTCGCGGAGGGGGGAAAAGAGAGAGAGGGGCCGGCCCCCTCTCCTTGTCCAATTCGGACCAAGGGAGGGGAGGGGCGCGCGGCCCACTATGGGCTGCCTCTTCTCTTTTCCACCAAGGCCCATTAAGGCCCATCTAGCTCCCCAGGGGGTTCCGGTAACCTCCCGGTACTCCGGTAAAATCCCGATTTCACCCGGAACACTTCCGATATCCAAACATAGGCTTCCAATATATCAATATTTATGTCTCGACCATTTCGAGACTCCTCGTCATGTCCGTGATCACATCCGGGACTCCAAACAACCTTCGGTACATCAAAATGCATAAACTCATAATATAACTGTCATCGTAACCTTAAGCGTGCGGACCCTACGGGTTCGAGAACAATGTAGACATGACCGAGACATGTCTCCGGTTAATAACCAACAGCGGGACCTGGATGCTCATATTGGTTCCTACATATTCTACGAAGATCTTTATCGGTCAGACCGCATAACAACATACGTTGTTCCCTTTGTCATCGGTATGTTACTTGCCCGAGATTCGATCGTCAGTATTCCAAATACCTAGTTCAATCTCGTTACTGGCAAGTCTCTTTACTCGTTCTGTAATACATCATCCCGCAACTAACTCATTAGTTGCAATGCTTGCAAGGCTTAAGTGATGTGCATTACCGAGAGGGCCCAGAGATACCTCTCCGACAATTGGAGTGACAAATCATAATCTCGAAATACGCCAACCCAACATTTACCTTTGGAGACACCTGTAGAGCTCCTTTATAATCACCCAGTTACGTTGTGACGTTTGGTAGCACACAAAGTGTTCCTCCGGTAAACGGGAGTTGCATAATCTCATAGTTATAGGAACATGTATAAGTCATGAAGAAAGCAATAGCAACATACTAAATGATCGGGTGCTAAGCTAATGGAATGGGTCATGTCAATCAGATCATTCACTTAATGATGTGATCTCGTTAATCAAATAACAACCACTTGTTCATGGTTAGGAAACATAACCATCTTTGATTAACGAGCTAGTCAAGTAGAGGCATACTAGTGACACTTTGTTTGTCTATGTATTCACACATGTATTATGTTTCCGGTTAATACAATTCTAGCATGAATAATAAACATTTATCATGATTATAAGGAAATAAATAATAACTTTATTATTGCCTCTAGGGCATATTTCCTTCATTATTGCAACAGCGGTAAACTTTCTGTTTTCAAACAGCAGGATGTGGACTTCTAAAATAGGCATAGTAAAGGCAATCAATGCCACTTTTATTGAAATAAAAGGTGCAAAACATTGTTCTAAATAACAGAAAGCAAATCCTAACAAAATAAATTGACGCTCCAAGCAAAACACATATCATGTGGCGAATAAAAATAGAGCTCCAAGTAAAGTTACCGATGAACGAAGACGAAGGAGGGGATGCCTTCCGGGGCATCCCCAAGCTTAGGCTCTTGGTTGTCCTTGAATATTACCTTGGGGTGCCTTGGGCATCCCCAAGCTTAGTCTCTTGCCACTCCTTATTCCATAGTCCATCGTATCCTTACCCAAAACTTGAAAACTTCACAACACAAAACTTAACAGAAAACTCGTAAGCTCCGTTAGTATAAGAAAATAAATCACCACTTCAAGGTACTGTAATGAACTCATTCTTTATTTATATTGGTGTTATATCTACTGTATTCCAACTTCTCTATGGTTTATAAACTATTTTACTAGCCATAGATTCATCAAAATAAGCAAACAACCCAATGAAGACAGAATCTGTCAAAAACAGAACAGTCTGTAGTAATCTGGATCAAACGTATACTTCTGGAACTCATAAAATTCTCAAATAAATTGCTGGACCTGAGGAATTTATCTATTAATCACCTGCAAAAAGAATTAACTAAATATCACTCTCCAAATAAAAATGGCAGCAGTTCTCGTGAGCGCTAAAGTTTCTGTTTTTGACAGCATGATCAACAAGACTTCCCCCAAGTCTTCCCAAAGGTTCTACTTGGAACAAACACTAATTAAAAGCATAAACCACATCTAAACAGAGGCTAGATGGATTATTTATTACTAAACAGGAACAAAAGGCAAGGAACAAAAACAAAATTGGGTTGCCTCCCAACAAGCGCTATCGTTTAATGCCCTTAGCTAGGCATGATGATTTCAACGATGCTCACATAAAAGATAAGAATTGAAACATAAAGAGAGCATCATGAAGAATATGACTAGCACATTTAATTCTAACCCACTTCCTATGCATAGGGATTTTGTGAGCAAACAACTTATGGGAACAAGAATCAACTTGCATAGGAAGGTAAAACAAGCATAACTTCAAAATTTTAAGCACGTAGAGAGGAAACTTGATATTATTCCAATTCCTACAAGCATATATTCCTCCCTCATAATAATTTTCAGTAGCATCATGAATTAATTCAACAATATAACCAGCACCTAAAGCATTCTTTTCATGATCTACAAGCATAGAAAATTTACTACTCTCCACATAAGCAAATTTCTTCTCATGAATAGTAGTGGGAGCAAACTCAACAAAGTAACTATCATGGGATTGAAGATTGAAATCAAGATGACAAGTTTCATTGTTATCATTATTCTTTAAAGCATATGTGCCATCACAATAATCATCATAGATAAGAGGCATGCTTTCATCATAATAAATTTGCTCATCAACACTTGGGGGACAAAAAATATCATCTTCATCAAACATACCTTCCCCAAGCTTGTGGCTTTGCATATCACTAGCATCATGGATATTCAAGGAATTCATACTAACAACATTGCAATCATGCTCATCATTCAAATATTTAGTGCCAAACATTTTATAGATTTCTTCTTCTAGCACTTGAGCACAATTATCCTTTCCATCATACTTACGAAAGATATTAAAAAGGTGAAGCGTATGAGACAAACTTAATTCCATTTTTTTGTAATTTTCTTTTATAAACTAAACTAGTGATAAAACAAGAAACTAAAAGACTCGATTGCAAGATCTAAAGATATACCTTCAAGCACTCACCTCCCCGGCAATGGCGCCAGAAAAGAGCTTGATGTCTACTACACAACCTTCTTCTTGTAGACGTTGTTGGGCCTCCAAGTGCAGAGGTTTGTAGGACAGTAGCAAATTTCCCTCAAGTGGATGACCTAAGGTTTATCAATCCGTAGGAGGCGTAGGATGAAGATGGTCTCTCTCAAGCAACCCTGCAACCAAATAACAAAGAGTCTCTTGTGTCCCCAACACATCCAATACAATGGCAAATTGTATAGGTGCACTAGTTCGGCGAAGAGATGGTGATACAAGTGCAATATGGATAGTAGATAAAGGTATTTGTAATATGAAATTATAAAAACAGCAAGGTAGCAAGTGATAAAAGTGAGCGTAAACGGTATTGCAATGATGGTAAATAAGGCCTAGGGTTCATACTTTTGCTAGTGTAAGTTCCCTCAACAATACTAACATAATTGGATCACATAACTATCCCTCAACATGCAACAAAGAGTCACTCCAAAGTCACTAATAGCGGAGAACGAACGAAGAGATTATGGAAGGGTACGAAACCACCTCAAAGTTATTCTTTCCAATCAATCCGGTGGGCTATTCCTATAAGTGTCACAAACAGCCCTAGAGTTCGTACTAGAATAACACCTTAAGACACAAATCAACCAAAACCCTAATGTCACCTAGATACTCCAATGTCACCTCAAGTATCCGTGGGTATGATTATACGATATGCATCACACAATCTCAGATTCATCTATTCAACCAACACATATAACCTCATAGAGTGCCCCAAAGTTTCTACCGGAGAATCACGACGAAAACGTGTGCCAACCCCTATACATAGGTTCCCAATGTCACGAAACCCGCAAGTTGGTCACCAAGACATACATCAAGTGGCACATGGTATCCCATTGTCACCACAGATATCCACGGCAAGACATACATCAAGTGTTCTCAAGTCTTTAAAGACTCAATCCGATAAGATAAGTTCAAAGGGGAAACTCAATTCATTACACGAGAGAAGAGGGGGAGGAGAAACATAAGATCCAACTATAATAGGAAAGCTTGCGATACATCAAGATCGTGCCAAATCAAGAACACAAGAGAGAGAGAGAGAGAGATCAAACACATAGCTAATGGTACATACCCTCAGCCCTGAGGGAGAACTACTCCCTCCTCGTCATGGAGAGCACCGGGATGATGAAGATGGCCACCGGTGAGGGTTCCCCCCTCCGGCTGGGTGCCAGAACACGGTCGCGATTGACTTTTGGTGGCTACGGAGGCTTCTGGCGGCGGAACTCCCGATCTATCTTGCGTTCTGGAAGTTTTAGGTCACGTAGGTGTATATGGGTGCAGGAGGTACGTCAGGGGAGCCACGAGGGCCCCACAAGATAGGTATATATGGGTGCAGGAGGTACGTCAGGGGAGCAACGAGGGCCCCACGAGACAGGGGGCGCGCCCCCACCCTCGTGAGCACCTCGTTCCTTCCTTGACGTGGGTCCAAGTCCATCGGGTGGCTTTCGTTCCAAAAAAACTTCTCTAGTTGATTTCGTTCCATTTCGACTCCGTCTGATATTCCTTTTCTTCAAAACACTGACATAGGCATAAAACAGCAAATCTGGGCTGGGCCTCCGGTTAATAGGTTAATCCCAAAAGTAATATAAAAGTGGATAATAAAGCCCAATATTGCCCAAAACAGTAGATAATATAGCATGGAGCAATCAAAAGTTATAGATACGTTGGAGACGTATCACTGGCCTGGCGGATATCCATAATAATAATTGGGGTCGCACTGAGATGCAGCGGCTATCGCCTGCTGAGCTGCAGCGTGGCGACGAGCGGCCACCGCTCTCCTCTCGTACTCATCTGCCTCCTCTCTGGTGATAGTATATCTTCCTTTTGCCTGATGATCAAAGAAAGCAGGAGCAGTGAGAGTAATATGGACACCAGGGCGTCTGTCAAAGATTAGTCGATATTGGAGAGGTGATTCATTCCTCTCGACAAACTGGTGGTGAACCATAGCATTAAAGTCTAGGTAAGCAGGAGGTAATTCAATATAATCTTCACGTATGGCTATAACAAGAAAATTAGCTATGCGGGTTGCATAAATTCCTCCAAAGAAATCTCCATTAAATCTATTAAGATGCAACCTACGTGCAACAATGGCTCCCAAATTATAAGATTTATCTCCTAATACAGCACTCCTAAGAATACTGAGGTCAGGGACACACATGTGACATGCCTCATCTTTACCATTAATGCATCTACCTATGAAGAGAGCAAAATAATGTATAGTAGGAAAGTGAATGTTCCCTATGGTAGCTTGTGTAATATCTCTAGATTCTCCCACAGTTATGCTAGCAAGAAAATCTCTAAATTCAGATTTGCGAGGATCCCTTATACTACCCCATTGTGGAAGTTTGCAAGCAGTGGTAAAATCCTCTAAGTCCATAGTATAAGAATTTTCATAAAGATCAAACAGGACAGTTGGAGAATTACGTGAAGATGAATATTCAAACCTCCTCACAAAGGTGCTGGTGAGATTGTGATATTGACTGCACGTCTCTTCCTCGAAGCTCACAAGATCGACGTTACGCAAATATGCGTTGAATTCTTCTTTAATTCCTGCTCGATCCATAAAATTTTTAGAAGGCCACGCACAAGGATGCACTGGAGCGTCTCTTGGTGCCTCTTCATCAGCATCACGCATTGCGAGCCTGGGTCCTTGCTTCCTTGAGGAACCACCTTGAAACATTTTCCTAAGCATTTTTCTTCCTCTGAAATTTTTTAGTAACTTCAAAATAATAGTAAACCAAACTCAGTAATATTGATCGCAACTACTCCTACAAGTGCCTAGGGCCTATATCATGCATCAAAACTATTTTTGACCAAATAAATTTGACATGCAAGCTCAAGAACAGGGTCACCTAAGCAGCAAAATTTTGCAATGAATAAAGCACTAAAACAAAAACTAATTGGACCAATGGAGGAGTCACATACCAAGGAACAATCTCCCCAAGCAATTTTATGAGAGGTGCTTTGAGCAAGGAGATCGAAAGTGGCAGCAAAACGAGCTTGGACTCAGGTTTGAGCTGGATATTCGTGTTTATGGGAGGAAGAAAAAGTGTGTGGGTGCAGGAATAAGTGGAGGAGGGCCACCGTGGGCCCACGAGGCAGGGGCGCGCCCAGGGGGTAGGGCGCACCCTCCACCCTCGTGGGCAGGTGGTTGACCCCCTGATGTGTTCTCAATGCCAAATATTCTCAAATATTCTAGAAAAAATCATATTTAAATTTCAGGGCATTTGGAGAACTTTTATTTTCGGGGTATTTTTATATTGCACGAATAATCAGATAACAGACAGAAAATACTTGTTTTTATTTTATTTAATATAAATATCAGAAAGTAAAAGTGGGGTACAGAAGGTTGTGCTCTCTAATTTCATCCATCTCATGATCATCAAAAGGAATCCACTAACAAGGTTGATCGAGTCTTGTTAACGAACTCGTTCCGAATAACATGGAACCGGAGAAATTTCGAATAACACTATGTTACCTCAACGAGGATATGCACATCCCCAATAATAAGAATATCATATTTCTTCTTGACAGTGGGAAGAGGAAATTCAAAACCTCCAAATATAATCGATGGAATTTTTCCAATAGAGTTGATACTATGAACTTGAGGTTGTTTCCTCGGAAAGTGCATCGTGTGCTCATTACCATTAACATGAAAAGTGGCATTGCCTTTAGTGCAATCAATAACAGCCCCTGCAGTATTCAAAAAGGGTCTTCCAAGAATAATAGACATACTATCGTCCTCGGGAATATCAAGAATAACAAAGTCTGTTAAAATAGTAACGTTTGCAACTACAACAGGCACATCCTCACAAATACCGACAGGTATAGCAGTTGATTTATCAGCCATTTGCAAAGATATTTTAGTAGGTGTCAACTTATTCAAATCAAGTCTACGATATAAAGAGAGAGGCATAACACTAACACCAGCTCCAAGGTCACATAAAGCAGTTTTAACATAGTTTCTTTTAATAGAGCATGGTATAGTGGGTACTCCTGGATCTCCAAGTTTCTTTGGTATTCCACCCTTAAAAGTATAATTAACAAGCATGGTGGAAATTTCAACTTCCGGTATCTTTATTTTATTTATAACAATTTCTTTCATATACTTAGCATAAGGATTCATTTTGAGCATATCAGTTAATCGCATACGCAAAAAGATAGGTCTAATCATTTCAGCAAAGCGCTCAAAATCCTCATCATCCTTTTTCTTGGATGGTTTGGGAGGAAAAGGCATGGGTTTCTGAACCCATGGTTCTCTTTCTTTACCATGTTTCCTATCAACAAAGTCTTTCTTATCATAACGTTGATTCTTTGATTGTGGGTTATCAAGTTCAACAGCAGGTTCAATTTCTATATCATTATCATTACTAGGTTGAGCATCATCATGAATATTATTATTAGCATTATTACTAGTTTCAGGTTCATTACCAGCTTGAGTTTCAACATCAGAAATAGAAATATCATTTGGATTCTCAGGTGGTTCAATAACAGGTTCACTAGAAGCATGCAAAGTCCTATCATTTTTCTTTTTCTTCCTTTTAGAAGGACTAGGTGCATCTATATTATTTCTCTAAGAATCTTGCTCAATTCTCTTAGGGTGGCCTTCAGGATACAGAGGTTCCTGAGTCATTCTACCACCTCTAGTCATAACTCTAACAGCATTGTTATTATCCTTACTATTCAATTCATTGAGCAAATCATTTTGAGCTTTAGGTACTTGTTCTACTTGAGTGGTAACCATATAAGCATGCTTACTAATAAGTTTAAGTTCACCTTTAACATTAGCCATATAATCACCCAAGTGTTCAAGCATATTTGAATTGTATTTCAATTGTCTACCAAAATAAGCATTAAAATCTTCTTGCTTAGCCATAAATCTATCAAACTCATCTAAGCATGGGCTAGCAAACTTAGTAAATGGGATCTCAGCTTTATCATATCTATAGAGAGAATTTACCTTTACTACCTGTGTCGGGTTATCAAGACCACGAGTTTCTTCAATAGGTAAAGGATTAAGATCATATGTTTCTTCAACAGGCAGTAAATTAAGACCATGTATTTCTTCAATAGGAGGTAAATTCTTAACATCTTCAGCTTTCATACCTTTTTCTTTCATAGATTTCTTTGCCTCGTGCATATCTTTAGGACTAAGAAATAGAATACCCCTCTTCCTCGGAGTTGGTTTAGGAATAGGCTCAGGAATTGGCTCCGGAGGTGTCCAATTATTTTCATTTGTCAACATATTATTCAATAGAATTTCAGCTTCATCCGGTGTTCTTTCCCTGAAAACAGAACCAGCACAACTATCCAGGTAATCTCTGGAGGCATCGGTTAGTCCATTATAAAAGATATCAAGTATTTCATTTTTCTTAAGAGGATGATCAGGCAAAGCATTAAGTAATTGGAGAAGCCTCCCCCGAGCTTGTGGGAGAATCTCTTCTTCAATTTGCACAAAATTATATATATCCCTCAAAGCAGCTTGTTTCTTATGAGCAGGGAAATATTTAGCAGGCAAGTAATAAATCATATCCTGGGGACTACGCACACAACCAGGATCAAGAGAATTAAACCATATCTTAGCATCACCCTTTAATGAGAACGGAAATATTTTAAGGATATAAAAGTAACGAGTTCTCTCATCTTTAGTGAACAGGGTGGCTATATCATTTAATTTAGTAAGATGTGCCACAACAGTTTCAGATTCATAACCATGAAAAGGATCAGATTCAACCAAAGTAATTATATCAGGATCAATAGAGAATTCATAATCCTTATCCACATAGATAGGTGAAGTAGCAAAAGCAGGGTCAGGTTTCATTCTAGCATTTAGAGATTGCTTATTCCATTTAGCTAATAACCTCTTAAGTTCGTATCTATCTTTGCAAGCTAAAATAGCTAAAGAGGCTTCTTGATCAAAACATAACCCTTAGGAATAACAAGTGACTCTTCATCATCACTTTCATCGGTATTATCAGATTCAATATTTTCAATCTCTCTAGCTCTAGCAAGTTGTTCATCAAGAAATTCACCAAGTGGCACAGTAGTATCAAGCATAGAAGTAGTTTCATCATAAGTATCATGCATAGCAGAAGTGGCATCATCAATAACATGCGACATATCAGAACGAATAGCAGAAGTAGGTATAGGTGTCGCAAGCTTACTCAAAACAGAAAGTGAATCAAGTGCAGAGCTAGATGGCAGTTCCTTACCTCCCCTCGTAGTTGAGGGATAAATCTTGGTTCTTGGATCTTTCTAGTTCTTCATAATGATAAGCAGATATAAAACCCAAGTGACTCAAAGAATAGAGCTATGCTCCCCGGCAACAGCGCCAGAAAATGGTCTTGATAACCCACAAGTATAGGGGATCGCAACAGTTTTTGAGGGTAGAGTATTCAACCCAAATTTATTGTTTCGACACAAGGGGAGGCAAAGAATACTCTCAAGTATTAGCAGCTGAGTTGTCAATTCAACCACACCTGGTAACTTAGTATCTGCAGCAAAGTATTTAGTAGCAAAGTAATATGATAGTAGTGGTAACGGTAACAAAAGGTAACAGTAGTAAAAGTAATGTTTTTGGTATTTTGTAGTGATGATAGCAATAACAACGGGAAAGTAAATAAGCGAAGAACAATATATGGAAAGCTCGTAGGCAATGGATCAGTGATGGAGAATTATGCCGGATGCGGTTCATCATGTAACAGTCATAACCTAGGATGACACAGAACTAGCTCCAATTCATTGATATAATGTAGGCATGTATTCCGAACATAGTCATACGTGCTTATGGAAAAGAACTTGCATGACATCTTTTGTCCTACCCTCCCATGGTAGCGGGGTCCTTACAAAAACTAAGGGATATTAAGGCCTCCTTTTAATAAAGAACCGGAACAAAGCATTAACACATAGTGAATACATGAACTCCTCAAACTACAGTAATCACCAGTAAGTATCCCGATTATTGTCACTTCGGGGTTAACGGATCATAACACATAATAGGTGACTATAGACTTGCAAGATATAATCAAGAACACTCATATATTGATGGAAACATAATAGGTTCAGATCTGAAATCATGGCACTCGGGCCCTAGTGACAAGCATTAAGCATAGCAAAGTCATAGCAACATCAATCTCAGAACATAGTGGATACTAGGGATCAAACCCTAACAAAACTAACTCGATTACATGATAGATCCCATCCAACCCATCACCGTCCAGCAAGCCTATGATGGAATTACTCATGCACGGCGGTGAGCATCATGAAATTGGTGATGGAGGATGGTTGATGATGACGATGGCGACGGATTCCCCTCTCCGGAGCCCCGAAGGGACTTGAGATCAGCCCTCCCGAGAGATTTTAGGGCTTGGCGGTGGCTCCGTATCGTAAAACGTGATGAATTATTCTCTCTGATTTTTTTCTCCCCGAAACACAATATATAGAGTTGGAGTTGGAGTTTGAGTCGAAGAGGCACCAGGGGGCCCACGAGGTAGGGGGCGCGCCCCCTGGCCTTCATCTTTTGCAGGTATTTTTTATATTTTCCAAAAAGTTGTTCCGTGAAGTTTCAGGTCATTCCGGGAACGTTTGTTTCTGCACATAAATAACACCGCGGTAATTCTGCTGAAAATAGCGTCAGTCCGGGTTAGTTCCACTAGTCATCACCCCGTGCATCTGCACGGTCTAGACATTATAGGGGTGCAGATTACAAACACAATTGTAGCAATGTTTAAAATGAAATAGTATAAATTATGGATATCATAATGATGGATAAATTGTTTGTTATTCAACAATTGTAACACAAAATATACGCATATGTTTATAGGCTTCATGATTGGACAGAGTGTATCCACTTTCCCTTTATGTTGCGCAAAATACCATTATTGGTCTGAATGGATCCTTCCTCACATTGTGACAACTATAGCTCTTTGTGAATTTTATACTTGACATGTGGAGGAAGTATGTATTAATTCGATCAATATAGCCAAATACACGTCATCCTGACATAGAAAATAATATTTATGAATTTGAATTACGAATTTGATCGACATGGTAGCTTATATAACACAACTCATCAAAAGTTTGGACAAAAAAATATACACACACTAACTGCTCAACATAACTTGAAAAGCCTGAGAGGCATATGCGGTATCGGTGATGTTTATAAAATAAATAAGTAAATATTTCATAAACTAAATTATTAGAAGAGGAACCAAATGTTCTGCAAAAAAATTTGGGAGCCGTTACAAAGATTTTGTATGTTTGTATATTATTTACATTATCATGACTGGTTTTTCTGTACGGTGAAATTGAAATTTCTTTTCCAGAGATGTATAGCCTTTTTTTATTAACGTGGAGCTTTATGATTCTTTTTTTGTATTTTTCTTTATGAACCAAACATGTGCATCCTTTTTCCTTTTGAGGAACCTGCGATATGGACCTTTTTTAATGGGGCTCGAGCACTTATTTTTATGTGTGCTTTCTTCCTATATCTTGAGAGAAGGCACGGACAACTTTAAAAAAAGGGACGGTGATTTATTTGTGTGTGTGCTTTTGGGATGGGTGTTTTTTAGCACAGTACAGATGCAAGCGCTAATACAAATGCGCATATGGGATTGGTGGTTTTTTATATGTGTACTTGGTTATTGAGGACTTCTCCTCTTGTACGTGTGGGGGCGCTTTTGGGGTGTCTTTGTTTCAGATGTGTGTCGTGAGGGTTGTGGACTTCTTTTCTTGTACGTGTAGGTTTAGTACCCTCATGTACACGGCATTTCTTTTTCTAAAGAAAAGGAGGTAAAATCCATTAACAGACCATTAAATTTATAATCTAATGGCTCAAATTAATCCTTTTGATGTGGATTAACGTCAAGGCTTTTATGGCTTTTCTTTATTTCACGGGCAATCAGTCGGTTCGTGGAAATCATTTCCTTCTATATCCTTGGATTTTTGTTGGACATTTTATCGTTGGAGATCTTAACGGAGGCTTTCTGTTTTATTTTTTTATTTAGGAAGGGGTGGAAGCGCTCCCTGTTTTATTTCATCATTAATGTTAGACGTATCCTCAAAAAAAATCATTAATGTTAGACGTGTCAGATCCATTTTTTATGGGAAGGAAATGAGAGCGCAGGATGCTTTCCTTTTTATTTTTAGGAATGGGTGGAGGGTTTCCATGTTTTATTTTTAGGAAATGTTAGACGTGTTAGATCTGTATTTTTTCCGACCATAATGAGAGCGCAAGCTTTCCTTTTTATTTTATTTTTTGGATACAGACCGAGGCTTTCCTTTTGTTTTTGATGGATTAAATTTTTTTCGACTTTTTTTTGTTTCGTTAATGTTAGATGTGTCAGATCTGTTTTTTATGAAACACGAATGAAAGCGCAGTTGGTGTCTTTATGATGGTTTTTTTTGGAAACTGGTCTTGTCTTATTTCATTAATGTTAGACGTTTAAATGTTGGACGTGTCAGGTCCGTTTCTTATGGAACAGAAAAGAGAGCGCACTTGGGCGTTTTTAAAGTGGGCTTTCCTTTTTATTTTTGGGAAACGGTGGAGGCTTTCCTGATTTTTTTTCACTAATGTATACGTGTCAAATCTATGTTTGTGGGACGGGATTATTTCCATGTGCTACGCAAGATTTCTTTTAATCCTGAACGTAAATTTTACTATCTAACGGCTTAATTAATTTTGATGATGTGGATTCATGAAAACGCATGAATGGTGCCTCCAATTAGTAAATATAAGATTCAAATCATACAAGTTAGAGTTCAAAATAAGGGCAAAAGTGTTTGGAAAAGTAGATACGACGAAGACATATCAATAATCACCTACATTGAACTCACACATTTGTATCCTTTTATCATGCCGTCTTTTAACTTTTTCTTTAAACAGTTTGGTATTCTCATGGGCTTGGGTTCTCCACTCATCAAGTGAGCTAGTGTCAAATAACCTCTTCTCGCCGGCAAGTTTGAAATCATAATTGAGCTTTTTAATGGCCCAATATGTCTTATGTTCTAGCTCAAGAGGTAAATGACATGTTTTACCATAAACCATTTTATACGGAGACATACCCATAGGATTTTTGTATGCAGTTCTATAGGCCCACAATGAATCATCAAGTTTCTTGGACCAATTCTTTCTAGATCTATTAACAGTCTTTTGCAAAATTAATTTGAGCTCTCAGTTACTCAATTCTACTTGACCACAAGACTGAGGGTGATAAGGAGATGCAATTCTACGATTAACGTCATAGTTAGCAAGCATTTTACGAAAGGCACCATGAATAAAATGTGAACCACCATCAGTCATTAAATATCTAGGGACTCCAAACCTCAGGAAAATAACTTCTTTAAGCATCTTAATAGAGGTGTTATGATCAACACTACTAGTTGGAATAGCTTCTGCCCACTTAGTAACGTAATCAACAGCGACTAAAATATGTGTATACCCGTTAGAGGAAGGAAAAGGTCCCATATAATCAAAGCCCCAAACATCAAATGGTTCAATAACAAGTGAATAATTCATAGGCATTTCTTGACGTCTACTAATATTACCAATTCTTTGACATTCATCACAAGACAAGACAAACTTACGGGCATCCTTGAAGAGAGTAGGCCAATAAAAACCGGATTGCAATACCTTATGTGCAGTTCTATCTCCAGCATGGTGTCCTCCATAAGCCTCGGAGTGACACTTGCGTAGGATATGTTCCTGTTCATGCTCATGTACACAACGTATAATAATACCATCTACTCCTTCTTTATAGAGATGTGGTTCATCCCAAAAGTAATGTCTCAAATCATAGAAGAACTTTTTCTTTTGCTGGTTTGTGAAACTAGATGGTATAAATTTAGCAACAATATAATTAGCATAATCAGCATACCATGGAGCAGTTCAAGAAGCATTTATGACATTTAATTGTTCATCAGGAAAGTTGTCATCAATAGGTAGTGGGTCATCAAGAACATTTTCTAACCTAGACAAGTTGTCTGCAACGGGGTTCTCAGCTCCCTTTCTATCAATAATATGCAAATCAAATTCTTGTAGCAGGAGAACCCATCTAATAAGTCTAGGTTTAGCATATTTCTTTTCCATAAGGTATTTAATAGCAGCATGATCAGTGTGAATAGTTACTTTAGAATCAACAATATAAGGTATAAACTTATCACAAGCAAAAACAACTGCTAAAAATTCTTTTTCAGTAGTAGCATAATTTCTCTGGGCATTGTCTAGAGTTTTACTAGCATATTGAATAACGTTTAATTTCTTATCAACTCTTTGTCTTAGAACAACACCTACAGCATAATACTAGCATCACACATAATTTCAAAGGGTAAATTCCAATCAGGTGGCTGAACAATAGGTGCAGAAATCAATACTTTCTTAAGTATTTCAAATGCTTCTACACAATCATCATCAAAGACAAAAGGAATATATTTTTTGTAATAGGTTAGTCAGAGGCCCAGAAATTTTTGAGAAGTCCTTAATGAACCTCCTATAAAAACTGGCGTGACCGGGGAAGCTTCTTATACCTTTAATGTCCTTGGGAAATGGCATCTTTTCAATAGCATCAACTTTAGCCTTGTCAACTTCAATACCTCTTTCAGAAATTTTATGCCCCAAGACAATACCTTCATTAACCATAAAGTGGCATTTCTCCCAATTCAGAACAAGATTAGTTTCTTCACATCTCTGCGAAACTCGATCAAGGTTTCTCAAGCAATCATCAAAAGAAGATCCATAAACGGAGAAATCGTCCATGAAAACCTCACATATCTTTTCACAAAAGTCAGAAAATATAGCCATCATGCATCTTTGAGAGGTAGCAGGTGCATTACATAAACCAAAAGGCCTACGTATATAAGCAAAAGTACCGAAAGGGCAAGTAAAAGTGGTCTTTGCTTGATCATCAGCTGACACAGGTATTTGAGAGAAACCAGAGTAACCATCTAGAAAGCAAAAATGTGTATGTTTGGATAATCTTTCTAGCATTTGGTCAATAAAAGGTAAGGGGTAATGATCTTTTTTAGTAGCCTTATTTAATTTGCGGAAATCAATTACCATCCTACAACCTGTAATAATTATTTGCGGAATCAATTCATCTTTATCATTAGGAACAACAGTAATACCTCCCTTCTTAGGGACACAATGGACAGGACTTACCCACTGACTATCAGCAACGGTATAAATTATACCTGCCTCCAAAAGCTTTAGTATTCCTTTTCTTACCACTTCTTTCATCTTAGGATTTAACCGTCTTTGGTGATCAACAACCGGTTTAGCGTCTTTCTCCAAAAAAATTTTGTGTTGGCATAGAGTGGGACTAATGCCCTTAAGATCATCAAGAGTATATCCAATAGCAGCACGGTGCTTCTTCAGAGTTTTCAATAATTTCTTTTCTTCATGCTCTGAAAGGTTAGCACTAATAATAACAGGATATATCTTTTTCTTGTCAAGATAAGCACATTTAAGAGTATCAGGTAATGGTTTAAGCTCAAACACGGGATCACCCTTGGGTGGAGGAGGATCCCCTAGGATTTCAACATGCAAGTTGTGTTTCAAAATAGGTCCCTGTTTAAAGAATACTTCATCTATTTCCCTTCTTTCATTCATAAACATATCATTTTCATGGTCGAGAAAATATTGTTCTAAAGGATCATTAGGAGGCATGGTAATAGAAGCAAGACCAATAATTTCATCTTTACTAGGCAATTCTTTATCATGGGGTTGTCTATGAAATTTAGCAAAGTTAAAGTCATGAGACATATCCCCCAAACCAATAGTAACAACATCCTTTTTGCAATCTATCTTAGCATTAACAGTATTCAAGAAGGGTCTACCAAATATAATGGGGCAAAAGTTATCTTGTGGGGAACCAAGAACAAGAAAATCAGCAAGATATTTAAATTTCCCACACAAGACTTCAACATCTCTAACAATCCCAACTAGTGAAATAGTGTCTCTATTGGCAAACTTAATTGTGACATCAATCTCTTCTATCTCAGCAGGTGCAATATCATGCATAATTTCTTTGTATAAAGAATGAGGTATTGCACTTGCACTAGCACCCATATCACATAAGCCATGATAGCAATGATCTCCTATTTTAACAGAAATAACAGGCATGCCTACAACAGGTCTATGTTTATTTTTAGTATCAGGCCTAGCAATTCTAGCAGATTCATCACAGAAGTAAATAACATGTCCATCAATATTATCGGCCAAGAGATCTTTAACCATAGCAATATTAGGTTCAACTTTAACTTGCTCAGGGGGGTTGTGTGTCCTAATATTACTTTTGTTGACTACAGTTGAAACTTTAGCGTGATCCTTTATTCTAACAGGGAAAGGTGGTTTCTCAACATAAGCAATAGGAACAATAGGATCATTATAAGTGATAGTCTTTTCTTCAACTTTAATAGGTGCAACTACTTTTACTTCAATGGAAGGATTATATTTAAACCACTTATCCTTAGGGAGATCAACATGAGTAGCAAAAGATTCACAGAAAGAAGCTACTATCTCAGAGTCAAGTCCATATTTAGTGCTAAATTTACGGAAAACGTCAGTATCCACAAAAGATTTGACACAATCAAACTTAGGTGTTATACCCGACTCCTTACCTTTGTCTAGATCCCAATCTTCAGAGTTGCGTTTAATTCTCTCTAATAAATTCCATTTGAATTCAATAGTCTTCATCATAAAGGAACCAGTACAAGAAGTATCGAGCATGAAGCGATTGTTGTCAGAAAGCCGAGCATAAAAGTTGTGAATAATCATTTCTCTTGAGAGCTCGTGATTGGGGCATGAATATAATATTGACTTAAGCCTCCCCCAAGCTTGAGCGATGCTTTCTCCTTCGCGAGGCCAAAAATTATATATATATATATAATTACGATAACGATGAACAAGATGCATAGGATAAAACTTCTGGTGAAATTCCAATTTTAATCGCTTATAGTCCCATGATCCCATATCATCACATAGCCTATACCATGTCAATCCATCTCCCTTCAAAGATAAAGGGAATACCTTCTTCTTGATAACATCATCGGGCATACCTGCAAGCTTAAATAATCCACAAACTTCATCCACATAGATTAAGTGTAAGTCGGGATGTAATGTTCCATCTCCTGCAAAAGGATTAGCTAGCAGTTTCTCTATCATACCCGATGGAATTTCAAAGTAAACATTTTCAGTAGGTTCAGTAGGTTGAGGAGCAACTATTTGCTCTACCGGTCGGGGTGAAGATACCCCAAACAAGCCCCTCAAAGGATTACTTTCCATCATAACAAGTGACAGTAAATTTCAGCACACTATATAAATTTTTCCTTACCAAATTCCACCTACCAAAGGCGCTTCACTCCCCGGCAACGGCGCCAGAAAAGAGTCTTGATGACCCACAAGTATAGGGGATCTATCGTAGTCCTTTCGATAAGTAAGAGTGTCGAACCCAACGAGGAGCAGAAGGAAATGATAAGCGGTTTTCAGCAAGGTATTCTCTGCAAGCACTGAAATTATCGGTAACAGATAGTTTTGTGATAAGGTAATTGGTAATGAGTAACAAGTGTAAATAAAGTGCAGCAAGATGGCCCAATCCTTTTTGTAGCAAAGGACAAGCCTGGACAAATTCTTATATATAGAAAAGTGCTCCCGAGGACACATGGGAATTACCGTCAAGCTAGTTTTCATCACGTTCATATGATTCGCGTTCGGTACTTTGATAATTTGATATGTGGGTGGACCGGTGCTTGGGTGTTGTCCTTACTTGGACAAGCATCCCACTTATGATTAACCCCTATTGCAAGCATCCACAACTACAACAGAAGTATTAAGGTAAACCTAACCATAGCATGAAACATATGGATCCAAATCAGCCCCTTACGAAGCAACGCATAAACTAGGGTTTAAGCTTCTGTCACTCTAGCAACCCATCATCTACTTATTACTTCCCAATGCCTCCCTCTAGGCCCAAACAATGGTGAAGTGTCATGTAGTCGACGTTCACATGACACCACTAGAGGGATGACAACATACATCTCATCAAAATATCAAACGAATACCAAATTCGCATGACTACTAATAGCAAGACTTCTCCCATGTCCTCAGGAACAAACGTAACTACTCACAAAGCATATTCATGTTCATAATCAGAGGGGTATTAATATGCATAATGGATCTGAACATATGATCTTCCACCAAGTAAACCAACTAGCATCAACTACAAGGAGTAATCAACACTACTAGCAACCCACAGGTACCAATCTAAGGTTTGGATACAAAGATTGGATACAAGAGATGAACTAGGGTTTGAGATGAGATGGTGCTGGTGAAGATGTTGATGGAGATTGACCCCCTCCCGATGAGAGGATCGTTGGTGATGACGATGGTGATGATTTCCCCCTCCCGGAGGGAAGTGTCCCCGGCAGAACAGCTCCGTCGGAGCCCTAGATTGGTTCCGCCAAGGTTCCGCCTCGTGGCGGCGGAGTTTCGTCCCGAAAGCTTGCTTATGATTTTTTCCTCGACGAAAGACTCCATATAGCAGAAGATGGGCATTGGAGGGCCACCAGGGGGGCCACGAGGCAGGGGGCGCGCCCATGGGGGTAGGGCGCGCCCCCACCCTCGTGGCTGGTGGGTGGCCCCCCTCTGGTACTTCTTGCGCTCAGTATTTTTTATATATTCTGGAAATAACTTCCGTGAAGTTTTAGGACTTTTGGAGCTGTGCAGAATAGGTCTCTAATATTTGCTCCTTCTCCAACCCAGAATTCCAGCTGTCGCCATTCTCCCTCTTTATGCAAACATTGTAAAATAAGAGAGAATAGGCATAAGTATTGTGACATAATGTGTAATAACATCCCATAATGCAATAAATATCGATATAAAAGCATGATGCAAAATGGACGTATCAGGGAGTATAAACTTTACCATTTTGCTTGGGAACTGCCTATAATATGTGTAGCATGGAAGATATCGAGATCTCTCGGTTGTTATGTTGACAATGAAAGTATACCACTCAAAATATTATTCATCTCTATTTCAAAAATCGAGCTCTGGCACCTCTACAAATCCCTGCTTCCCTCTGCGAAGGGCCTATCTATTTACTTTTATGTTGAGTCATCATCCTCTTATTAAAAAGCACCAGTTGGAGAGCACCGCTGTCATTTGCATGTATTATTATTAGTTTACATTGAGTATGACTGTGCCTGGATCTCTTTTACCATGAATACTATTTCCAGTCAGTCCTTGATCTTCAGAGGTGCTCTGCATTTATGTTTTGCGGTCTCAGAAAGGGCTAGCGAGATACCATCTTGTTACATCATATTATGATTGTTTTGAGAAAGTGTTGCCATTCAAGATTTATTATTATTGCTCGCTAGTTGATTATGCCATTGATATGAGTAAACATGAGACCTAAGTGTTATTGTGAATATGGTTAGTTCATAATCTTTGCTGAAAACTTGAATGCTGGCTTTACATATTTACAATAACAAGAGCAAACAGAGATTGTAAAAGTTTTTCTCTATCACTTTTAGTTTGTCAACAGAATTGCTTGAGGACAAGCAAAGGTTTAAGCTTGGGGGAGTTGATACGTCTCCATCGTATCTACTTTTCCAAACACTTTTGCCCTTGTTTTGGACTCTAACTTGCATGATTTGAATACAACTAACCCGGACTAATGTTGTTTTCAGCAGAATTGCCATGGTGTTATTTTTGTGCAGAAATAAAAGTTCTCGGAATGACCTCAAAATCAATAGAGAATATTTTTGGAATATATAAAAAATATTGGCGAAAGAATCAAGGCCAGGGGGGCCACACCCTTTCCACGAGGGTGGGGGCGCGCCCCCCTGCCTCGTGGGCCCCCTGGTGCTCCACCGACCTCAACTCCAACTCTATATATTCACGTCCGGGGAGAAAAAAATCAGAGAGAAGGATTCATCGTGTTTTATGATACGAAGCCGTCGCCAAGCCCTAATCTCTCTCGGGAGGGCTGATCTGGAGTCCGTTCGGGGCTCTGGAGAGGGGAATCCGTCGCCATCGTCATCATCAACCTTCCTCCATCACCAATTTCATGATGCTCACCGCCGTGCGTGAGTAATTCCATCGTAGGCTTGCTGGACAGTGATGGGTTGGATGAGATTTATCATGTAATTGAGTTAGTTTTGTTAGGGTTTGATCCCTAGTATCCATTATGTTCTGAGATTGATGTTGCTATGACTTTGCTATGCTTAATGCTTGTCACTAGGGCCCGAGTGCCATGATTTCAGATCTGAACCTATTATGTTTTCATGAATATATGTGAGTTCTTGATCCTATCTTGCAAGTCTATAGTCACCTATTATGTGTTATGATCCGTTAACCCCGAAGTGAGAACAATCGGGATACTTACTGGTGATGACCGTAGTTTGAGGAGTTCATGTATTCACTAAGTGTTAATGCTTTGGTCCGGTACTCTATTAAAAGGAGGCCTTAATATCCCTTAGTTTCTGCTACCTCTTGAGCACTTGTGTTGGTTTTCCCTTGAAGAGGAAAGGGTGATGCAACAAAGTAGCGTAAGTATTTCCCTAAGTTTTTGAGAACCAAGGTATCAATCCAGTAGGAGAACACGCACGAGTCCCTCGCACCTACACAAACAAATAAATCCTCGCAACCAACGCGATAAGGGGTTGTCAATCCCTACACGGTCACTTACGAGAGTGAGATCTGATAGATATGATAAGATAATATTTTTGGTATTTTTATGATAAAGAGAAATAAAAGATGCAAAGTAAAATAAAAGGTAATAAAAATAACTAAGTATTGAAAGATTAATATGATGGAAGATAGACCTGGGGGCCATAGGTTTCACTAGTGGCTTCTCTCAAGAGCATAAGTATTTACGGAGGGTAAACAAATTACTGTTGAGCAATTGACAGAATTGAGCATAGTTATGAGAGTATCTAGGTATGATCATGTATATAGGCATCACGTCCGAAACAAGTAGACCGACTCCTGCTTGCATCTACTACTATTACTCCACACATCGACCGCTATCCAGCATGCATCTAGAGTATTAAGTTCAAGAGAATAGAGTAACGCTTTAAGCAATATGACATGATGTAGAGGGATAAACTCATGCAATATGATATAAACCCCATCTTGTTATCCTCGATGGCAACAATACAATACGTGATGTGCTGCCCCTACTATCACTGGGAAACTACACCGCAAGATTAAACCCAAAGCTAAGCACTTCTCCCATTGCAAGAAAGATCAATCTAGTAGGCCAAACAAAACTGATAATTCGAAGAGACTTGCAAAGATAGCCAATCATACATAAAAGAATTCAGAGAAGGTTCAAATATTGTTCATAGATAAACTTGATCATAAACCCACAATTCATCGGCTTCAACAAACACACCACAAAAGAAGATTACATTGAATAGTTCTCCACAAGAGAGGGGTAGAACTTTGTATTGAGATCCAAAAAGAGAGAAGAAGCCATCTAGCTAATAACTATGGACCCGTAGGTCTGAAGTAAACTACTCACACTTCATCGGAGAGGCTATTATGTTGATGTAGAAGCCCTCCGTGATCGATGCCCCCTCCGGCGGAGCTCCGGGAAAGGCCCCAAGATGGGATCTCGTGGATACAGAAAGTTATGGTGGTGGAATTAGGGTTTTGGCTCCGTATCTTGTAGTTTGGGGGTACGTATGTATATATAGGAGGAAGGAGTACGTCGGTGGAGCAACAGGGGGGCACGAGGGTGGAGGGCGCGCCCCCCTACCTCGTGTCTTCCTCGTTGATTGCTTGACATAGGGTCCAAGTCCTCTGGATCATGTTCGTTCCAAAAATCACATTCCCGAAGGTTTCATTCCGTTTGGAGTCCGTTTGATATTCTTTTTCTGCGAAACCCTAAAATAGGCAAAAAACAGCAATTTTGGGTTGGGCCTCTGGTTAATAGGTTGGTCCCAAAAATAATACAAAAGTGTATAATAAGGCCCAATAATGTCCAAAGCAGAATATAATATAGCATGTAACAATCAAAAATTATAGATACGTTGGAGACGTATCAAGCATCCCCAAGCTTAATTCCTGATCATCCTCGAGTAGGTAAATGATAAAAACAGAATTTTTGATGTGGAATGCTACTTGGCATAATTTCAATGTAATTCTTCTTAATTGTGGTATGAATATTCAGATCCGAAAGATTCAAGATAAAAGTTCAATATTGACATAAAAATAATAATACTTCAAGCATACTAACTAAGCAATTATGTCCTCTCAAAATAACATGGCCAAAGAAAGTTCATCCCTACAAAATCATATAGTTTAGTCATGCTCCATTTTCATCACACAAGAATGCTCTCATCATGCACAACCCCGATGGCAAGCCAAGCAATTGTTTCATACTTTAGTAATCTCAAACTTTTTCAACCTTCACGCAATACATGAGCGTGAGCCATGGATATAGCACTATGGGTGGAATAGAATATAATGATGGGGGTTATGTGGAGAAGACAAAAAAGGGAGAAAGTCTCACATCAACGAGGCTAATCAATGAGCTATGGAGATGCCCATCAATTGATGTTAATGCAAGGAGTAGGGATTGCCATGCAACGGATGCACTAGAGCTATAAATATAAGAAAGCTCAACAAAAGAAACTAATTAAGTGGGTGTGCATCCAACTTGCTTGCTCACGAAGACCTAGGGCATTTGAGGAAGCCCATTGTTGGAATATACAAGCCAAGTTATATAATGAAAAGTTCCCACTAGTATATGAAAGTGAAAAAACAAAAGACTCTCTATCATGAAGATTATGGTGCTACTTTGAAGCACAAGTGTGGTAAAAACGATAGTAACATTGTCCCTTCTCTCTCTTTCTCTCATTTTTTTGGGCCTTCTATTTTTTATGGCCTTTATCTTTTCTTTTCTTTTTATTTTATTTTATTTTTCCTCACTTGGGACAATGCTCTAGAAAATGATGATCATCACACTTCTATTTATTTACAACTCAATGATTACAACTCGATACTAGAACGAAGTATGACTCTATATGAATGCCTCCGGCGGTGTACCGGGATATGCAATGAACCAAGAGTGACATGTATGAAAGGATTATGAATGTAGCTTTGCCACAAATACTATGTCAACTACATGATCATGCAAAGCAATATGACAATGATGAACGTGTCATGATAAACGGAACGGTGGAAAGTTGCATGGCAACATATCTAGGAATGGCTATGGGAATGCCATAATAGGTAGGTATGGTGGCTGTTTTGAGGAAGATATAAGAAGGTTTATGTGTGATAGAGCGTATCATATCACGGCGTTTGGATGCACCGGTGAACTTTGCACCAACTCTCAATGTGAGAAAGGGCAATGCATGGTACCGAAGAGGCTAGCAATGATGGAAAGGTGAGAGTGCGTATAATCCATGGACTCAACATTAGTCATAAAGAACTCACGTACTTATTGCAAAAATCTACAAGTCATCAAAAACCAAGCACTACGCGCATGCTCCTAGGGGGGTAGATTGGTAGGAAAAGACCATCGCTCGTCCCCGACCGCCACTCATAAGGAGGACAATCAAACAACACCTCACGTTTCAAATTTGTTACATAACGTTTACCATATGTGCATGCTACGGGACTTGCAAACTTCAACACAAGTATTTTTCAAAATCACAACTACTCAACTAGCACAACTTTGATATCACTACCTCCATGTCTCAAAACAATCATCAAGCATCAAACTTCTCTTAGTATTCAACACTCATAAGAAAGTTTTTACTAGTCTTGAATACCTAGCATATTAGGATTATTTAAGTAAATTACCATGATATTTAAGACTCTCAAAATAATCTAAGTGAAGCATGATAGAATAACAGTTTCTATAAAACAAAACCACCATCGTGCTCTAAAAGATATAAGTGAAGTACTAGAGCAAAAACTATATAACTCAAAAGATATAAGTGAAGCACATAGAGTATTCTAATAATTTCTAAATCATGTGCGTGTCTCTCAGAAGGTGTGTACAAAAAGGATGATTGTGGTAAACTAAAAATCGAAGACTCAAATCATACAATACGCTCCAAGCAAAACACATATCATGTGGTGAATAAAAAATAGCTCCAAGTAAAGTTACCGATTGAAGTAGACGAAAGAGGGGATGCCTTCCGGGGCATCCCCAAGCTTTGGCTTTTAGGTGTCCTTAGATTATCTTGGGGTGACATAGGAATCCCCAAGCTTAGGCTCTTGCCACTCCTTGTTCCATAATCCATCAAAACTTTCACCCAAAACTTGAAAACTTCACAACACAAAACTTAAAGTAGAAAATCTCATGAGCTCCGTTAGCGAAAGAAAACAAAACACCACTTCAAGGTACTGTAATGAACTCATTTTTTATTTATATTGGTGTTAAACCTACTGTATTCCAACTTCTCTATGGTTTATAAACTATTTTACTAGCCATAGATTCATTAAAATAAGCAAACAACAAACGAAAAACAGAATCTGTCAAAAACAGAACAGTCTGTAGTAATCTGTAGCTAACGCAAGATCTGGAACCCCAAAAATTCTAAAATAAATTGCTGGACGTGAGGAATTTATATATTAATCATCTGCAAAAATAATTAACTAAATATCACTTTCCAAATAAAAATTGCAGCAATTCTCGTGAGCGCTAAAGTTTCTGTTTTTACAGCAAGATTAAAAAGACTTTCCCCAAGTCTTCCCAACGGTTCTACTTGGCACAAACACTAATTAAACACAAAAAACACAACCAAAATAGAGGCTAGATAAATTATTTATTAATAAACAGAATAAAAAATCAACGAATAAAAATAAAATTTGGTTGCCTCCCAACAAGTGCTATCGTTTAACGCCCCTAGCTAGGCATTAAAGCAAGGATAGATCTAGGTATTGCCATCTTTGGTAGGCAATCCATAAGTGGCTCTCATAATAGATTAATAAGGTAATTTAATTTTCTTTATAGGGAAGTGTTCCATGCCCTAGAGGCAATAATAAATTGATTATTATTATATTTCCTTGTTCATGATAATCGTTTATTATCCATGCTAGAATTGTATTGATAGGAAACTCAGATACATGTGTGGATACATAGACAACACCATGTCCCTAGTAAGCCTCTAGTTGACTAGCTCGTTGATCAATAGATGGTTACGGTTTCCTGACCATGGACATTGGATGTCGTTGATAATGGGATCACATCATTAGGAGAATGATGTGATGGACAAGACCCAATCCTAAGCATAGCACTAGATCGTGTAGTTCGTATGCTAAAGCTTTTCTAATGTCAAGTATCATTTCCTTAGACCATGAGATTGTGCAACTCCCGGATACCGTAGGAGTGCTTTGGGTGTGCCAAACGTCACAACGTAACTGGCTGACTATAAAGGTGCACTACGGGTATCTCCGAAAGTGTCTGTTGGGTTGGCACGAATCGAGACTGGGATTTGTCACTCCGTGTGATGGAGAGGTATCTCTGGGCCCACTCGGTAGGACATCATCATAATGTGCACAATGTGATCAAGGAGTTTATCATGGGATGATGTGTTACGGAACGAGTAAAGAGACTTGCCGGTAACGAGATTGAACAAAGGTATCGGGATACGACGATCGAATCTCGGGCAAGTATCGTACCGATAGACAAAGGGAATTGCATACGGGATTGATTAAGTCCTTGACATCGTGGTTCATCCGATGAGATCATCGTGGAACATGTGGGAGCCAACATGGGTATCCAGATCCCGCTGTTGGTTATTGACCGGAGAACGTCTCGGTCATGTCTGCATGTCTCCCGAACCCGTAGGGTCTACACACTTAAGGTTCGATGACGCTAGGGTTATAAAGGAAGTTTGTATGTGGTTACCGAATGTTGTTCGGAGTCCCGGATGAGATCCCGGACATCATGAGGAGTTACGGAATGGTCCGGAGGTAAAGATTTATATATGGGAAGTCCTGTTTTGGTCACCGGACAAGTTTCGGGGTCATCGGTATTGTACCGGGACCACCGGAAGGGTCCTGGGGGTCCACCGACTGGGGCCACCTGCCCCGGGGGGCCACATGGGCTGTAGGGGTGTGCACCTTGGCCTATATGAGCCAAGGGCACCAGCCCCAAGAGGCCCATGCGCCAAAGGATAAGGAAAGGAAGAGTCCTAAAGGGGGAAGGCACCTCCGAGGTGCCTTGGGGAGGAGGGACTCCTCCTAGCCGCACCCTTCCTTGGAGGAAGGGCCAAGGCTGCGCCTCCCCCCCTCTCCCTTTCCCCTATATATATGTGGGGGGTGGGAGGGCAGTCATACCAATGTTCTGGTGCAGCCCTCCCCTTCTCCCAAGTCCTTCTCCTCTCCCGTGGTGCTTGGCGAAGCCCTGCAGGATTGCCACGCTCCTCCACCACCACCACGCCATTGTGCTGCTGCTGGATGGAGTCTTCCTCAACCTCTCCCTCTCTCCTTGCTGGATCAAGGTGTGGGAGACGTCACCGGGCTGTACATGTGTTGAACGCGGAGGTGACGTCCGTTCGACACTTGGTCATCGGTGATTTGGATCACGACGAGTACGACTCCATCAACCCCGTTCTCTTGAACGCTTCCGCTTAGCGATCTACAAGGGTATGTAGATGCACTCTCCTTCCCCTCGTTGCTGGTCTCTCCGTAGATAGATCTTGGTGACACGTAGGAAAATTTTGAATTTCTGCTACGTTACCCAACAATCCATAAGTGGCTCTCACAATAGATTAATAAGGTAATTTAATTTTCTTTCTAGGGAAGTGTTCCATGCCTTTCTTTAACGGAAATTGGAATCTAATATTCCGTTCCTTCATATCAATAATTGCACCAATCATTCTAAGGAAAGGTCTACCAAGAATAATAGGACATGAAGGATTGCAATCTATGTCAAGAACAATAAAATATATGGGCACATAATTCCTATTTCCAACAATAAGAACATCATTAATTCTTCCCATAGGTTTAATAGTGGAATCCGCAAGGTGCAAGTTTAAAGAGCAATCAACAAAATCACGGAAACCTAGCAAATCACACAAAGTCTTTGGAATCGTGGAAACACTAGCACCCAAATCACACAAAGCATAGCATTCATGATCTTTAATTTTAATTTTAATAGTAGGTTCCCACTCATCATTAAGTTTTCTAGGGATAGAAACTTCCAACTCAAGTTTTTCTTCATAAGATTGCATCAAAGCATCAACGATATGTTTAGTAAAAGCTTTATTTTGACTATAAGCATGAGGAGAATTTAGCATGGATTGCAACAAGGAAATACAATATATCAAAGAGAAATTATCATAATTAAATTCCTTGAAATCCAAAATAGTGGGTTCATTAATATTTAAAGTTTTGACTTCTTCAATCCCACTTTTAACAATTTTAGCATCAAGATCTAAAGACTCCGAATTTTTGGAACGCCTTCTAGGTAAAGGTGGATCATATTCAGTCCCATCATTATCAAGATTCATATTTCAAAACAAAGATTTAATAGGGGACACATCAATAACTTTTAGATCTTCATCTTTATTATCATGGAAACTAGAAGAACACACTTTTATAAAGCAATCTTTCTTAGCACGCATCCTAGCGGTTCTTTCTTTGCACTCATCAATGGAAATTCTCATGGCTTTGAGAGACTCATTGATATCATGCTTAGGTGTAATAGATCTAAGTTTCAAAGAATCAATATCAAGAGAAATTCTATCAACGTTCCTAGCCAACTCATCAATCTTAAGCAATTTTTCTTCAATCAAAGCATTGAAATTATTTTGCAAAGTAATAAATTCTTTAATATTAGATTCAAAATCAGAGGGCATCTTATTATAATTTCCATAAGAATTGTTGTAGGAATTACCATAATTATTAGAGGAATTACTAGGATACGGCCTAGGATTAAAGTTTCCACTATACGCGTTGTTACCAAAAATATTCCTACCAACAAAATTCACATCCATAGATTCATTATTATTCTCAATCAAAGTAGACAAAAGCATATCATTAGGATCATAAGAAACACTTTTATTAGCAAATAATTTCATAAGTTCATCCATCTTTCCACTCAAAACATTAATTTCTTCTATCGCATGCACTTTCTAATTAGTAGATCTTTCAGTGTGCCATTGAGAATAATTAACCATAATATTATCTAGGAGTTTAGTAGCTTCTCCTAAAGTGATTTCCATAAAAGTGCCTCCCGCAGCCGAATCTAAAAGATTTCTAGAAGCAAAATTCAATCTGGCATAAAACTTTTGTATAATCATCCACAAATTCAAACCATGTGTAGGGCAATTACGTACCATTAATTTCATCCTCTCCCAAGCTTGTGCAACATGTTCATGATCAAGTTGCTTAAAGTTCATAATATCGTTTCTAAGAGAGATAATCTTAGCAGGAGGAAAATACTTAGAGATAAAAGCATCTTTGCACTTATTCCACGAATCAATGCTATTTTTAGGCAAAGACGAAAACCAAGCTTTAGCACGATCTCTAAGCGAAAAAGGGAATAGCTTCAATTTAACAATATCATTATCCACATCTTTCTTCTTTTGCATATCACATAAATCAACGAAGCTATTCAGATGGGTAGCGGCATCTTCACTAGGAAGGCCGGCGAATTGATCTTTCATGACAAGATTCAACAAAGCAGCATTGATTTCACAAGATTGAGTATCGGTAAGAGGAGCAATCGGAGTGCTAAGGAAATCATTGTTGTTGGTATTGGTAAAGTCACACAATTTAGTATTATCTTGAGCCATCATGGCAAGCAAGCAATCCAACACACGAGCAAACAAGAGACGGGCAAAAGGAGGCAAACGGAAAAGAGAGGGCGAATAAAATGGCAAGGCTGAAGTGGGGGAGAGGAAAACGAGAAGCAAATGGCAAATAATGTAATGCGGGAGATAAGGGTCTGTGATGGGTACTTGGTGTGTTGACTTTTGCGTAGACCTCCCCAGCAACGGTGCCAGAAATCCTTCTTGCTACCTCTTGAGCACTGCGTTGGTTTTCCCTTGAAGAGGAAAGGGTGATGCAGCAAAGTAGCGTAAGTATTTCCCTCAGTTTTTGAGAACCAATGTATCAATCTAGTAGGAGGCCACGCACGAGTCCCTCGCACCTACACAAACAAATAAATCCTCGCAACCAACACGATAAGGGGTTGTCAATCCCTACACGGTCACTTACGAGAGTGAGATCTGATAGATATGATAAGATAATATTTTTGGTATTTTTTATGATAAAGATGCAAAGTAAAATAAAAGGCAATAAAAATAACTAAGTGTTGGAAGATTAATATGATGGAAAATAGACCCGGGGGGCATAGGTTTCACTAGTGGCTTCTCTCAAGAGCATAAGTATTCACAGTGGGTAAACAAATTACTGTTGAGCAATTGACAGAATTGAGCATATTTATGAGAATATCTAGGTATGATCATGTATATAGGCATCACGTCCGAGACAAGTAGACCGACTCCTGCCTGCATCTACTACTATTACTCCACACATCAACCGCTATCCAGCATGCATCTAGAGTATTAAGTTCATAAGAATAGAGTAACACTTTAAGCAAGATGACATGATGTAGAGGGATAAACTCATGTAATATGATATAAACCCCATCTTGTTATCCTCAATGGCAACAATACAATACGTGCCTTGCTGCCCCTACTGTCACTGGGAAAGGACACCGCAAGATTGAACCCAAAGCTAAGCACTTCTCCCACTGCAAGAAAGATCAATCTAGTAGGCCAAACCAAACTGATAATTCGAAGAGACTTACAAAGATAACCAATCATACATAAAAGAATTCAGAGAAGATTCAAATATTGTTCATAGATAAACTTGATCATAAACCCACAATTCATCGGTCTCAACAAACACACCGCAAAAGAAGATTACATCGAATAGATCTCCACAAGAGAGGGGGAGAACTTTGTATTGAGATCCTAAAAGAGAGAAGAAGCCATCTAGCTAATAACTATGGACCCGAAGGTCTGAGGTAAACTACTCACACTTCATCGGAGGGGCTATGCTGTTGATGTAGAAGCCCTCCGTGATCGATGCCCCCTCCGGTGGAGCTCCGGAAAAGGCCCCAAGATGGGATCTCGTGGATACAGAAAGTTACGGGAGTGGAATCAGGGTTTTGGCTCCGTATCTGGTAGTTTGGGGTACGTAGGTATATATAGGAGGAAGGAGTACGTCGGTGGAGCAACAGGGGGCCCACGAGGGTGGAGGGCGTGCCCAGGGGGTAGACGCGCCCCCCTACCTCGTGGCCTCCTGGTTGATGTCTTGACGTAGGGTCCAAGTCCTCTGGGTCACGTTCGTTCCGAAAATCACGTTCCCGAAGGTTTCATTCCGTTTGGACTCCGTTTGATATTCTTTTTCTGCGAAACTCTGAAATAGGCAAAAAAATAGCAATCCTGAGCTGGGCCTCCGGTTAATAGGTTAGTCCCAAAAATAATATAGAAGTGTATAATAAAGCTCAATAATGTCCAAAACAGAATATAATATAGCATGGAACAATCAAAAATTATAGATACGTTGGAGACGTATCAGCATGTTGGCACGTAAGGTAAACCATTATAAGCTCCTAGCTAATTAAGCATGGTATAAGCAACTATAATCTCTAATTGTCATTGCAAACATGTTTATTCATAATAGGCTGAATCAGGAACGATGAACTAATCATATTTACAAAAACAAGAGAGGATACCAGCTTCTCCCATCTCAATCAGTCCATCATATATCGTCATAATTGCCTTTCACTTGCACGACCGAATGATGTGAATAATAATAACAGTGCACGTGCATTGGACTAAGCTGGAATCTGCAGGCATTCAATAAACAGGAGAAGACAAGGCAATATGGACTCTTGGTTAAATCAACAATAACGCATATAGGAGTCACTTCAACAATTTAATCATGGTCTTCTCCTGTCGACCCCCAAAGAAAAGAAAAGAAATAAAACTATTTACATGGGAAAGCTCCCAACAAGCAAAAGAAGAACATGAAATCTTTTTGGGTTTTCTTTTTAATTACTACTACAAGCATGGAAATTAAAACTAGCTAAAAGCTACAACTAATTTTTTTGGTTTTTCTTAATGGTTATCAAACACACAAGAAGAAAGCATAAAAAATAAACTAGCATGGATATTACAATGAAAAAGTATGAGCACCGACATCTAGCAATGAGTGTGTGAACATGAATGTAATATCGGTGAGAAATACGTACTCCCCCAAGCTTAGGCTTTTGGCCTAAGTTGGTTTGTTGCCACGGATTGCCTTGCTGATATCCAAAGTTGTAGTTGGGGTTGTACTGTGATGCAGCAGTCATTGCATCGTGGGCTGCAGCTTGGAGGCGAGCTATCTCATCCCTCCTCTTATACTCTTCCGCCTCCTCTCTAGTTATAAAATATCTCCCTTTTGCCTGAAAGTCAAAGAAAGTAGAAGTAGGGAGAGCGACGTGATAGGTGCGTTGTCTCTCAAAGATTAGTCGGTACTGGAGGAACTGATCGTTCCTCTCAACAAAATGATGACGAACCATAGCCTCATAATCCAAATAAGAAGGAGGCAACTCAATATCATCCTCATGTATGGTTATACCAAGAAAAATTAGCTATATTGGTTGCATAAATTCCACCAAAGAAATCTCCATTAAATCTATTATGATGCAACCTACGTGCAACAATGGCTCCCAAATTATAAGATTTATCTCCTAACACAGCACTCCTAAGAATACTGAGGTCAGGGACACACATGTGACATGCTTCATCCTTACCATTTATGCACCTACCTATGAAGAGAGCAAAATAATGTATAGAAGGAAAATGAAGGCTCCCTATGGTAGCTTGTGCTATATCCCTAGATTCCCCCACAGTTATATTAGCAAGAAAATCTCTAAATTCAGATTTGCGAGGTTCACTAGCACTACCCCATTGTGGAAGTTTGCAAGCAGTGGTAAAATCCTCTGAGTCCATAGTATAAGAATTTTCATAAAGATCAAACAAGACAGTTTGAAAATAGCGTGAAGATGAAAATTCAAACCTCCTCACAAAGGAACTAGTGAGATAGTGGTACTGACGGCACTTATCTACCTCGAAGCTCACAAGATCAGCGTTACACAAATATGCGTTAAATTCTTCCTTAATTCCTACTCGATCCATGAAGTCCTCTGAAGGCCATTCACAAGGCCGCACTGGGGCGTCCCTTGGTGGTTCATCATCAACATCATGCATTGCAAGCCTGGGTCCTTGCTTTCTTGAAGAACCACCTTGGTACATTTTCCTAAGCATATTTTTTCCTCTGAAAAACTTCTGAAATTTTTAGTAACTTCAAATAAAAGTAAACCAAACTCAACAAGATTGATAGCAACTACTCCTACAAGAGCCTAGAGCATATATCATGCATTAGAACTACTTGGAACCATAAAAATTTGACATGCAAGCTCAAGAACATGGTCACATAGGAAGCACAAATTTGCAATGAATAAAGCACTAGAACAAAAACTAATTGGACCAATGGAGGAGTCACATACCAAGGAACAATCCCCCAAAGCAGTTTTGTGAGAGGTGCTTTGAGCAAGGAGATCGAAAATCGCAGCAAAATGAGCTAGAACTCGTGCTTGAGCTGGATGGTGATTTTTTTGGGAGGAAGAAGAAGTGTGTGGGTGCAGGAATAAGTGGAGGGGAGCCATCGTGGGCCCACGAGGCAGGGGGCGCGCCCAGGGGGTGGGCGCGCCCTGGACTCTCGTGGCCAGGTGCTTGCTCCCCTTGTTGTGTTCTCAGTGCCAGATATTCTCAAATATTCTAGAAAAAATCATATTTAAATTTCAGGGCATTTGGAGAACTTTTCTTCTCAGGGTATTTTTATATTGCACGGATAAATCAGAAAACAGACAGAAAATACAATTTTTACTTTATTTCAACTAAATAACAGAAAGTAAAAGGAGGGTACAGAAGGTTGTGCTTTCTAACTTCATCTATCTCATGCTCATCAAAAGGAATCCACTAACAAGGTTGATCAAGTCATGTTAACAAACTCATTTCGAGTAACATGAAACTGGAGAAATTTCGAATGCCACTATGTTACCTCAATGGGGATATGCACATCCCCAATAATAAGAATATCATATTTCTTCTTAATAGTAGGAAGAGGAAATTCGAAACCTCCAAAAATAATCGATGGAAATTTTCCAATAGAATTGATACTATGGACTTGAGGTTGTTTCCTCGGAAAGTGTATCGTATGCTCATTACCATTAACATGAAAAGTGACATTGCCTCTGGTGCAATCAATAACAGCCCCTGCAGTATTCAAAAAGTGTCTTCCAAGAATAATAAACATACTATCGTCCTCGGGAATATCAAGAATAACAAAGTCCATTGAATAGTAACATTTGCAACCACAACACGCACATCCTCACAAATACCGACAGGTATAGCAGTCGATTTATCAGCCATTTGCAAAGATATTTTAGTAGGTGTCAACTTATTCAAATCAAGTCTACGGTATAAAGAGAGAGGCATAACACTAACATCGGCTCCAAGATCACATAAAGCAGTTTTAACATAGTTTCTTTTAATGGAGCATGGTATAGTTGGTACTCCTGGATCTCCTAGTTTCTTAGGTATTCCACCCTTAAAAGTATAATTAGCAAGCATGGTGGAAATTTCAGCTTCCGGTATCTTTCTTTTATTAGTAACAATATCTTTCATGTACTTAGCATAGGGATTCATTTTAAGCATATCAGTCAAACGCATACGCAAAAAGATAGGTCTAATACTCTCAGCAAAGCGCTCAAAATCCTCATCATCCTTTTTCTTGGATGGCTTAGGAGGAAAAGGCATGGGTTTCTGAACCCAAGGCTCTCTTTCCTTACCGTGTTTCCTAGCAACAAAGTCTCTTTTATCATAACGTTGATTCTTTGATTGTGGTTTATCAAGATCAACAGCAGGTTCAGCTTCTATATCATTATCATTGCTAGGTTGAGCATCAACATTAACATTATCACTAGTTTCATGTTCATTACCAGATTGTGTTTCAGCATCAGAAATAGAGATATCATTGGGATTCTCAGGTGTGTCAATAACTGGTTCACTAGAAGCATGCAAAGTCCTATCATTTTTCTTTTTCTTCCTTTTAGAAGGACTAGGTGCATCTATATTATTTCTCTGAGAATCTTGCTCAATTCTCTTAGGGTGGCCCTCAGGATACAAAGGTTCCTGGGTCATTTTACCACCTCTAGTCATAACTCTAACAACATTATCATTCTTCTTATTATTTAATTCATTGAGCAAATCATTCTGAGCTTTAAGTACTTGTTCTACTTGAGTGGTAACCATAGAAGCATGTTTACTAATGAGTTTAAGTTCACCCTTAACTCTAGACATATAATCACCCAAGTGTTCAATCACATAAGCATTTTGTTTCAATTGTCTACCAAAATAAGCATTGAAATCTTCTTGCTTAACCATAAAGTTATCAAACTCATCCAAACATTGGCTAGCAAACTTAGTAGGGGGGATTTCACCTTTATCATATATAGAGAGAGAATTTACCTTTACTACCTGTGTCGGGTTATCAAGACTATGTGTTTCTTCAATAGGAGATGGATTAAAACCATATATTTCTTCAACAGACGGTAAATTAAGACCATGAATTTCTTCAATAGGAGGTAAATTTCTTAACATCTTCAGCTTTAATACCCTTTTCTCTCATGGATTTCTTTACCTCTTGCATATCTTCGGGACTGTGAAATAGAACACCTCTTTTCTTCAGGGTTGGTTTAGGAATAGGCTCAGGAGTTGGCTCGAGAAGTGTCCAATTATTTTCTTTTGTCAACATATTATTCAATAGAATTTCAGCTTCATCCGGTGTTCTTTCCCTGAAAACAAAACCATCACGACTATCCAGGTGGTCTTTGGAAGCATCGATTAGTCCATTATAAAAGATATCAGGTATTTCATTTTTCTTAAGAGGATGATCAGGCAAAGCATTAAGTAATTGGAGAAGCCTCCCCCAAGCTTGTGGGAGACTCTCTTCTATAATTTGCACAAAATTATGTATATCCCTTAAAGCAGCTTGTTTCTTATGAGCAAGGAAATATTTAGCAGAGAAGTAATAAATCATATCCTGGAGACTACGCACACAACCAGGATCAAGAGAATTAAACCATATCTTAGCATCACCCTTTAATGAGAACGGAAATATTTTAAGGATATAAAACTAGCGAGTTCTCCCATCATTAGTGAACAGGGTGGCTATATCATTCAATTTAGTAAGATGTGCCACAGCAGTTTCAGATTCATAGCCATAAAAAGGATTAGATTCAACCAAAGTAATTATATCAGGATCAATAGAGAATTCATAATCCTTATCAGTAACAAAGATAGGTGAAGTAGCATAAGCAGGATCATATTTCATTCTAGCATTCAGAGTTTTTTGTTTAAGCTTAGCTAATAATTTCTTAAGATCACTTCTATCATTGCATGCAAGAAAGTCTCTTTTAGTTTCTTCATCCATAACATAGCCCTATGGCACAGCTGGCAATTCATATTTATTAGGGGAGCCTTCATCATCAGTTTCATCAATATTATCAGTTTCAATAATTTCATTCTCTCTAGCTCTAGCAAGTTGTTCATCAAGAAATTCACCAAGTGGCACAGTAGTATCAAGTATAGAAGTAGTTTTATCATAAGTATCATGCATAGCAGAAGTGGCATCGCCAATAATATGTGACATATCAGAATTAATAGCAGAAGCAGGTTTAGGTGTCGCAAGCTTACTCAAAACAGAAGGTGAATCAAGTGCAGAGCTAGATGGCAGTTCCTTACCTCCCCGCGTAGTTGAGGGATAATTTTTTGTTTTCACGTCTTTCAAGTTCTTCATAGTGACCAGCAGATATAAATCCCAAGTGACTCAAAGAATAGAGCTATGCCCCCGGCAACGGCGCCAGAAAATAGTCTTGATAACCCACAAGTATAGGGGATCGCAACAGTTTTCGAGGGTAGAGTATTCAACCCAAATTTATTGATTCGACACAAGGGGAGCCAAAGAATATTCTCAAGTATTAGCAGCTGAGTTGTCAATTCAATCACACCTGAAAACTTAATATCTGCAGCAAGTGTTTAGTAGCAAAGTAATATGGTAGTAGTGGTAACGATAGCAAAAGGTAACGGTAGCAAAGGTAATATTTTTGGTGTTTTATAGTGATGATAATAATAGCAACAAAAAATTAAATAAGCAAAGAACAATATATGGAAAGCTCGTAGGCATTGGATCGGTGATAGAGAATTATGTCGGATGAGGTTCATCATGTAATAGTCATAACATAGGGTGACACAGAACTAGCTCCAATTCATCAATGTAATGTAGGCATGTCTTCCGAATATAGTCATACGTGCTTATGGAAAAGAACTTGCATGACATCTTTTGTCCTACCCTCCCATGGCAGCGGGGTCCTAGCGGAAACTAAGGGATATTAAGGCCTCCTTTTAATAGAGTTCCAGACCAAAGCATTAACACATAGTGAATACATGAACTCCTCAAACTACGGTCATCACCGGGAGTGGTCCCAATTATTGTCACTTCGGGGTTGCCAGATCATAACACATAGTAGGTGACTATAGACTTGCAAGATAGGATCAAGAACTCATATATATTCATGAAAACATAATAGGTTCAGATCTGAAATCATGGCACTCGGGCCCTAGTGACAAGCATTAAGCATAGCAAAGTCATAGCAACATCAATCTCTGAACATAGTGGATACTAGGCATCAAACCCTAACAAAACTAACTCGATACATGATAAATCTCATCCAACCAATCACCGTACAGCAAGCCTACGATGTAATTACTCACGCACGGCGGTGAGCATCATGAAATTGGTGATGGAGGATGGTTGATGATGACGACGGCGACGGATTGCCCTCTCCGGAGCCCCGAGCGGACTCCAGATCAGCCCTCCCGAGAGAGTTTAGGGCTTGGCGGCGGCTCCGTATCGTAAAACGCGATGAATCCTTCTTCTTTATTTTTTTTCTCCCCGAACACGAATATATGGAGTTGGAGTTGAGGTCGATGTAGCTCCAGGGGGCCCACGAGGCAGGGGGCGCGCCCCCACCCTCGTGGCTAGGGTGTGGGCCCCCTAGCCTTGATTCTTTGCCAGTATTTTTTATTATTTCCAAAATAGTCTCCGTGGAGTTTCAGGTCATTCCGAGAACTTTTGTTTCTGCATATAAATAACACCATGGCAATTCTGCTGAAAACAGCGTCAGTCCGGGTTAGTTCCATTCAAATCATGCAAGTTAGTGTCCAAAACAAGGGCAAAAGTGTTTGGAAAAGTAGATACGACGGAGACGTATCAGCTTTCTTCACTAAGTAGATTTTGTTTTTCATTTTTGTTTCTATTTAGTTGTGGGTGAAACATACAAAAAAAATTAAAGAATAAAAATACAAAAAAATACTTGCCTCTCATGCCTAAAAAGTTTTTCAAAAAGAGAAGTGATTGGAAAGTTATGCATTGAAGAAGTGAGGTCGACCTTGAGCACTTGTGTTCATGCTCACAGAAACAATGTAGAATTTTTCATGGAAGTTTCTCTGTAAATAATTATCCCCTTATATATATCCTTTGTATTATAAAAATAATGTGCCAAGCTTTAGTTGTAGGATGATTAGATTGCTTGCTTACTATGTGCAGAACAAAAACAGAAACTTTGGCTGTAGCGCGTGATTTTACATTTTTTGCTGGAAAGTCAAATGGGTCTGAAACTTTTTGCACATGAATTCTGTACAAATTGTTCAAATTTTCAAAAAAAAATCATAATTTTTGGAGTTACAAAAGTTTACTAAACCTCCAGAATACTACAGGCTGTCCTGTTTTAGACAGATTCTGTTTTTCGTGTATTGTTTGCTTATTTTGATGCATCTATGGCTAGTATCGGAGGGTATGAACCATAGAGCAGTTGGAATATAGTAGATATAGTTATAATATGAAATTGGAATGAGTTTGAAACAGTACCTAAAGGTAGTGATTTGCTTTATTGTACTAACGGATCTCACAAAGTTTTTGTTAAAGTTTTGTGTGGATGAAGTGTTCGAAGAACAAGGAGTTACCGATGTGAGAAGAATAAAGAGAGGCAAGAGCTCAAGCTTGGGGATGAGCAAGGCACCCCAAGTAAATATTCTAAGGATACTCAAGCATCTAAGCTTGGGGATGCCCCGCTTGGCATCCCATCTTTCTTCTTCAACAATTATCGGTATACCTCAGTTTTTGTTTTGTTCACATGATTTGTGTCCTTTGTGTTTTTCTTTTTATTTAAGAAACATGCTAGCATGATATGTACCTTCATCAATTTATAGAATACTTCATGTGCTTCACTTATATTTTCTAAGTATGATCTTATAGAATTGCTCTTTGAGCTTCACTTAAATCTTTTGAGTATGGCTTTATAGAATGCTTCGTGTGCTTCACTTACACATTCTGAGCTTGGATATTGGTTAGTCTATATTAATTGTAAAACTCTCCATGAACTTCACTTATATATTTTGGAGTATGAATAATACTATCATCTAAAGTGGGTTGGGAAGAGTGTCAACTTTAGGAACTAGTTATCCCGCCATTCCGAATGGGGAGAATTTTGCTTATGTGGAGAGTAGTAAAATTTCTATGCTCGTAGATCATGAAAACAATGATTTATGTGATGGTAATATTGTTGAACTCATTCATGGTGCTACTGAAAATTATTATGAGGGAGGAATACATGTTTGTAGGAGTTGTAATAATATCAAGTTTCCTCTCTATATGCTTAAAGTTTTGAAGTTAAACTTGGTTTCCTTCCTATGCTAGTTGATTCTTGTTCCTATAAATTATGTGCTCACAAAATCCCTAGGCATAGGAAGTGGGTTAGATTTAAATGTGCTATTCATATTCTTCATGATGCTCTCTTTATGTTTCAATTCTTATCTTTTATGTGAGCATCATTGAAATCATCATGCCTAGCTAAAAGGCATTAAAGAAAAGCCCTTGTTGGGAGACAACCCAATATTTATCCTTACTGTTTTTGTGTGTTCTCATGATTAAGCTACTGTATTAATCATGTATTATAGCTTTTGTTTCAATAAAGTGCCAAGTAAGACCTTTGGGAAGACTTGGGTGAAAGTTAATGTGATCTTGCTGTAAAAAACAGAAATTGTGTGCTCACTAGATTAGCTGCCATTTTTACAGAAGAGTGCGGTTGAGTTGATTCTTTTTCAAAAGATTAATAGACAAATTCCTCACGTCCACCAATTTATTTCAGAATTTTTGGAGTAGCATAAGTATGGTTGGTGTTCAGATCATTACAGACTGTTCTGTTTCTGACAGATTCTGTTTTCATTGCATAGTTTGCTTGTTTTCTAGTTTCTATGGCTTATATTCCTCAATATAAATTGTAGAAATGATATGGTACAGTAGGCATTGTGTGAGAACAATTATTATCCTTGTCTTTGACAGTACCAAAGTGAATGGTTTACTCTTTATCATACTAACCTATCTCACGAAGTTCCATTAAGTTTTGTGTGATTGAAGTTTTCAAGCTTTGGGTGAGATATCGATATGAGGAGAATAAGGAGTGGAAAGACCCTAAGCTTGGGGATGCCCAAGGCACCCCAAGGTAATATTCAAGGAAGACTCAAGCGCCTAAGCTTGGGGATGCCCCGGAAGGCATCCCCTCTTTCGTCTTCAAAATTATCAGTATACCTTACTTGGAGCTATATTTTTATTCTTCACATGATATGTGTTTTGCTTGGAGCGTATTTTCAATTTTACTTGCTGTTTGATAAAATCATTGGATCTGAAATCTTGAATGAAAAAAAGAATCCTCCCATGGCTAGTTAATTATTTAACTACTCGGTGTCCTTCACTTATATCTTTTTGGAGTAGTTTGTCATTTACTCACGTGCTTCATATATATCCTATGAGTAAATGGTTGAACAAATTGGATATCATAAATCTGAATTTATATATGTTTCATATGCTTATACCATGGGGAGTAATGACTCCACACAGAATAAGTATAGGTAGTAAACTTATTGAAAGTTAGCAAACGTAGAATTGGTCACTTGAACAATTCATGAAAGAATATTGAAGGAAGAGAGGTTTCACATATAAATATACTATCTTGGACATCTTTTGTAATTGTGAGCACTCACTAAAATATGACATGCTAAAAGGTTGACGTCGGACAAGGAAGACAACGTAATGGGTTATGTTTTCTTATATCCGAAATAAAGTATATTGTCTTGGATCATCCAACATGTTGAGCTTGCTTTTCCCCCTCATGCTAGCCAAATTTTCTGCACCAAGTAGAGATACTACTTGTGCTTCCAAACATTCCTTAAACCAGTTTTGCCATGAGAGTCCACCATACCTACCTATGGATTGAGTAAGATCCTTCAAGTAAGTTGTCATCGATGCATGCAATAAAAATTGCCCTCTAAATATGTATGATCTATTAATGTGGAGAAAACAAGCTTTATATGATCTTGTGATGTGGAAGAGATAAAAGCGACAGACTGCATAATAAAGGTTCATATCACAAGTGGCAATATAAAGTGACGTTCTTTTGCATTAAGATTTTGTGCATCCAACCATAAAAGCGCATGACAACCTCAGCTTCCCTCTGCGAAGGGCCTATCTTTTACTTTTATCTTCTACCCTTATGCAAGAGTCATGGTGATCTTCACCTTTCCTTTTTACATTTTATCCTTTGGCAAGCACATTGTGTTGGAAAGATCC